>NW_027363701.1:0-527106 GCF_046119375.1 Phyllobates terribilis
TTCATTCAGTCAGTAGCTTCAAACATTTCTGGACGTTTTTCAATGGCAAAAATCAATGAATATTGTAAATGCACAAACAGTAATATCTCCACATTGCAAGGTGCAATTCTGAATTTTTTTGCTTTTTCCTGCTAATCCTAGCATGATAAAGAAGATTCAAAGAGAGTGAGATGCCAGCTCCTTTCATTCAGTCAGTAGCTTCAAACATTTCTGGTATATGAAAAACATGTTTTTCAATGGCAAAAATCAATGAATATTGTAAATGCACAAACAGTAATATCTCCACATTGCAAGGTGCAATTCTGAAATTTTTTGCTTTTTCCTGCTAATCCTAGCATGATAAAGAAGATTCAAAGAGAGTGAGATGCCAGCTCCTTTCATTCAGTCAGTAGCTTCAAACATTTCTGGTATATGAAAAACATGTTTTTCAATGGCAAAAATCAATGAATATTGTAAATGCACAAACAGTAATATCTCCACATTGCAAGGTGCAATTCTGAAATTTTTAGCTTTCTCTGTTAATCCTAGCATGATAAAGAAGATTCAAAGAGAGTGAGATGCCAGCTCCTTTCATTCAGTCAGTAGCTTCAAACATTTCTGGACGTTTTTCAATGGCAAAAATCAATGAATATTGTAAATGCACAAACAGTAATATCTCCACATTGCAAGGTGCAATTCTGAAATTTTTTGCTTTTTCCTGTTAATCCTAGCATGATAAAGAAGATTCCAAAGAGAGTGAGATGCCAGCTCCTTTCATTCAGTCAGTAGCTTCAAACATTTCTGGTATATGAAAAACGTTTTTCAATGGCAAAAATCAATGAATATGTAAATGCACAAACAGTAATATCTCCACATTGCAAGGTGCAATTCTGAAATTTTTTGCTTTTTCCTGCTAATCCTAGCATGATAAAGAAGATTCAAAGAGAGTGAGATGCCAGCTCCTTTCATTCAGTCAGTAGCTTCAAACATTTCTGGACGTTTTTCAATGGCAAAAATCAATGAATATTGTAAATGCACAAACAGTAATATCTCCACATTGCAAGGTGCAATTCTGAAATTTTTTGCTTTTTCCTGCTAATCCTAGCATGATAAAGAAGATTCAAAGAGAGTGAGATGCCAGCTCCTTTCATTGTCAGTAGCTTCAAACATTTCTGGTATATGAAAAACATGTTTTTCAATGGCAAAATCAATGAATATTGTAAATGCACAAACAGTAATATCTCCACATTGCAAGGTGCAATTCTGAAATTTTTTGCTTTTGCCTGCTAATCCTAGCATGATAAAGAAGATTCAAAGAGAGTGAGATGCCAGCTCCTTTCATTCAGTCAGTAGCTTCAAACATTTTCTGGTATATGAAAAACATGTTTTTCAATGGCAAAAATCAATGAATATTGTAAATGCACAAACAGTAATATCTCCACATTGCAAGGTGCAATTCTGAAATTTTTTGCTTTTTCCTGCTAATCCTAGCATGATAAAGAAGATTCAAAGAGAGTGAGATGCCAGCTCCTTTCATTCAGTCAGTAGCTTCAAACATTTCTGGACGTTTTTCAATGGCAAAAATCAATGAATATTGTAAATGCACAAACAGTAATATCTCCACATTGCAAGGTGCAATTCTGAATTTTTTTGCTTTTTCCTGCTAATCCTAGCATGATAAAGAAGATTCAAAGAGAGTGAGATGCCAGCTCCTTTCATTCAGTCAGTAGCTTCAAACATTTCTGGTATATGAAAAACATGTTTTCAATGGCAAAAATCAATGAATATTGTAAATGCACAAACAGTAATATCTCCACATTGCAAGGTGCAATTCTGAAATTTTTTGCTTTTTCCTGCTAATCCTAGCATGATAAAGAAGATTCAAAGAAAGTGAGATGCCAGCTCCTTTCATTCAGTCAGTAGCTTCAAACATTTCTGGACATGTTTTTCAATGGCAAAAATCAATGAATATTGTAAATGCACAAACAGTAATATCTCCACATTGCAAGGTGCAATTCTGAAATTTTTTGCTTTTTCCTGCTAATCCTAGCATGATAAAGAAGATTCAAAGAGAGTGAGATGCCAGCTCCTTTCATTCAGTCAGTAGCTTCAAACATTTCTGGTATATGAAAAACATGTTTTTCAATGGCAAAAATCAATGAATATTGTAAATGCACAAACAGTAATATCTCCACATTGCAAAGTGCAATTCTGAAATTTTTTGCTTTTTCCTGCTAATCCTAGCATGATAAAGAAGATTCAAAGAGAGTGAGATGCCAGCTCCTTTCATTCAGTCAGTAGCTTCAAACATTTCTGGTATATGAAAAACATGTTTTTCAATGGCAAAAATCAATGAATATTGTAAATGCACAAACAGTAATATCTCCACATTGCAAGGTGCAATTCTGAAATTTTTAGCTTTCTCTGTTAATCCTAGCATGATAAAGAAGATTCAAAGAGAGTGAGATGCCAGCTCCTTTCATTCAGTCAGTAGCTTCAAACATTTCTGGACGTTTTTCAATGGCAAAAATCAATGAATATTGTAAATGCACAAACAGTAATATCTCCACATTGCAAGGTGCAATTCTGAAATTTTTTGCTTTTTCCTGTTAATCCTAGCATGATAAAGAAGATTCAAAGAGAGTGAGATGCCAGCTCCTTTCATTCAGTCAGTAGCTTCAAACATTTCTGGTATATGAAAAACGTTTTTCAATGGCAAAAATCAATGAATATTGTAAATGCACAAACAGTAATATCTCCACAGTAATATCTCCACATTGCAAGGTGCAATTCTGAAATTTTTTGCTTTTTCCTGCTAATCCTAGCATGATAAAGAAGATTCAAAGAGAGTGAGATGCCAGCTCCTTTCATTCAGTCAGTAGCTTCAAACATTTCTGGACGTTTTTCAATGGCAAAAATCAATGAATATTGTAAATGCACAAACAGTAATATCTCCACATTGCAAGGTGCAATTCTGAAATTTTTTGCTTTTTCCTGCTAATCCTAGCATGATAAAGAAGATTCAAAGAGAGTGAGATGCCAGCTCCTTTCATTGTCAGTAGCTTCAAACATTTCTGGTATATGAAAAACATGTTTTTCAATGGCAAAAATCAATGAATATTGTAAATGCACAAACAGTAATATCTCCACATTGCAAGGTGCAATTCTGAAATTTTTTGCTTTTTCCTGCTAATCCTAGCATGATAAAGAAGATTCAGAGAGTGAGATGCCAGCTCCTTTCATTCAGTCAGTAGCTTCAAACATTTCTGGTATATGAAAAACATGTTTTTCAATGGCAAAAATCAATGAATATTGTAAATGCACAAACAGTAATATCTCCACATTGCAAGGTGCAATTCTGAAATTTTTTGCTTTTTCCTGCTAATCCTAGCATGATAAAGAAGATTCAAAGAGAGTGAGATGCCAGCTCCTTTCATTCAGTCAGTAGCTTCAAACATTTCTGGACGTTTTTCAATGGCAAAAATCAATGAATATTGTAAATGCACAAACAGTAATATCTCCACATTGCAAGGTGCAATTCTGAATTTTTTTGCTTTTTCCTGCTAATCCTAGCATGATAAAGAAGATTCAAAGAGAGTGAGATGCCAGCTCCTTTCATTCAGTCAGTAGCTTCAAACATTTCTGGTATATGAAAAACATGTTTTTCAATGGCAAAAATCAATGAATATTGTAAATGCACAAACAGTAATATCTCCACATTGCAAGGTGCAATTCTGAAATTTTTTGCTTTTTCCTGCTAATCCTAGCATGATAAAGAAGATTCAAAGAGAGTGAGATGCCAGCTCCTTTCATTCAGTCAGTAGCTTCAAACATTTCTGGTATATGAAAAACATGTTTTTCAATGGCAAAAATCAATGAATATTGTAAATGCACAAACAGTAATATCTCCACATTGCAAGGTGCAATTCTGAAATTTTTTGCTTTTTCCTGCTAATCCTAGCATGATAAAGAAGATTCAAAGAGAGTGAGATGCCAGCTCCTTTCATTCAGTCAGTAGCTTCAAACATTTCTGGACGTTTTTCAATGGCAAAAATCAATGAATATTGTAAATGCACAAACAGTAATATCTCCACATTGCAAGGTGCAATTCTGAAATTTTTTGCTTTTTCCTGCTAATCCTAGCATGATAAAGAAGATTCAAAGAGAGTGAGATGCCAGCTCCTTTCATTCAGTCAGTAGCTTCAAACATTTCTGGACGTTTTTCAATGGCAAAAATCAATGAATATTGTAAATGCACAAACAGTAATATCTCCACATTGCAAGGTGCAATTCTGAAATTTTTTGCTTTTTCCTGCTAATCCTAGCATGATAAAGAAGATTCAAAGAGAGTGAGATGCCAGCTCCTTTCATTGTCAGTAGCTTCAAACATTTCTGGTATATGAAAAACATGTTTTTCAATGGCAAAAATCAATGAATATTGTAAATGCACAAACAGTAATATCTCCACATTGCAAGGTGCAATTCTGAAATTTTTTGCTTTTTCCTGCTAATCCTAGCATGATAAAGAAGATTCAAAGAGAGTGAGATGCCAGCTCCTTTCATTCAGTCAGTAGCTTCAAACATTTCTGGTATATGAAAAACATGTTTTTCAATGGCAAAAATCAATGAATATTGTAAATGCACAAACAGTAATATCTCCACATTGCAAGGTGCAATTCTGAAATTTTTTGCTTTTTCCTGCTAATCCTAGCATGATAAAGAAGATTCAAAGAGAGTGAGATGCCAGCTCCTTTCATTCAGTCAGTAGCTTCAAACATTTCTGGACGTTTTTCAATGGCAAAAATCAATGAATATTGTAAATGCACAAACAGTAATATCTCCACATTGCAAGGTGCAATTCTGAATTTTTTTGCTTTTTCCTGCTAATCCTAGCATGATAAAGAAGATTCAAAGAGAGTGAGATGCCAGCTCCTTTCATTCAGTCAGTAGCTTCAAACATTTCTGGTATATGAAAAACATGTTTTTCAATGGCAAAAATCAATGAATATTGTAAATGCACAAACAGTAATATCTCCACATTGCAAGGTGCAATTCTGAAATTTTTTGCTTTTTCCTGCTAATCCTAGCATGATAAAGAAGATTCAAAGAGAGTGAGATGCCAGCTCCTTTCATTCAGTCAGTAGCTTCAAACATTTCTGGTATATGAAAAACATGTTTTTCAATGGCAAAAATCAATGAATATTGTAAATGCACAAACAGTAATATCTCCACATTGCAAGGTGCAATTCTGAAATTTTTTGCTTTTTCCTGCTAATCCTAGCATGATAAAGAAGATTCAAAGAGAGTGAGATGCCAGCTCCTTTCATTCAGTCAGTAGCTTCAAACATTTCTGGACGTTTTTCAATGGCAAAAATCAATGAATATTGTAAATGCACAAACAGTAATATCTCCCCATTGCAAGGTGCAATTCTGAAATTTTTTGCTTTTTCCTGCTAATCCTAGCATGATAAAGAAGATTCAAAGAGAGTGAGATGCCAGCTCCTTTCATTCAGTCAGTAGCTTCAAACATTTCTGGACGTTTTTCAATGGCAAAAATCAATGAATATTGTAAATGCACAAACAGTAATATCTCCACATTGCAAGGTGCAATTCTGAAATTTTTTGCTTTTTCCTGCTAATCCTAGCATGATAAAGAAGATTCAAAGAGAGTGAGATGCCAGCTCCTTTCATTCAGTCAGTAGCTTCAAACATTTCTGGACGTTTTTCAATGGCAAAAATCAATGAATATTGTAAATGCACAAACAGTAATATCTCCACATTGCAAGGTGCAATTCTGAAATTTTTTGCTTTTTCCTGCTAATCCTAGCATGATAAAGAAGATTCAAAGAGAGTGAGATGCCAGCTCCTTTCATTCAGTCAGTAGCTTCAAACATTTCTGGTATATGAAAAACATGTTTTTCAATGGCAAAAATCAATGAATATTGTAAATGCACAAACAGTAATATCTCCACATTGCAAGGTGCAATTCTGAAATTTTTTGCTTTTCCTGCTAATCCTAGCATGATAAAGAAGATTCAAAGAGAGTGAGATGCCAGCTCCTTTCATTCAGTCAGTAGCTTCAAACATTTCTGGACGTTTTTCAATGGCAAAAATCAATGAATATTGTAAATGCACAAACAGTAATATCTCCACATTGCAAGGTGCAATTCTGAAATTTTTTGCTTTTTCCTGTTAATCCTAGCATGATAAAGAAGATTCAAAGAGAGTGAGATGCCAGCTCCTTTCATTCAGTCAGTAGCTTCAAACATTTCTGGTATATGAAAAACATGTTTTTCAATGGCAAAAATCAATGAATATTGTAAATGCACAAACAGTAATATCTCCACATTGCAAGGTGCAATTCTGAAATTTTTTGCTTTTTCCTGCTAATCCTAGCATGATAAAGAAGATTCAAAGAGAGTGAGATGCCAGCTCCTTTCATTCAGTCAGTAGCTTCAAACATTTCTGGACGTTTTTCAATGGCAAAAATCAATGAATATTGTAAATGCACAAACAGTAATATCTCCACATTGCAAGGTGCAATTCTGAAATTTTTTGCTTTTTCCTGTTAATCCTAGCATGATAAAGAAGATTCAAAGAGAGTGAGATGCCAGCTCCTTTCATTCAGTCAGTAGCTTCAAACATTTCTGGTATATGAAAAACATGTTTTTCAATGGCAAAAATCAATGAATATTGTAAATGCACAAACAGTAATATCTCCACATTGCAAGGTGCAATTCTGAAATTTTTTGCTTTTTCCTGTTAATCCTAGCATGATAAAGAAGATTCAAAGAGAGTGAGATGCCAGCTCCTTTCATTCAGTCAGTAGCTTCAAACATTTCTGGTATATGAAAAACATGTTTTTCAATGGCAAAAATCAATGAATATTGTAAATGCACAAACAGTAATATCTCCACATTGCAAGGTGCAATTCTGAAATTTTTTGCTTTTTCCTGCTAATCCTAGCATGATAAAGAAGATTCAAAGAGAGTGAGATGCCAGCTCCTTTCATTCAGTCAGTAGCTTCAAACATTTCTGGACGTTTTTCAATGGCAAAAATCAATGAATATTGTAAATGCACAAACAGTAATATCTCCACATTGCAAGGTGCAATTCTGAAATTTTTTGCTTTTTCCTGTTAATCCTAGCATGATAAAGAAGATTCAAAGAGAGTGAGATGCCAGCTCCTTTCATTCAGTCAGTAGCTTCAAACATTTCTGGTATATGAAAAACATGTTTTTCAATGGCAAAAATCAATGAATATTGTAAATGCACAAACAGTAATATCTCCACATTGCAAGGTGCAATTCTGAAATTTTTTGCTTTTTCCTGCTAATCCTAGCATGATAAAGAAGATTCAAAGAGAGTGAGATGCCAGCTCCTTTCATTCAGTCAGTAGCTTCAAACATTTCTGGTATATGAAAAACATGTTTTTCAATGGCAAAAATCAATGAATATTGTAAATGCACAAACAGTAATATCTCCACATTGCAAGGTGCAATTCTGAAATTTTTAGCTTTTTCCTGTTAATCCTAGCATGATAAAGATTCAAAGAGAGTGAGATGCCAGCTCCTTTCATTCAGTCAGTAGCTTCAAACATTTCTGGACGTTTTTCAATGGCAAAAATCAATGAATATTGTAAATGCACAAACAGTAATATCTCCACATTGCAAGGTGCAATTCTGAAATTTTTTGCTTTTTCCTGTTAATCCTAGCATGATAAAGAAGATTCAAAGAGAGTGAGATGCCAGCTCCTTTCATTCAGTCAGTAGCTTCAAACATTTCTGGTATATGAAAAACGTTTTTCAATGGCAAAAATCAATGAATATTGTAAATGCACAAACAGTAATATCTCCACATTGCAAGGTGCAATTCTGAAATTTTTTGCTTTTTCCTGCTAATCCTAGCATGATAAAGAAGATTCAAAGAGAGTGAGATGCCAGCTCCTTTCATTCAGTCAGTAGCTTCAAACATTTCTGGACGTTTTTCAATGGCAAAAATCAATGAATATTGTAAATGCACAAACAGTAATATCTCCACATTGCAAGGTGCAATTCTGAAATTTTTTGCTTTTTCCTGCTAATCCTAGCATGATAAAGAAGATTCAAAGAGAGTGAGATGCCAGCTCCTTTCATTCAGTCAGTAGCTTCAAACATTTCTGGTATATGAAAAACATGTTTTTCAATGGCAAAAATCAATGAATATTGTAAATGCACAAACAGTAATATCTCCACATTGCAAGGTGCAATTCTGAAATTTTTTGCTTTTTCCTGCTAATCCTAGCATGATAAAGAAGATTCAAAGAGAGTGAGATGCCAGCTCCTTTCATTCAGTCAGTAGCTTCAAACATTTCTGGACGTTTTTCAATGGCAAAAATCAATGAATATTGTAAATGCACAAACAGTAATATCTCCACATTGCAAGGTGCAATTCTGAAATTTTTTGCTTTTTCCTGCTAATCCTAGCATGATAAAGAAGATTCAAAGAGAGTGAGATGCCAGCTCCTTTCATTCAGTCAGTAGCTTCAAACATTTCTGGTATATGAAAAACATGTTTTTCAATGGCAAAAATCAATGAATATTGTAAATGCACAAACAGTAATATCTCCACATTGCAAGGTGCAATTCTGAAATTTTTTGCTTTTTCCTGCTAATCCTAGCATGATAAAGAAGATTCAAAGAGAGTGAGATGCCAGCTCCTTTCATTCAGTCAGTAGCTTCAAACATTTCTGGACGTTTTTCAATGGCAAAAATCAATGAATATTGTAAATGCACAAACAGTAATATCTCCACATTGCAAGGTGCAATTCTGAAATTTTTTGCTTTTTCCTGTTAATCCTAGCATGATAAAGAAGATTCAAAGAGAGTGAGATGCCAGCTCCTTTCATTCAGTCAGTAGCTTCAAACATTTCTGGTATATGAAAAACATGTTTTTCAATGGCAAAAATCAATGAATATTGTAAATGCACAAACAGTAATATCTCCACATTGCAAGGTGCAATTCTGAAATTTTTTGCTTTTTCCTGCTAATCCTAGCATGATAAAGAAGATTCAAAGAGAGTGAGATGCCAGCTCCTTTCATTCAGTCAGTAGCTTCAAACATTTCTGGTATATGAAAAACATGTTTTTCAATGGCAAAAATCAATGAATATTGTAAATGCACAAACAGTAATATCTCCACATTGCAAGGTGCAATTCTGAAATTTTTTGCTTTTTCCTGCTAATCCTAGCATGATAAAGAAGATTCAAAGAGAGTGAGATGCCAGCTCCTTTCATTCAGTCAGTAGCTTCAAACATTTCTGGTATATGAAAAACATGTTTTTCAATGGCAAAAATCAATGAATATTGTAAATGCACAAACAGTAATATCTCCACATTGCAAGGTGCAATTCTGAAATTTTTAGCTTTTTCCTGTTAATCCTAGCATGATAAAGAAGATTCAAAGAGAGTGAGATGCCAGCTCCTTTCATTCAGTCAGTAGCTTCAAACATTTCTGGACGTTTTTCAATGGCAAAAATCAATGAATATTGTAAATGCACAAACAGTAATATCTCCACATTGCAAGGTGCAATTCTGAAATTTTTTGCTTTTTCCTGTTAATCCTAGCATGATAAAGAAGATTCAAAGAGAGTGAGATGCCAGCTCCTTTCATTCAGTCAGTAGCTTCAAACATTTCTGGTATATGAAAAACATGTTTTTCAATGGCAAAAATCAATGAATATTGTAAATGCACAAACAGTAATATCTCCACATTGCAAGGTGCAATTCTGAAATTTTTTGCTTTTTCCTGCTAATCCTAGCATGGTAAAGAAGATTCAAAGAGAGTGAGATGCCAGCTCCTTTCATTCAGTCAGTAGCTTCAAACATTTCTGGTATATGAAAAACATGTTTTTCAATGGCAAAAATCAATGAATATTGTAAATGCACAAACAGTAATATCTCCACATTGCAAGGTGCAATTCTGAAATTTTTAGCTTTTTCCTGTTAATCCTAGCATGATAAAGAAGATTCAAAGAGAGTGAGATGCCAGCTCCTTTCATTCAGTCAGTAGCTTCAAACATTTCTGGTATATGAAAAACGTTTTTCAATGGCAAAAATCAATGAATATTGTAAATGCACAAACAGTAATATCTCCACATTGCAAGGTGCAATTCTGAAATTTTTTGCTTTTTCCTGCTAATCCTAGCATGATAAAGAAGATTCAAAGAGAGTGAGATGCCAGCTCCTTTCATTCAGTCAGTAGCTTCAAACATTTCTGGACGTTTTTCAATGGCAAAAATCAATGAATATTGTAAATGCACAAACAGTAATATCTCCACAGTGCAAGGTGCAATTCTGAAATTTTTTGCTTTTTCCTGCTAATCCTAGCATGATAAAGAAGATTCAAAGAGAGTGAGATGCCAGCTCCTTTCATTCAGTCAGTAGCTTCAAACATTTCTGGTATATGAAAAACATGTTTTTCAATGGCAAAAATCAATGAATATTGTAAATGCACAAACAGTAATATCTCCACATTGCAAGGTGCAATTCTGAAATTTTTTGCTTTTTCCTGCTAATCCTAGCATGATAAAGAAGATTCAAAGAGAGTGAGATGCCAGCTCCTTTCATTCAGTCAGTAGCTTCAAACATTTCTGGACGTTTTTCAATGGCAAAAATCAATGAATATTGTAAATGCACAAACAGTAATATCTCCACATTGCAAGGTGCAATTCTGAAATTTTTTGCTTTTTCCTGCTAATCCTAGCATGATAAAGAAGATTCAAAGAGAGTGAGATGCCAGCTCCTTTCATTCAGTCAGTAGCTTCAAACATTTCTGGTATATGAAAAACATGTTTTTCAATGGCAAAAATCAATGAATATTGTAAATGCACAAACAGTAATATCTCCACATTGCAAGGTGCAATTCTGAAATTTTTTGCTTTTTCCTGCTAATCCTAGCATGATAAAGAAGATTCAAAGAGAGTGAGATGCCAGCTCCTTTCATTCAGTCAGTAGCTTCAAACATTTCTGGACGTTTTTCAATGGCAAAAATCAATGAATATTGTAAATGCACAAACAGTAATATCTCCACATTGCAAGGTGCAATTCTGAAATTTTTTGCTTTTTCCTGTTAATCCTAGCATGATAAAGAAGATTCAAAGAGAGTGAGATGCCAGCTCCTTTCATTCAGTCAGTAGCTTCAAACATTTCTGGTATATGAAAAACATGTTTTTCAATGGCAAAAATCAATGAATATTGTAAATGCACAAACAGTAATATCTCCACATTGCAAGGTGCAATTCTGAAATTTTTTGCTTTTTCCTGCTAATCCTAGCATGATAAAGAAGATTCAAAGAGAGTGAGATGCCAGCTCCTTTCATTCAGTCAGTAGCTTCAAACATTTCTGGTATATGAAAAACATGTTTTTCAATGGCAAAAATCAATGAATATTGTAAATGCACAAACAGTAATATCTCCACATTGCAAGGTGCAATTCAGAAATTTTTTGCTTTTTCCTGCTAATCCTAGCATGATAAAGAAGATTCAAAGAGAGTGAGATGCCAGCTCCTTTCATTGTCAGTAGCTTCAAACATTTCTGGACGTTTTTCAATGGCAAAAATCAATGAATATTGTAAATGCACAAACAGTAATATCTCCACATTGCAAGGTGCAATTCTGAAATTTTTTGCTTTTTCCTGTTAATCCTAGCATGATAAAGAAGATTCAAAGAGAGTGAGATGCCAGCTCCTTTCATTCAGTCAGTAGCTTCAAACATTTCTGGTATATGAAAAACATGTTTTTCAATGGCAAAAATCAATGAATATTGTAAATGCACAAACAGTAATATCTCCACATTGCAAGGTGCAATTCTGAAATTTTTTGCTTTTTCCTGCTAATCCTAGCATGATAAAGAAGATTCAAAGAGAGTGAGATGCCAGCTCCTTTCATTCAGTCAGTAGCTTCAAACATTTCTGGACGTTTTTCAATGGCAAAAATCAATGAATATTGTAAATGCACAAACAGTAATATCTCCACATTGCAAGGTGCAATTCTGAAATTTTTTGCTTTTTCCTGTTAATCCTAGCATGATAAAGAAGATTCATAGAGAGTGAGATGCCAGCTCCTTTCATTCAGTCAGTAGCTTCAAACATTTCTGGTATATGAAAAACATGTTTTTCAATGGCAAAAATCAATGAATATTGTAAATGCACAAACAGTAATATCTCCACATTGCAAGGTGCAATTCTGAAATTTTTTGCTTTTTCCTGCTAATCCTAGCATGATAAAGAAGATTCAAAGAGAGTGAGATGCCAGCTCCTTTCATTCAGTCAGTAGCTTCAAACATTTCTGGTATATGAAAAACATGTTTTTCAATGGCAAAAATCAATGAATATTGTAAATGCACAAACAGTAATATCTCCACATTGCAAGGTGCAATTCTGAAATTTTTTGCTTTTTCCTGCTAATCCTAGCATGATAAAGAAGATTCAAAGAGAGTGAGATGCCAGCTCCTTTCATTCAGTCAGTAGCTTCAAACATTTCTGGTATATGAAAAACATGTTTCTCAATGGCAAAAATCAATGAATATTGTAAATGCACAAACAGTAATATCTCCACATTGCAAGGTGCAATTCTGAAATTTTTAGCTTTTTCCTGTTAATCCTAGCATGATAAAGAAGATTCAAAGAGAGTGAGATGCCAGCTCCTTTCATTCAGTCAGTAGCTTCAAACATTTCTGGACGTTTTTCAATGGCAAAAATCAATGAATATTGTAAATGCACAAACAGTAATATCTCCACATTGCAAGGTGCAATTCTGAAATTTTTTGCTTTTTCCTGTTAATCCTAGCATGATAAAGAAGATTCAAAGAGAGTGAGATGCCAGCTCCTTTCATTCAGTCAGTAGCTTCAAACATTTCTGGTATATGAAAAACATGTTTTTCAATGGCAAAAATCAATGAATATTGTAAATGCACAAACAGTAATATCTCCACATTGCAAGGTGCAATTCTGAAATTTTTTGCTTTTTCCTGCTAATCCTAGCATGATAAAGAAGATTCAAAGAGAGTGAGATGCCAGCTCCTTTCATTCAGTCAGTAGCTTCAAACATTTCTGGTATGAAAAACATGTTTTTCAATGGCAAAAATCAATGATTATTGTAAATGCACAAACAGTAATATCTCCACATTGCAAGGTGCAATTCTGAAATTTTTAGCTTTTTCCTGTTAATCCTAGCATGATAAAGAAGATTCAAAGAGAGTGAGATGCCAGCTCCTTTCATTCAGTCAGTAGCTTCAAACATTTCTGGACGTTTTTCAATGGCAAAAATCAATGAATATTGTAAATGCACAAACAGTAATATCTCCACATTGCAAGGTGCAATTCTGAAATTTTTTGCTTTTTCCTGTTAATCCTAGCATGATAAAGAAGATTCAAAGAGAGTGAGATGCCAGCTCCTTTCATTCAGTCAGTAGCTTCAAACATTTCTGGTATATGAAAAACATGTTTTTCAATGGCAAAAATCAATGAATATTGTAAATGCACAAACAGTAATATCTCCACATTGCAAGGTGCAATTCTGAAATTTTTTGCTTTTTCCTGCTAATCCTAGCATGATAAAGAAGATTCAAAGAGAGTGAGATGCCAGCTCCTTTCATTCAGTCAGTAGCTTCAAACATTTCTGGTATATGAAAAACATGTTTTTCAATGGCAAAAATCAATGAATATTGTAAATGCACAAACAGTAATATCTCCACATTGCAAGGTGCAATTCTGAAATTTTTAGCTTTTTCCTGTTAATCCTAGCATGATAAAGAAGATTCAAAGACAGTGAGATGCCAGCTCCTTTCATTCAGTCAGTAGCTTCAAACATTTCTGGACGTTTTTCAATGGCAAAAATCAATGAATATTGTAAATGCACAAACAGTAATATCTCCACATTGCAAGGTGCAATTCTGAAATTTTTTGCTTTTTCCTGTTAATCATAGCATGATAAAGAAGATTCCAAGAGAGTGAGATGCCAGCTCCTTTCATTCAGTCAGTAGCTTCAAACATTTCTGGTATATGAAAAACATGTTTTTCAATGGCAAAAATCAATGAATATTGTAAATGCACAAACAGTAATATCTCCACATTGCAAGGTGCAATTCTGAAATTTTTTGCTTTTTCCTGCTAATCCTAGCATGATAAAAAAGATTCAAAGAGAGCGAGATGCCAGCTCCTTTCATTCAGTCAGTAGCTTCAAACATTTCTGGTATATGAAAAACATGTTTTTCAATGGCAAAAATCAATGAATATTGTAAATGCACAAACAGTAATATCTCCACATTGCAAGGTGCAATTCTGAAATTTTTAGCTTTTTCCTGTTAATCCTAGCATGATAAAGAAGATTCAAAGACAGTGAGATGCCAGCTCCTTTCATTCAGTCAGTAGCTTCAAACATTTCTGGACGTTTTTCAATGGCAAAAATCAATGAATATTGTAAATGCACAAACAGTAATATCTCCACATTGCAAGGTGCAATTCTGAAATTTTTTGCTTTTTCCTGTTAATCCTAGCATGATAAAGAAGATTCAAAGAGAGTGAGATGCCAGCTCCTTTCATTCAGTCTGTAGCTTCAAACATTTCTGGTATATGAAAAACATTTTTTTCAATGGCAAAAATCAATGAATATTGTAAATGCACAAACAGTAATATCTCCACATTGCAAGGTGCAATTCTGAAATTTTTTGCTTTTTCCTGCTAATCCTAGCATGATAAAGAAGATTCAAAGAGAGTGAGATGCCAGCTCCTTTCATTCAGTCAGTAGCTTCAAACATTTCTGGTATATGAAAAACATGTTTTTCAATGGCAAAAATCAATGAATATTGTAAATGCACAAACAGTAATATCTCCACATTGCAAGGTGCAGTTCTGAAATTTTTTGCTTTTTCCTGTTAATCCTAGCATGATAAAGAAGATTCAAAGACAGTGAGATGCCAGCTCCTTTCATTCAGTCAGTAGCTTCAAACATTTCTGGACGTTTTTCAATGGCAAAAATCAATGAATATTGTAAATGCACAAACAGTAATATCTCCACATTGCAAGGTGCAATTCTGAAATTTTTTGCTTTTTCCTGTTAATCCTAGCATGATAAAGAAGATTCCAAGAGAGTGAGATGCCAGCTCCTTTCATTCAGTCAGTAGCTTCAAACATTTCTGGTATATGAAAAACATGTTTTTCAATGGCAAAAATCAATGAATATTGTAAATGCACAAACAGTAATATCTCCACATTGCAAGGTGCAATTCTGAAATTTTTTGCTTTTTCCTGCTAATCCTAGCATGATAAAGAAGATTCAAAGAGAGTGAGATGCCAGCTCCTTTCATTCAGTCAGTAGCTTCAAACATTTCTGGTATATGAAAAACATGTTTTTCAATGGCAAAAATCAATGAATATTGTAAATGCACAAACAGTAATATCTCCACATTGCAAGGTGCAATTCTGAAATTTTTAGCTTTTTCCTGTTAATCCTAGCATGATAAAGAAGATTCAAAGAGAGTGAGATGCCAGCTCCTTTCATTCAGTCAGTAGCTTCAAACATTTCTGGACGTTTTTCAATGGCAAAAATCAATGAATATTGTAAATGCACAAACAGTAATATCTCCACATTGCAAGGTGCAATTCTGAAATTTTTTGCTTTTTCCTGTTAATCCTAGCATGATAAAGAAGATTCAAAGAGAGTGAGATGCCAGCTCCTTTCATTCAGTCAGTAGCTTCAAACATTTCTGGTATATGAAAAACGTTTTTCAATGGCAAAAATCAATGAATATTGTAAATGCACAAACAGTAATATCTCCACATTGCAAGGTGCAATTCTGAAATTTTTTGCCTTTTCCTGCTAAACCTAGCATGATAAAGAAGATTCAAAGAGAGTGAGATGCCAGCTCCTTTCATTCAGTCAGTAGCTTCAAACATTTCTGGACGTTTTTCAATGGCAAAAATCAATGAATATTGTAAATGCACAAACAGTAATATCTCCACATTGCAAGGTGCAATTCTGAAATTTTTTGCTTTTTCCTGCTAATCCTAGCATGATAAAGAAGATTCAAAGAGAGTGAGATGCCAGCTCCTTTCATTCAGTCAGTAGCTTCAAACATTTCTGGACGTTTTTCAATGGCAAAAATCAATGAATATTGTAAATGCACAAACAGTAATATCTCCACATTGCAAGGTGCAATTCTGAAATTTTTTGCTTTTTCCTGCTAATCCTAGCATGATAAAGAAGATTCAAAGAGAGTGAGATGCCAGCTCCTTTCATTCAGTCAGTAGCTTCAAACATTTCTGGTATATGAAAAACATGTTTTTCAATGGCAAAAATCAATGAATATTGTAAATGCACAAACAGTAATATCTCCACATTGCAAGGTGCAATTCTGAAATTTTTTGCTTTTTCCTGCTAATCCTAGCATGATAAAGAAGATTCAAAGAGAGTGAGATGCCAGCTCCTTTCATTCAGTCAGTAGCTTCAAACATTTCTGGACGTTTTTCAATGGCAAAAATCAATGAATATTGTAAATGCACAAACAGTAATATCTCCACATTGCAAGGTGCAATTCTGAAATTTTTTGCTTTTTCCTGTTAATCCTAGCATGATAAAGAAGATTCAAAGAGAGTGAGATGCCAGCTCCTTTCATTCAGTCAGTAGCTTCAAACATTTCTGGTATATGAAAAACATGTTTTTCAATGGCAAAAATCAATGAATATTGTAAATGCACAAACAGTAATATCTCCACATTGCAAGGTGCAATTCTGAAATTTTTTGCTTTTTCCTGCTAATCCTAGCATGATAAAGAAGATTCAAAGAGAGTGAGATGCCAGCTCCTTTCATTCAGTCAGTAGCTTCAAACATTTCTGGACGTTTTTCAATGGCAAAAATCAATGAATATTGTAAATGCACAAACAGTAATATCTCCACATTGCAAGGTGCAATTCTGAAATTTTTTGCTTTTTCCTGTTAATCCTAGCATGATAAAGAAGATTCAAAGAGAGTGAGATGCCAGCTCCTTTCATTCAGTCAGTAGCTTCAAACATTTCTGGTATATGAAAAACATGTTTTTCAATGGCAAAAATCAATGAATATTGTAAATGCACAAACAGTAATATCTCCACATTGCAAGGTGCAATTCTGAAATTTTTTGCTTTTTCCTGCTAATCCTAGCATGATAAAGAAGATTCAAAGAGAGTGAGATGCCAGCTCCTTTCATTCAGTCAGTAGCTTCAAACATTTCTGGTATATGAAAAACATGTTTTTCAATGGCAAAAATCAATGAATATTGTAAATGCACAAACAGTAATATCTCCACATTGCAAGGTGCAATTCTGAAATTTTTTGCTTTTTCCTGCTAATCCTAGCATGATAAAGAAGATTCAAAGAGAGTGAGATGCCAGCTCCTTTCATTCAGTCAGTAGCTTCAAACATTTCTGGTATATGAAAAACATGTTTCTCAATGGCAAAAATCAATGAATATTGTAAATGCACAAACAGTAATATCTCCACATTGCAAGGTGCAATTCTGAAATTTTTAGCTTTTTCCTGTTAATCCTAGCATGATAAAGAAGATTCAAAGAGAGTGAGATGCCAGCTCCTTTCATTCAGTCAGTAGCTTCAAACATTTCTGGACGTTTTTCAATGGCAAAAATCAATGAATATTGTAAATGCACAAACAGTAATATCTCCACATTGCAAGGTGCAATTCTGAAATTTTTTGCTTTTTCCTGTTAATCCTAGCATGATAAAGAAGATTCAAAGAGAGTGAGATGCCAGCTCCTTTCATTCAGTCAGTAGCTTCAAACATTTCTGGTATATGAAAAACATGTTTTTCAATGGCAAAAATCAATGAATATTGTAAATGCACAAACAGTAATATCTCCACATTGCAAGGTGCAATTCTGAAATTTTTTGCTTTTTCCTGCTAATCCTAGCATGATAAAGAAGATTCAAAGAGAGTGAGATGCCAGCTCCTTTCATTCAGTCAGTAGCTTCAAACATTTCTGGTATGAAAAACATGTTTTTCAATGGCAAAAATCAATGAATATTGTAAATGCACAAACAGTAATATCTCCACATTGCAAGGTGCAATTCTGAAATTTTTAGCTTTTTCCTGTTAATCCTAGCATGATAAAGAAGATTCAAAGAGAGTGAGATGCCAGCTCCTTTCATTCAGTCAGTAGCTTCAAACATTTCTGGACGTTTTTCAATGGCAAAAATCAATGAATATTGTAAATGCACAAACAGTAATATCTCCACATTGCAAGGTGCAATTCTGAAATTTTTTGCTTTTTCCTGTTAATCCTAGCATGATAAAGAAGATTCAAAGAGAGTGAGATGCCAGCTCCTTTCATTCAGTCAGTAGCTTCAAACATTTCTGGTATATGAAAAACATGTTTTTCAATGGCAAAAATCAATGAATATTGTAAATGCACAAACAGTAATATCTCCACATTGCAAGGTGCAATTCTGAAATTTTTTGCTTTTTCCTGCTAATCCTAGCATGATAAAGAAGATTCAAAGAGAGTGAGATGCCAGCTCCTTTCATTCAGTCAGTAGCTTCAAACATTTCTGGTATATGAAAAACATGTTTTTCAATGGCAAAAATCAATGAATATTGTAAATGCACAAACAGTAATATCTCCACATTGCAAGGTGCAATTCTGAAATTTTTAGCTTTTTCCTGTTAATCCTAGCATGATAAAGAAGATTCAAAGACAGTGAGATGCCAGCTCCTTTCATTCAGTCAGTAGCTTCAAACATTTCTGGACGTTTTTCAATGGCAAAAATCAATGAATATTGTAAATGCACAAACAGTAATATCTCCACATTGCAAGGTGCAATTCTGAAATTTTTTGCTTTTTCCTGTTAATCCTAGCATGATAAAGAAGATTCCAAGAGAGTGAGATGCCAGCTCCTTTCATTCAGTCAGTAGCTTCAAACATTTCTGGTATATGAAAAACATGTTTTTCAATGGCAAAAATCAATGAATATTGTAAATGCACAAACAGTAATATCTCCACATTGCAAGGTGCAATTCTGAAATTTTTTGCTTTTTCCTGCTAATCCTAGCATGATAAAGAAGATTCAAAGAGAGTGAGATGCCAGCTCCTTTCATTCAGTCAGTAGCTTTAAACATTTCTGGTATATGAAAAACATGTTTTTCAATGGCAAAAATCAATGAATATTGTAAATGCACAAACATTAATATCTCCACATTGCAAGGTGCAATTCTGAAATTTTTAGCTTTTTCCTGTTAATCCTAGCATGATAAAGAAGATTCAAAGAGAGTGAGATGCCAGCTCCTTTCATTCAGTCAGTAGCTTCAAACATTTCTGGACGTTTTTCAATGGCAAAAATCAATGAATATTGTAAATGCACAAACAGTAATATCTCCACATTGCAAGGTGCAATTCTGAAATTTTTTGCTTTTTCCTGTTAATCCTAGCATGATAAAGAAGATTCAAAGAGAGTGAGATGCCAGCTCCTTTCATTCAGTCTGTAGCTTCAAACATTTCTGGTATATGAAAAACATGTTTTTCAATGGCAAAAATCAATGAATATTGTAAATGCACAAACAATAATATCTCCACATTGCAAGGTGCAATTCTGAAATTTTTTGCTTTTTCCTGCTAATCCTAGCATGATAAAGAAGATTCAAAGAGAGTGAGATGCCAGCTCCTTTCATTCAGTCAGTAGCTTCAAACATTTCTGGTATATGAAAAACATGTTTTTCAATGGCAAAAATCAATGAATATTGTAAATGCACAAACAGTAATATCTCCACATTGCAAGGTGCAGTTCTGAAATTTTTTGCTTTTTCCTGTTAATCCTAGCATGATAAAGAAGATTCAAAGACAGTGAGATGCCAGCTCCTTTCATTCAGTCAGTAGCTTCAAACATTTCTGGACGTTTTTCAATGGCAAAAATCAATGAATATTGTAAATGCACAAACAGTAATATCTCCACATTGCAAGGTGCAATTCTGAAATTTTTTGCTTTTTCCTGTTAATCCTAGCATGATAAAGAAGATTCCAAGAGAGTGAGATGCCAGCTCCTTTCATTCAGTCAGTAGCTTCAAACATTTCTGGTATATGAAAAACATGTTTTTCAATGGCAAAAATCAATGAATATTGTAAATGCACAAACAGTAATATCTCCACATTGCAAGGTGCAATTCTGAAATTTTTTGCTTTTTCCTGCTAATCCTAGCATGATAAAGAAGATTCAAAGAGATTGAGATGCCAGCTCCTTTCATTCAGTCAGTAGCTTCAAACATTTCTGGTATATGAAAAACATGTTTTTAAATGGCAAAAATCAATGAATATTGTAAATGCACAAACAGTAATATCTCCACATTGCAAGGTGCAATTCTGAAATTTTTAGCTTTTTCCTGTTAATCCTAGCATGATAAAGAAGATTCAAAGAGAGTGAGATGCCAGCTCCTTTCATTCAGTCAGTAGCTTCAAACATTTCTGGACGTTTTTCAATGGCAAAAATCAATGAATATTGTAAATGCACAAACAGTAATATCTCCACATTGCAAGGTGCAATTCTGAAATTTTTTGCTTTTTCCTGTTAATCCTAGCATGATAAAGAAGATTCAAAGAGAGTGAGATGCCAGCTCCTTTCATTCAGTCAGTAGCTTCAAACATTTCTGGTATATGAAAAACGTTTTTCAATGGCAAAAATCAATGAATATTGTAAATGCACAAACAGTAATATCTCCACATTGCAAGGTGCAATTCTGAAATTTTTTGCCTTTTCCTGCTAATCCTAGCATGATAAAGAAGATTCAAAGAGAGTGAGATGCCAGCTCCTTTCATTCAGTCAGTAGCTTCAAACATTTCTGGACGTTTTTCAATGGCAAAAATCAATGAATATTGTAAATGCACAAACAGTAATATCTCCACATTGCAAGGTGCAATTCTGAAATTTTTTGCTTTTTCCTGCTAATCCTAGCATGATAAAGAAGATTCAAAGAGAGTGAGATGCCAGCTCCTTTCATTCAGTCAGTAGCTTCAAACATTTCTGGACGTTTTTCAATGGCAAAAATCAATGAATATTGTAAATGCACAAACAGTAATATCTCCACATTGCAAGGTGCAATTCTGAAATTTTTTGCTTTTTCCTGCTAATCCTAGCATGATAAAGAAGATTCAAAGAGAGTGAGATGCCAGCTCCTTTCATTCAGTCAGTAGCTTCAAACATTTCTGGTATATGAAAAACATGTTTTTCAATGGCAAAAATCAATGAATATTGTAAATGCACAAACAGTAATATCTCCACATTGCAAGGTGCAATTCTGAAATTTTTTGCTTTTTCCTGCTAATCCTAGCATGATAAAGAAGATTCAAAGAGAGTGAGATGCCAGCTCCTTTCATTCAGTCAGTAGCTTAAAACATTTCTGGATGTTTTTCAATGGCAAAAATCAATGAATATTGTAAATGCACAAACAGTAATATCTCCACATTGCAAGGTGCAATTCTGAAATTTTTTGCTTTTTCCTGCTAATCCTAGCATGATAAAGAAGATTCAAAGAGAGTGAGATGCCAGCTCCTTTCATTCAGTCAGTAGCTTCAAACATTTCTGGTATATGAAAAACATGTTTTTCAATGGCAAAAATCAATGAATATTGTAAATGCACAAACAGTAATATCTCCACATTGCAAGGTGCAATTCAGAAATTTTTTGCTTTTTCCTGCTAATCCTAGCATGATAAAGAAGATTCAAAGAGAGTGAGATGCCAGCTCCTTTCATTCAGTCAGTAGCTTCAAACATTTCTGGTATATGAAAAACATGTTTTTCAATGGCAAAAATCAATGAATATTGTAAATGCACAAACAGTAATATCTCCACATTGCAAGGTGCAATTCTGAAATTTTTTGCTTTTTCCTGTTAATCCTAGCATGATAAAGAAGATTCAAAGAGAGTGAGATGCCAGCTCCTTTCATTCAGTCAGTAGCTTCAAAGATTTCTGGTATATGAAAAACATGTTTTTCAATGGCAAAAATCAATGAATATTGTAAATGCACAAACAGTAATATCTCCACATTGCAAGGTGCAATTCTGAAATTTTTTGCTTTTTCCTGCTAATCCTAGCATGATAAAGAAGATTCAAAGAGAGTGAGATGCCAGCTCCTTTCATTCAGTCAGTAGCTTCAAACATTTCTGGTATATGAAAAACATGTTTTTCAATGGCAAAAATCAATGAATATTGTAAATGCACAAACAGTAATATCTCCACATTGCAAGGTGCAATTCTGAAATTTTTTGCTTTTTCCTGCTAATCCTAGCATGATAAAGAAGATTCAAAGAGAGTGAGATGCCAGCTCCTTTCATTCAGTCAGTAGCTTCAAACATTTCTGGAAGTTTTTCAATGGCAAAAATCAATGAATATTGTAAATGCACAAACAGTAATATCTCCACATTGCAAGGTGCAATTCTGAAATTTTTTGCTTTTTCCTGTTAATCCTAGCATGATAAAGAAGATTCAAAGAGAGTGAGATGCCAGCTCCTTTCATTCAGTCAGTAGCTTCAAACATTTCTGGTATATGAAAAACATGTTTTTCAATGGCAAAAATCAATGAATATTGTAAATGCACAAACAGTAATATCTCCACATTGCAAGGTGCAATTCTGAAATTTTTTGCTTTTTCCTGCTAATCCTAGCATGATAAAGAAGATTCAAAGACAGTGAGATGCCAGCTCCTTTCATTCAGTCAGTAGCTTCAAACATTTCTGGACGTTTTTCAATGGCAAAAAATCAATGAATATTGTAAATGCACAAACAGTAATATCTCCACATTGCAAGGTGCAATTCTGAAATTTTTTGCTTTTTCCTGTTAATCCTAGCATGATAAAGAAGATTCAAAGAGAGTGAGATGCCAGCTCCTTTCATTCAGTCAGTAGCTTCAAACATTTCTAGTATATGAAAAACGTTTTTCAATGGCAAAAATCAATGAATATTGTAAATGCACAAACAGTAATATCTCCACATTGCAAGGTGCAATTCTGAAATTTTTTGCTTTTTCCTGCTAATCCTAGCATGATAAAGAAGATTCAAAGAGAGTGAGATGCCAGCTCCTTTCATTCAGTCAGTAGCTTCAAACATTTCTGGACGTTTTTCAATGGCAAAAATCAATGAATATTGTAAATGCACAAGCAGTAATATCTCCACATTGCAAGGTGCAATTCTGAAATTTTTTGCTTTTTCCTGTTAATCCTAGCATGATAAAGAAGATTCAAAGAGAGTGAGATGCCAGCTCCTTTCATTCAGTCAGTAGCTTCAAACATTTCTGGTATATGAAAAACATGTTTTTCAATGGCAAAAATCAATGAATATTGTAAATGCACAAACAGTAATATCTCCACATTGCAAGGTGCAATTCTGAAATTTTTTGCTTTTTCCTGCTAATCCTAGCATGATAAAGAAGATTCAAAGAGAGTGAGATGCCAGCTCTTTTCATTCAGTCAGTAGCTTCAAACATTTCTGGTATATGAAAAACATGTTTTTCAATGGCAAAAATCAATGAATATTGTAAATGCACAAACAGTAATATCTCCACATTGCAAGGTGCAATTCTGAAATTTTTTGCTTTTTCCTGCTAATCCTAGCATGATAAAGAAGATTCAAAGAGAGTGAGATGCCAGCTCCTTTCATTCAGTCAGTAGCTTCAAACATTTCTGGTATATGAAAAACATGTTTCTCAATGGCAAAAATCAATGAATATTGTAAATGCACAAACAGTAATATCTCCACATTGCAAGGTGCAATTCTGAAATTTTTAGCTTTTTCCTGTTAATCCTAGCATGATAAAGAAGATTCAAAGAGAGTGAGATGCCAGCTCCTTTCATTCAGTCAGTAGCTTCAAACATTTCTGGACGTTTTTCAATGGCAAAAATCAATGAATATTGTAAATGCACAAACAGTAATATCTCCACATTGCAAGGTGCAATTCTGAAATTTTTTGCTTTTTCCTGTTAATCCTAGCATGATAAAGAAGGTTCAAAGAGAGTGAGATTCCAGCTCCTTTCATTCAGTCAGTAGCTTCAAACATTTCTGGTATATGAAAAACATGTTTTTCAATGGCAAAAATCAATGAATATTGTAAATGCACAAACAGTAATATCTCCACATTGCAAGGTGCAATTCTGAAATTTTTTGCTTTTTCCTGCTAATCCTAGCATGATAAAGAAGATTCAAAGAGAGTGAGTTGCCAGCTCCTTTCATTCAGTCAGTAGCTTCAAACATTTCTGGTATGAAAAACATGTTTTTCAATGGCAAAAATCAATGAATATTGTAAATGCACAAACAGTAATATCTCCACATTGCAAGGTGCAATTCTGAAATTTTTAGCTTTTTCCTGTTAATCCTAGCATGATAAAGAAGATTCAAAGAGAGTGAGATGCCAGCTCCTTTCATTCAGTCAGTAGCTTCAAACATTTCTGGACGTTTTTCAATGGCAAAAATCAATGAATATTGTAAATGCACAAACAGTAATATCTCCACATTGCAAGGTGCAATTCTGAAATTTTTTGCTTTTTCCTGTTAATCCTAGCATGATAAAGAAGATTCAAAGAGAGTGAGATGCCAGCTCCTTTCATTCAGTCAGTAGCTTCAAACATTTCTGGTATATGAAAAACATGTTTTTCAATGGCAAAAATCAATGAATATTGTAAATGCACAAACAGTAATATCTCCACATTGCAAGGTGCAATTCTGAAATTTTTTGCTTTTTCCTGCTAATCCTAGCATGATAAAGAAGATTCAAAGAGAGTGAGATGCCAGCTCCTTTCATTCAGTCAGTAGCTTCAAACATTTCTGGTATATGAAAAACATGTTTTTCAATGGCAAAAATCAATGAATATTGTAAATGCACAAACAGTAATATCTCCACATTGCAAGGTGCAATTCTGAAATTTTTAGCTTTTTCCTGTTAATCCTAGCATGATAAAGAAGATTCAAAGACAGTGAGATGCCAGCTCCTTTCATTCAGTCAGTAGCTTCAAACATTTCTGGACGTTTTTCAATGGCAAAAATCAATGAATATTGTAAATGCACAAACAGTAATATCTCCACATTGCAAGGTGCAATTCTGAAATTTTTTGCTTTTTCCTGTTAATCCTAGCATGATAAAGAAGATTCCAAGAGAGTGAGATGCCAGCTCCTTTCATTCAGTCAGTAGCTTCAAACATTTCTGGTATATGAAAAACATGTTTTTCAATGGCAAAAATCAATGAATATTGTAAATCCACAAACAGTAATATCTCCACATTGCAAGGTGCAATTCTGAAATTTTTTGCTTTTTCCTGCTAATCCTAGCATGATAAAGAAGATTCAAAGAGAGTGAGATGCCAGCTCCTTTCATTCAGTCAGTAGCTTCAAACATTTCTGGTATATGAAAAACATGTTTTTCAATGGCAAAAATCAATGAATATTGTAAATGCACAAACAGTAATATCTCCACATTGCAAGGTGCAATTCTGAAATTTTTAGCTTTTTCCTGTTAATCCTAGCATGATAAAGAAGATTCAAAGACAGTGAGATGCCAGCTTCTTTCATTCAGTCAGTAGCTTCAAACATTTCTGGACGTTTTTCAATGGCAAAAATCAATGAATATTGTAAATGCACAAACAGTAATATCTCCACATTGCAAGGTGCAATTCTGAAATTTTTTGCTTTTTCCTGTTAATCCTAGCATGATAAAGAAGATTCCAAGAGAGTGAGATGCCAGCTCCTTTCATTCAGTCAGTAGCTTCAAACATTTCTGGTATATGAAAAACATGTTTTTCAATGGCAAAAATCATTGAATATTGTAAATGCACAAACAGTAATATCTCCACATTGCAAGGTGCAATTCTGAAATTTTTTGCTTTTTCCTGCTAATCCTAGCATGATAAAGAAGATTCAAAGAGAGTGAGATGCCAGCTCCTTTCATTCAGTCAGTAGCTTCAATCATTTCTGGTATGAAAAACATGTTTTTCAATGGCAAAAATCAATGAATATTGTAAATGCACAAACAGTAATATCTCCACATTGCAAGGTGCAATTCTGAAATTTTTAGCTTTTTCCTGTTAATCCTAGCATGATAAAGAAGATTCAAAGAGAGTGAGATGCCAGCTCCTTTCATTCAGTCAGTAGCTTCAAACATTTCTGGACGTTTTTCAATGGCAAAAATCAATGAATATTGTAAATGCACAAACAGTAATATCTCCACATTGCAAGGTGCAATTCTGAAATTTTTTGCTTTTTCCTGTTAATCCTAGCATGATAAAGAAGATTCAAAGAGAGTGAGATGCCAGCTCCTTTCATTCAGTCAGTAGCTTCAAACATTTCTGGTATATGAAAAACATGTTTTTCAATGGCAAAAATCAATGAATATTGTAAATGCACAAACAGTAATATCTCCACATTGCAAGGTGCAATTCTGAAATTTTTTGCTTTTTCCTGCTAATCCTAGCATGATAAAGAAGATTCAAAGAGAGTGAGATGCCAGCTCCTTTCATTCAGTCAGTAGCTTCAAACATTTCTGGTATATGAAAAACATGTTTTTCAATGGCAAAAATCAATGAATATTGTAAATGCACAAACAGTAATATCTCCACATTGCAAGGTGCAATTCTGAAATTTTTTGCTTTTTCCTGTTAATCCTAGCATGATAAAGAAGATTCAAAGACAGTGAGATGCCAGCTCCTTTCATTCAGTCAGTAGCTTCAAACATTTCTGGACGTTTTTCAATGGCAAAAATCAATGAATATTGTAAATGCACAAACAGTAATATCTCCACATTGCAAGGTGCAATTCTGAAATTTTTTGCTTTTTCCTGTTAATCCTAGCATGATAAAGAAGATTCCAAGAGAGTGAGATGCCAGCTCCTTTCATTCAGTCAGTAGCTTCAAACATTTCTGGTATATGAAAAACATGTTTTTCAATGGCAAAAATCAATGAATATTGTAAATGCACAAACAGTAATATCTCCACATTGCAAGGTGCAATTCTGAAATTTTTTGCTTTTTCCTGCTAATCCTAGCATGATAAAGAAGATTCAAAGAGAGTGAGATGCCAGCTCCTTTCATTCAGTCAGTAGCTTCAAACATTTCTGGTATATGAAAAACATGTTTTTCAATGGCAAAAATCAATGAATATTGTAAATGCACAAACAGTAATATCTCCACATTGCAAGGTGCAATTCTGAAATTTTTAGCTTTTTCCTGTTAATCCTAGCATGATAAAGAAGATTCAAAGACAGTGAGATGCCAGCTCCTTTCATTCAGTCAGTAGCTTCAAACATTTCTGGACGTTTTTCAATGGCAAAAATCAATGAATATTGTAAATGCACAAACAGTAATATCTCCACATTGCAAGGTGCAATTCTGAAATTTTTTGCTTTTTCCTGTTAATCCTAGCATGATAAAGAAGATTCCAAGAGAGTGAGATGCCAGCTCCTTTCATTCAGTCAGTAGCTTCAAACATTTCTGGTATATGAAAAACATGTTTTTCAATGGCAAAAATCATTGAATATTGTAAATGCACAAACAGTAATATCTCCACATTGCAAGGTGCAATTCTGAAATTTTTTGCTTTTTCCTGCTAATCCTAGCATGATAAAGAAGATTCAAAGAGAGTGAGATGCCAGCTCCTTTCATTCAGTCAGTAGCTTCAATCATTTCTGGTATGAAAAACATGTTTTTCAATGGCAAAAATCAATGAATATTGTAAATGCACAAACAGTAATATCTCCACATTGCAAGGTGCAATTCTGAAATTTTTAGCTTTTTCCTGTTAATCCTAGCATGATAAAGAAGATTCAAAGAGAGTGAGATGCCAGCTCCTTTCATTCAGTCAGTAGCTTCAAACATTTCTGGACGTTTTTCAATGGCAAAAATCAATGAATATTGTAAATGCACAAACAGTAATATCTCCACATTGCAAGGTGCAATTCTGAAATTTTTTGCTTTTTCCTGTTAATCCTAGCATGATAAAGAAGATTCAAAGAGAGTGAGATGCCAGCTCCTTTCATTCAGTCAGTAGCTTCAAACATTTCTGGTATATGAAAAACATGTTTTTCAATGGCAAAAATCAATGAATATTGTAAATGCACAAACAGTAATATCTCCACATTGCAAGGTGCAATTCTGAAATTTTTTGCTTTTTCCTGCTAATCCTAGCATGATAAAGAAGATTCAAAGAGAGTGAGATGCCAGCTCCTTTCATTCAGTCAGTAGCTTCAAACATTTCTGGTATATGAAAAACATGTTTTTCAATGGCAAAAATCAATGAATATTGTAAATGCACAAACAGTAATATCTCCACATTGCAAGGTGCAATTCTGAAATTTTTTGCTTTTTCCTGTTAATCCTAGCATGATAAAGAAGATTCAAAGACAGTGAGATGCCAGCTCCTTTCATTCAGTCAGTAGCTTCAAACATTTCTGGACGTTTTTCAATGGCAAAAATCAATGAATATTGTAAATGCACAAACAGTAATATCTCCACATTGCAAGGTGCAATTCTGAAATTTTTTGCTTTTTCCTGTTAATCCTAGCATGATAAAGAAGATTCCAAGAGAGTGAGATGCCAGCTCCTTTCATTCAGTCAGTAGCTTCAAACATTTCTGGTATATGAAAAACATGTTTTTCAATGGCAAAAATCAATGAATATTGTAAATGCACAAACAGTAATATCTCCACATTGCAAGGTGCAATTCTGAAATTTTTTGCTTTTTCCTGCTAATCCTAGCATGATAAAGAAGATTCAAAGAGAGTGAGATGCCAGCTCCTTTCATTCAGTCAGTAGCTTCAAACATTTCTGGTATATGAAAAACATGTTTTTCAATGGCAAAAATCAATGAATATTGTAAATGCACAAACAGTAATATCTCCACATTGCAAGGTGCAATTCTGAAATTTTTAGCTTTTTCCTGTTAATCCTAGCATGATAAAGAAGATTCAAAGAGAGTGAGATGCCAGCTCCTTTCATTCAGTCAGTAGCTTCAAACATTTCTGGACGTTTTTCAATGGCAAAAATCAATGAATATTGTAAATGCACAAACAGTAATATCTCCACATTGCAAGGTGCAATTCTGAAATTTTTTGCTTTTTCCTGTTAATCCTAGCATGATAAAGAAGATTCAAAGAGAGTGAGATGCCAGCTCCTTTCATTCAGTCAGTAGCTTCAAACATTTCTGGTATATGAAAAACATGTTTTTCAATTCCAAAAATCATTGAATATTGTAAATGCACAAACAGTAATATCTCCACATTGCAAGGTGCAATTCTGAAATTTTTTGCTTTTTCCTGCTAATCCTAGCATGATAAAGAAGATTCAAAGAGAGTGAGATGCCAGCTCCTTTCATTCAGTCAGTAGCTTCAAACATTTCTGGACGTTTTTCAATGGCAAAAATCAATGAATATTGTAAATGCACAAACAGTAATATCTCCACATTGCAAGGTGCAATTCTGAAATTTTTTGCTTTTTCCTGTTAATCCTAGCATGATAAAGAAGATTCAAAGAGAGTGAGATGCCAGCTCCTTTCATTCAGTCAGTAGCTTCAAACATTTCTGGTATATGAAAAACATGTTTTTCAATTCCAAAAATCATTGAATATTGTAAATGCACAAACAGTAATATCTCCACATTGCAAGGTGCAATTCTGAAATTTTTTGCTTTTTCCTGCTAATCCTAGCATGATAAAGAAGATTCAAAGAGAGTGAGATGCCAGCTCCTTTCATTCAGTCAGTAGCTTCAAACATTTCTGGACGTTTTTCAATGGCAAAAATCAATGAATATTGTAAATGCACAAACAGTAATATCTCCACATTGCAAGGTGCAATTCTGAAATTTTTTGCTTTTTCCTGCTAATCCTAGCATGATAAAGAAGATTCAAAGAGAGTGAGATGCCAGCTCCTTTCATTCAGTCAGTAGCTTCAAACATTTCTGGTATATGAAAAACATGTTTTTCAATGGCAAAAATCAATGAATATTGTAAATGCACAAACAGTAATATCTCCACATTGCAAGGTGCAATTCTGAAATTTTTTGCTTTTTCCTGCTAATCCTAGCATGATAAAGAAGATTCAAAGAGAGTGAGATGCCAGCTCCTTTCATTCAGTCAGTAGCTTCAAACATTTCTGGACGTTTTTCAATGGCAAAAATCAATGAATATTGTAAATGCACAAACAGTAATATCTCCACATTGCAAGGTGCAATTCTGAAATTTTTTGCTTTTTCCTGTTAATCCTAGCATGATAAAGAAGATTCAAAGAGAGTGAGATGCCAGCTCCTTTCATTCAGTCAGTAGCTTCAAACATTTCTGGTATATGAAAAACATGTTTTTCAATGGCAAAAATCAATGAATATTGTAAATGCACAAACAGTAATATCTCCACATTGCAAGGTGCAATTCTGAAATTTTTTGCTTTTTCCTGCTAATCCTAGCATGATAAAGAAGATTCAAAGAGAGTGAGATGCCAGCTCCTTTCATTCAGTCAGTAGCTTCAAACATTTCTGGTATATGAAAAACATGTTTTTCAATGGCAAAAATCAATGAATATTGTAAATGCACAAACAGTAATATCTCCACAATGCAAGGTGCAATTCAGAAATTTTTTGCTTTTTCCTGCTAATCCTAGCATGATAAAGAAGATTCAAAGAGAGTGAGATGCCAGCTCCTTTCATTCAGTCAGTAGCTTCAAACATTTCTGGTATATGAAAAACGTTTTTCAATGGCAAAAATCAATGAATATTGTAAATGCACAAACAGTAATATCTCCACATTGAAAGGTGCAATTCTGAAATTTTTTGCCTTTTCCTGCTAATCCTAGCATGATAAAGAAGATTCAAAGAGAGTGAGATGCCAGCTCCTTTCATTCAGTCAGTAGCTTCAAACATTTCTGGACGTTTTTCAATGGCAAAAATCAATGAATATTGTAAATGCACAAACAGTAATATCTCCACATTGCAAGGTGCAATTCTGAAATTTTTTGCTTTTTCCTGCTAATCCTAGCATGATAAAGAAGATTCAAAGAGAGTGAGATGCCAGCTCCTTTCATTCAGTCAGTAGCTTCAAACATTTCTGGTATATGAAAAACATGTTTTTCAATTCCAAAAATCATTGAATATTGTAAATGCACAAACAGTAATATCTCCACATTGCAAGGTGCAATTCTGAAATTTTTTGCTTTTTCCTGCTAATCCTAGCATGATAAAGAAGATTCAAAGAGAGTGAGATGCCAGCTCCTTTCATTCAGTCAGTAGCTTCAAACATTTCTGGACGTTTTTCAATGGCAAAAATCAATGAATATTGTAAATGCACAAACAGTAATATCTCCACATTGCAAGGTGCAATTCTGAAATTTTTTGCTTTTTCCTGTTAATCCTAGCATGATAAAGAAGATTCAAAGAGAGTGAGATGCCAGCTCCTTTCATTCAGTCAGTAGCTTCAAACATTTCTGGTATATGAAAAACATGTTTTTCAATGGCAAAAATCAATGAATATTGTAAATGCACAAACAGTAATATCTCCACATTGCAAGGTGCAATTCTGAAATTTTTTGCTTTTTCCTGCTAATCCTAGCATGATAAAGAAGATTCAAAGAGAGTGAGATGCCAGCTCCTTTCATTCAGTCAGTAGCTTCAAACATTTCTGGTATATGAAAAACATGTTTTTCAATGGCAAAAATCAATGAATATTGTAAATGCACAAACAGTAATATCTCCACAATGCAAGGTGCAATTCAGAAATTTTTTGCTTTTTCCTGCTAATCCTAGCATGATAAAGAAGATTCAAAGAGAGTGAGATGCCAGCTCCTTTCATTCAGTCAGTAGCTTCAAACATTTCTGGTATATGAAAAACATGTTTTTCAATGGCAAAAATCAATGAATATTGTAAATGCACAAACAGTAATATCTCCACATTGCAAGGTGCAATTCTGAAATTTTTTGCTTTTTCCTGTTAATCCTAGCATGATAAAGAAGATTCAAAGAGAGTGAGATGCCAGCTCCTTTCATTCAGTCAGTAGCTTCAAACATTTCTGGTATATGAAAAACATGTTTTTCAATGGCAAAAATCAATGAATATTGTAAATGCACAAACAGTAATATCTCCACATTGCAAGGTGCAATTCTGAAATATTTTGCTTTTTCCTGCTAATCCTAGCATGATAAAGAAGATTCAAAGAGAGTGAGATGCCAGCTCCTTTCATTCAGTCAGTAGCTTCAAACATTTCTGGTATATGAAAAACATGTTTTTCAATGGCAAAAATCAATGAATATTGTAAATGCACAAACAGTAATATCTCCACATTGCAAGGTGCAATTCTGAAATTTTTTGCTTTTTCCTGCTAATCCTAGCATGATAAAGAAGATTCAAAGAGAGTGAGATGCCAGCTCCTTTCATTCAGTCAGTAGCTTCAAACATTTCTGGACGTTTTTCAATGGCAAAAATCAATGAATATTGTAAATGCACAAACAGTAATATCTCCACATTGCAAGGTGCAATTCTGAAATTTTTTGCTTTTTCCTGCTAATCCTAGCATGATAAAGAAGATTCAAAGAGAGTGAGATGCCAGCTCCTTTCATTCAGTCAGTAGCTTCAAACATTTCTGGTATATGAAAAACATGTTTTTCAATGTCAAAAATCAATGAATATTGTAAATGCACAAACAGTAATATCTCCACATTGCAAGGTGCAATTCTGAAATTTTTTGCTTTTTCCTGCTAATCCTAGCATTATAAAGAAGATTCAAAGAGAGTGAGATGCCAGCTCCTTTCATTCAGTCAGTAGCTTCAAACATTTCTGGTATATGAAAAACATGTTTTTCAATGGCAAAAATCAATGAATATTGTAAATGCACAAACAGTAATATCTCCACATTGCAAGGTGCAATTCTGAAATTTTTTGCTTTTTCCTGCTAATCCTAGCATGATAAAGAAGATTCAAAGAGAGTGAGATGCCAGCTCCTTTCATTCAGTCAGTAGCTTCAAACATTTCTGGACGTTTTTCAATGGCAAAAATCAATGAATATTGTAAATGCACAAACAGTAATATCTCCACATTGCAAGGTGCAATTCTGAAATTTTTTGCTTTTTCCTGTTAATCCTAGCATGATAAAGAAGATTCAAAGAGAGTGAGATGCCAGCTCCTTTCATTCAGTCAGTAGCTTCAAACATTTCTGGTATATGAAAAACATGTTTTTCAATGGCAAAAATCAATGAATATTGTAAATGCACAAACAGTAATATCTCCACATTGCAAGGTGCAATTCTGAAATTTTTTGCTTTTTCCTGCTAATCCTAGCATGATAAAGAAGATTCAAAGAGAGTGAGATGCCAGCTCCTTTCATTCAGTCAGTAGCTTCAAACATTTCTGGTATATGAAAAACATGTTTTTCAATGGCAAAAATCAATGAATATTGTAAATGCACAAACAGTAATATCTCCACAATGCAAGGTGCAATTCAGAAATTTTTTGCTTTTTCCTGCTAATCCTAGCATGATAAAGAAGATTCAAAGAGAATGAGATGCCAGCTCCTTTCATTCAGTCAGTAGCTTCAAACATTTCTGGTATATGAAAAACATGTTTTTCAATGGCAAAAATCAATGAATATTGTAAATGCACAAACAGTAATATCTCCACATTGCAAGGTGCAATTCTGAAATTTTTTGCTTTTTCCTGTTAATCCTAGCATGATAAAGAAGATTCAAAGAGAGTGAGATGCCAGCTCCTTTCATTCAGTCAGTAGCTTCAAACATTTCTGGTATATGAAAAACATGTTTTTCAATGGCAAAAATCAATGAATATTGTAAATGCACAAACAGTAATATCTCCACATTGCAAGGTGCAATTCTGAAATATTTTGCTTTTTCCTGCTAATCCTAGCATGATAAAGAAGATTCAAAGAGAGTGAGATGCCAGCTCCTTTCATTCAGTCAGTAGCTTCAAACATTTCTGGTATATGAAAAACATGTTTTTCAATGGCAAAAATCAATGAATATTGTAAATGCACAAACAGTAATATCTCCACATTGCAAGGTGCAATTCTGAAATTTTTTGCTTTTTCCTGCTAATCCTAGCATGATAAAGAAGATTCAAAGAGAGTGAGATGCCAGCTCCTTTCATTCAGTCAGTAGCTTCAAACATTTCTGGACGTTTTTCAATGGCAAAAATCAATGAATATTGTAAATGCACAAACAGTAATATCTCCACATTGCAAGGTGCAATTCTGAAATTTTTTGCTTTTTCCTGCTAATCCTAGCATGATAAAGAAGATTCAAAGAGAGTGAGATGCCAGCTCCTTTCATTCAGTCAGTAGCTTCAAACATTTCTGGTATATGAAAAACATGTTTTTCAATGGCAAAAATCAATGAATATTGTAAATGCACAAACAGTAATATCTCCACATTGCAAGGTGCAATTCTGAAATTTTTTGCTTTTTCCTGTTAATCCTAGCATGATAAAGAAGATTCAAAGAGAGTGAGATGCCAGCTCCTTTCATTCAGTCAGTAGCTTCAAACATTTCTGGTATATGAAAAACATGTTTTTCAATGGCAAAAATCAATGAATATTGTAAATGCACAAACAGTAATATCTCCACATTGCAAGGTGCAATTCTGAAATTTTTTACTTTTTCCTGTTAATCCTAGCATGATAAAGAAGATTCAAAGAGAGTGAGATGCCAGCTCCTTTCATTCAGTCAGTAGCTTCAAACATTTCTGGTATATGAAAAACATGTTTTTCAATGGCAAAAATCAATGAATATTGTAAATGCACAAACAGTAATATCTCCACATTGCAAGGTGCAATTCTGAAATTTTTTGCTTTTTCCTGCTAATCCTAGCATGATAAAGAAGATTCAAAGAGAGTGAGATGCCAGCTCCTTTCATTCAGTCAGTAGCTTCAAACATTTCTGGTATATGAAAAACATGTTTTTCAATGGCAAAAATCAATGAATATTGTAAATGCACAAACAGTAATATCTCCACATTGCAAGGTGCAATTCTGAATTTTTTTGCTTTTTCCTGCTAATCCTAGCATGATAAAGAAGATTCAAAGAGAGTGAGATGCCAGCTCCTTTCATTCAGTCAGTAGCTTCAAACATTTCTGGACGTTTTTCAATGGCAAAAATCAATGAATATTGTAAATGCACAAACAGTAATATCTCCACATTGCAAGGTGCAATTCTGAAATTTTTTGCTTTTTCCTGCTAATCCTAGCATGATAAAGAAGATTCAAAGAGAGTGAGATGCCAGCTCCTTTCATTCAGTCAGTAGCTTTAAACATTTCTGGACGTTTTTCAATGGCAAAAATCAATGAATATTGTAAATGCACAAACAGTAATATCTCCACATTGCAAGGTGCAATTCTGAAATTTTTTGCTTTTTCCTGCTAATCCTAGCATGATAAAGAAGATTCAAAGAGAGTGAGATGCCAGCTCCTTTCATTCAGTCAGTAGCTTCAAACATTTCTGGTATATGAAAAACGTTTTTCAATGGCAAAAATCAATGAATATTGTAAATGCACAAACAGTAATATCTCCACATTGCAAGGTGCAATTCTGAAATTTTTTGCTTTTTCCTGCTAATCCTAGCATGATAAAGAAGATTCAAAGAGAGTGAGATGCCAAGCTCCTTTCATTCAGTCAGTAGCTTCAAACATTTCTGGACGTTTTTCAATGGCAAAAATCAATGAATATTGTAAATGCACAAACAGTAATATCTCCACATTGCAAGGTGCAATTCTGAAATTTTTTGCTTTTTCCTGCTAATCCTAGCATGATAAAGAAGATTCAAAGAGAGTGAGATGCCAGCTCCTTTCATTCAGTCAGTAGCTTCAAACATTTCTGGTATATGAAAAACATGTTTTTCAATGGCAAAAATCAATGAATATTGTGAATGCACAAACAGTAATATCTCCACATTGCAAGGTGCAATTCTGAAATTTTTTGCTTTTTCCTGCTAATCCTAGCATGATAAAGAAGATTCAAAGAGAGTGAGATGCCAGCTCCTTTCATTCAGTCAGTAGCTTCAAACATTTCTGGACGTTTTTCAATGGCAAAAATCAATGAATATTGTAAATGCACAAACAGTAATATCTCCACATTGCAAGGTGCAATTCTGAAATTTTTTGCTTTTTCCTGTTAATCCTAGCATGATAAAGAAGATTCAAAGAGAGTGAGATGCCAGCTCCTTTCATTCAGTCAGTAGCTTCAAACATTTCTGGTATATGAAAAACATGTTTTTCAATGGCAAAAATCAATGAATATTGTAAATGCACAAACAGTAATATCTCCACATTGCAAGGTGCAATTCTGAAATTTTTTGCTTTTTCCTGTTAATCCTAGCATGATAAAGAAGATTCAAAGAGAGTGAGATGCCAGCTCCTTTCATTCAGTCAGTAGCTTCAAACATTTCTGGACGTTTTTCAATGGCAAAAATCAATGAATATTGTAAATGCACAAACAGTAATATCTCCACATTGCAAGGTGCAATTCTGAAATTTTTTGCTTTTTCCTGCTAATCCTAGCATGATAAAGAAGATTCAAAGAGAGTGAGATGCCAGCTCCTTTCATTCAGTCAGTAGCTTCAAACATTTCTGGTATATGAAAAACATGTTTTTCAATGGCAAAAATCAATGAATATTGTAAATGCACAAACAGTAATATCTCCACATTGCAAGGTGCAATTCTGAAATTTTTTGCTTTTTCCTGCTAATCCTAGCATGATAAAGAAGATTCAAAGAGAGTGAGATGCCAGCTCCTTTCATTCAGTCAGTAGCTTCAAACATTTCTGGACGTTTTTCAATGGCAAAAATCAATGAATATTGTAAATGCACAAACAGTAATATCTCCACATTGCAAGGTGCAATTCTGAAATTTTTTGCTTTTTCCTGTTAATCCTAGCATGATAAAGAAGATTCAAAGAGAGTGAGATGCCAGCTCCTTTCATTCAGTCAGTAGCTTCAAACATTTCTGGTATATGAAAAACATGTTTTTCAATGGCAAGAATCAATGAATATTGTAAATGCACAAACAGTAATATCTCCACATTGCAAGGTGCAATTCTGAAATTTTTTGCTTTTTCCTGTTAATCCTAGCATGATAAAGAAGATTCAAAGAGAGTGAGATGCCAGCTCCTTTCATTCAGTCAGTAGCTTCAAACATTTCTGGTATATGAAAAACATGTTTTTCAATGGCAAAAATCAATGAATATTGTAAATGCACAAACAGTAATATCTCCACATTGCAAGGTGCAATTCTGAAATATTTTGCTTTTTCCTGCTAATCCTAGCATGATAAAGAAGATTCAAAGAGAGTGAGATGCCAGCTCCTTTCATTCAGTCAGTAGCTTCAAACATTTCTGGTATATGAAAAACATGTTTTTCAATGGCAAAAATCAATGAATATTGTAAATGCACAAACAGTAATATCTCCACATTGCAAGGTGCAATTCTGAAATTTTTTGCTTTTTCCTGCTAATCCTAGCATGATAAAGAAGATTCAAAGAGAGTGAGATGCCAGCTTTCATTCAGTCAGTAGCTTCAAACATTTCTGGACGTTTTTCAATGGCAAAAATCAATGAATATTGTAAATGCACAAACAGTAATATCTCCACATTGCAAGGTGCAATTCTGAAATTTTTTGCTTTTTCCTGCTAATCCTAGCATGATAAAGAAGATTCAAAGAGAGTGAGATGCCAGCTCCTTTCATTCAGTCAGTAGCTTCAAACATTTCTGGTATATGAAAAACATGTTTTTTAATGGCAAAAATCAATGAATATTGTAAATGCACAAACAGTAATATCTCCACATTGCAAGGTGCAATTCTGAAATTTTTTGCTTTTTCCTGTTAATCCTAGCATGATAAAGAAGATTCAAAGAGAGTGAGATGCCAAGCTCCTTTCATTCAGTCAGTAGCTTCAAACATTTCTGGTATATGAAAAAAATGTTTTTCAATGGCAAAAATCAATGAATATTGTAAATGCACAAACAGTAATATCTCCACATTGCAAGGTGCAATTCTGAAATTTTTTGCTTTTTCCTGTTAATCCTAGCATGATAAAGAAGATTCAAAGAGAGTGAGATGCCAGCTCCTTTCATTCAGTCAGTAGCTTCAAACATTTCTGGTATATGAAAAACATGTTTTTCAATGGCAAAAATCAATGAATATTGTAAATGCACAAACAGTAATATCTCCACATTGCAAGGTGCAATTCTGAAATTTTTTGCTTTTTCCTGTTAATCCTAGCATGATAAAGAAGATTCAAAGAGAGTGAGATGCCAGCTCCTTTCATTCAGTCAGTAGCTTCAAACATTTCTGGTATATGAAAAACATGTTTTTCAATGGCAAAAAATCAATGAATATTGTAAATGCACAAACAGTAATATCTCCACATTGCAAGGTGCAATTCTGAAATTTTTTGCTTTTTTCTGCTAATCCTAGCATGATAAAGAAGATTCAAAGAGAGTGAGATGCCAGCTCCTTTCATTCAGTCAGTAGCTTCAAACATTTCTGGTATATGAAAAACATGTTTTTCAATGGCAAAAATCAATGAATATTGTAAATGCACAAACAGTAATATCTCCACATTGCAAGGTGCAATTCTGAAATTTTTTGCTTTTTCCTGCTAATCCTAGCATGATAAAGAAGATTCAAAGAGAGTGAGATGCCAGCTCCTTTCATTCAGTCAGTAGCTTCAAACATTTCTGGACGTTTTTCAATGGCAAAAATCAATGAATATTGTAAATGCACAAACAGTAATGTCTCCACATTGCAAGGTGCAATTCTGAAATTTTTTGCTTTTTCATGCTAATCCTAGCATGATAAAGAAGATTCAAAGAGAGTGAGATGCCAGCTCCTTTCATTCAGTCAGTAGCTTCAAACATTTCTGGTATATGAAAAACATGTTTTTCAATGGCAAAAATCAATGAATATTGTAAATGCACAAACAGTAATATCTCCACATTGCAAGGTGCAATTCTGAAATTTTTTGCTTTTTCCTGCTAATCCTAGCATGATAAAGAAGATTCAAAGAGAGTGAAATGCCAGCTCCTTTCATTCAGTCAGTAGCTTCAAACATTTCTGGACGTTTTTCAATGGCAAAAATCAATGAATATTGTAAATGCACAAACAGTAATATCTCCACATTGCAAGGTGCAATTCTGAAATTTTTTGCTTTTTCCTGTTAATCCTAGCATGATAAAGAAGATTCAAAGAGAGTGAGATGCCAGCTCCTTTCATTCAGTCAGTAGCTTCAAACATTGCTGGTATATGAAAAACATGTTTTTCAATGGCAAAAATCAATGAATATTGTAAATGCACAAACAGTAATATCTCCACATTGCAAGGTGCAATTCTGAAATTTTTTGCTTTTTCCTGTTAATCCTAGCATGATAAAGAAGATTCAAAGAGAGTGAGATGCCAGCTCCTTTCATTCAGTCAGTAGCTTCAAACATTTCTGGTATATGAAAAACATGTTTTTCAATGGCAAAAATCAATGAATATTGTAAATGCACAAACAGTAATATCTCCACATTGCAAGGTGCAATTCTGAAATTTTTTGCTTTTTCCTGCTAATCCTAGCATGATAAAGAAGATTCAAAGAGAGTGAGATGCCAGCTCCTTTCATTCAGTCAGTAGCTTCAAACATTTCTGGTATATGAAAAACATGTTTTTCAATGGCAAAAATCAATGAATATTGTAAATGCACAAACAGTAATATCTCCACATTGCAAGGTGCAATTCTGAAATTTTTTGCTTTTTCCTGCTAATCCTAGCATGATAAAGAAGATTCAAAGAGAGTGAGATGCCAGCTCCTTTCATTCAGTCAGTAGCTTCAAACAATTCTGGTATATGAAAAACATGTTTTTCAATGGCAAAAATCAATGAATATTGTAAATGCACAAACAGTAATATCTCCACATTGCAAGGTGCAATTCTGAAATTTTTTGCTTTTTCCTGCTAATCCTAGCATGATAAAGAAGATTCAAAGAGAGTGAGATGCCAGCTCCTTTCATTCAGTCAGTAGCTTCAAACAATTCTGGTATATGAAAAACATGTTTTTCAATGGCAAAAATCAATGAATATTGTAAATGCACAAACAGTAATATCTCCACATTGCAAGGTGCAATTCTGAAATTTTTTGCTTTTTCCTGCTAATCCTAGCATGATAAAGAAGATTCAAAGAGAGTGAGATGCCAGCTTTCATTCAGTCAGTAGCTTCAAACATTTCTGGACGTTTTTCAATGGCAAAAATCAATGAATATTGTAAATGCACAAACAGTAATATCTCCACATTGCAAGGTGCAATTCTGAAATTTTTTGCTTTTTCCTGCTAATCCTAGCATGATAAAGAAGATTCAAAGAGAGTGAGATGCCAGCTCCTTTCATTCAGTCAGTAGCTTCAAACATTTCTGGTATATGAAAAACATGTTTTTCAATGGCAAAAATCAATGAATATTGTAAATGCACAAACAGTAATATCTCCACATTGCAAGGTGCAATTCTGAAATTTTTTGCTTTTTCCTGTTAATCCTAGCATGATAAAGAAGATTCAAAGAGAGTGAGATGCCAAGCTCCTTTCATTCAGTCAGTAGCTTCAAACATTTCTGGACGTTTTTCAATGGCAAAAATCAATGAATATTGTAAATGCACAAACAGTAATGTCTCCACATTGCAAGGTGCAATTCTGAAATTTTTTGCTTTTTCATGCTAATCCTAGCATTATAAAGAAGATTCAAAGAGAGTGAGATGCCAGCTCCTTTCATTCAGTCAGTAGCTTCAAACATTTCTGGTATATGAAAAACATGTTTTTCAATGGCAAAAATCAATGAATATTGTAAATGCACAAACAGTAATATCTCCACATTGCAAGGTGCAATTCTGAAATTTTTTGCTTTTTCCTGCTAATCCTAGCATGATAAAGAAGATTCAAAGAGAGTGAGATGCCAGCTCCTTTCATTCAGTCAGTAGCTTCAAACATTTCTGGTATATGAAAAACATGTTTTTCAATGGCAAAAATCAATGAATATTGTAAATGCACAAACAGTAATATCTCCACATTGCAAGGTGCAATTCTGAAATTTTTTGCTTTTTCCTGCTAATCCTAGCATGATAAAGAAGATTCAAAGAGAGTGAGATGCCAGCTCCTTTCATTCAGTCAGTAGCTTCAAACATTTCTGGTATATGAAAAACATGTTTTTCAATGGCAAAAATCAATGAATATTGTAAATGCACAAACAGTAATATCTCCACATTGCAAGGTGCAATTCTGAAATTTTTTGCTTTTTCCTGCTAATCCTAGCATGATAAAGAAGATTCAAAGAGAGTGAGATGCCAGCTCCTTTCATTCAGTCAGTAGCTTCAAACAATTCTGGTATATGAAAAACATGTTTTTCAATGGCAAAAATCAATGAATATTGTAAATGCACAAACAGTAATATCTCCACATTGCAAGGTGCAATTCTGAAATTTTTTGCTTTTTCCTGCTAATCCTAGCATGATAAAGAAGATTCAAAGAGAGTGAGATGCCAGCTCCTTTCATTCAGTCAGTAGCTTCAAACAATTCTGGTATATGAAAAACATGTTTTTCAATGGCAAAAATCAATGAATATTGTAAATGCACAAACAGTAATATCTCCACATTGCAAGGTGCAATTCTGAAATTTTTTGCTTTTTCCTGCTAATCCTAGCATGATAAAGAAGATTCAAAGAGAGTGAGATGCCAGCTTTCATTCAGTCAGTAGCTTCAAACATTTCTGGACGTTTTTCAATGGCAAAAATCAATGAATATTGTAAATGCACAAACAGTAATATCTCCACATTGCAAGGTGCAATTCTGAAATTTTTTGCTTTTTCCTGCTAATCCTAGCATGATAAAGAAGATTCAAAGAGAGTGAGATGCCAGCTCCTTTCATTCAGTCAGTAGCTTCAAACATTTCTGGTATATGAAAAACATGTTTTTCAATGGCAAAAATCAATGAATATTGTAAATGCACAAACAGTAATATCTCCACATTGCAAGGTGCAATTCTGAAATTTTTTGCTTTTTCCTGTTAATCCTAGCATGATAAAGAAGATTCAAAGAGAGTGAGATGCCAAGCTCCTTTCATTCAGTCAGTAGCTTCAAACATTTCTGGTATATGAAAAACATGTTTTTCAATGGCAAAAATCAATGAATATTGTAAATGCACAAACAGTAATATCTCCACATTGCAAGGTGCAATTCTGAAATTTTTTGCTTTTTCCTGTTAATCCTAGCATGATAAAGAAGATTCAAAGAGAGTGAGATGCCAGCTCCTTTCATTCAGTCAGTAGCTTCAAACATTTCTGGTATATGAAAAACATGTTTTTCAATGGCAAAAATCAATGAATATTGTAAATGCACAAACAGTAATATCTCCACATTGCAAGGTGCAATTCTGAAATTTTTTGCTTTTTCCTGTTAATCCTAGCATGATAAAGAAGATTCAAAGAGAGTGAGATGCCAGCTCCTTTCATTCAGTCAGTAGCTTCAAACATTTCTGGTATATGAAAAACATGTTTTTCAATGGCAAAAAATCAATGAATATTGTAAATGCACAAACAGTAATATCTCCACATTGCAAGGTGCAATTCTGAAATTTTTTGCTTTTTTCTGCTAATCCTAGCATGATAAAGAAGATTCAAAGAGAGTGAGATGCCAGCTCCTTTCATTCAGTCAGTAGCTTCAAACATTTCTGGTATATGAAAAACATGTTTTTCAATGGCAAAAATCAATGAATATTGTAAATGCACAAACAGTAATATCTCCACATTGCAAGGTGCAATTCTGAAATTTTTTGCTTTTTCCTGCTAATCCTAGCATGATAAAGAAGATTCAAAGAGAGTGAGATGCCAGCTCCTTTCATTCAGTCAGTAGCTTCAAACATTTCTGGACGTTTTTCAATGGCAAAAATCAATGAATATTGTAAATGCACAAACAGTAATGTCTCCACATTGCAAGGTGCAATTCTGAAATTTTTTGCTTTTTCATGCTAATCCTAGCATGATAAAGAAGATTCAAAGAGAGTGAGATGCCAGCTCCTTTCATTCAGTCAGTAGCTTCAAACATTTCTGGTATATGAAAAACATGTTTTTCAATGGCAAAAATCAATGAATATTGTAAATGCACAAACAGTAATATCTCCACATTGCAAGGTGCAATTCTGAAATTTTTTGCTTTTTCCTGCTAATCCTAGCATGATAAAGAAGATTCAAAGAGAGTGAAATGCCAGCTCCTTTCATTCAGTCAGTAGCTTCAAACATTTCTGGACGTTTTTCAATGGCAAAAATCAATGAATATTGTAAATGCACAAACAGTAATATCTCCACATTGCAAGGTGCAATTCTGAAATTTTTTGCTTTTTCCTGTTAATCCTAGCATGATAAAGAAGATTCAAAGAGAGTGAGATGCCAGCTCCTTTCATTCAGTCAGTAGCTTCAAACATTTCTGGTATATGAAAAACATGTTTTTCAATGGCAAAAATCAATGAATATTGTAAATGCACAAACAGTAATATCTCCACATTGCAAGGTGCAATTCTGAAATTTTTTGCTTTTTCCTGCTAATCCTAGCATGATAAAGAAGATTCAAAGAGAGTGAGATGCCAGCTCCTTTCATTCAGTCAGTAGCTTCAAACATTTCTGGTATATGAAAAACATGTTTTTCAATGGCAAAAATCAATGAATATTGTAAATGCACAAACAGTAATATCTCCACATTGCAAGGTGCAATTCTGAAATTTTTTGCTTTTTCCTGTTAATCCTAGCATGATAAAGAACATTCAAAGAGAGTGAGATGCCAGCTCCTTTCATTCAGTCAGTAGCTTCAAACATTTCTGGTATATGAAAAACATGTTTTTCAATGGCAAAAAATCAATGAATATTGTAAATGCACAAACAGTAATATCTCCACATTGCAAGGTGCAATTCTGAAATTTTTTGCTTTTTTCTGCTAATCCTAGCATGATAAAGAAGATTCAAAGAGAGTGAGATGCCAGCTCCTTTCATTCAGTCAGTAGCTTCAAACATTTCTGGTATATGAAAAACATGTTTTTCAATGGCAAAAATCAATGAATATTGTAAATGCACAAACAGTAATATCTCCACATTGCAAGGTGCAATTCTGAAATTTTTTGCTTTTTCCTGCTAATCCTAGCATGATAAAGAAGATTCAAAGAGAGTGAGATGCCAGCTCCTTTCATTCAGTCAGTAGCTTCAAACATTTCTGGACGTTTTTCAATGGCAAAAATCAATGAATATTGTAAATGCACAAACAGTAATGTCTCCACATTGCAAGGTGCAATTCTGAAATTTTTTGCTTTTTCATGCTAATCCTAGCATGATAAAGAAGATTCAAAGAGAGTGAGATGCCAGCTCCTTTCATTCAGTCAGTAGCTTCAAACATTTCTGGTATATGAAAAACATGTTTTTCAATGGCAAAAATCAATGAATATTGTAAATGCACAAACAGTAATATCTCCACATTGCAAGGTGCAATTCTGAAATTTTTTGCTTTTTCCTGCTAATCCTAGCATGATAAAGAAGATTCAAAGAGAGTGAAATGCCAGCTCCTTTCATTCAGTCAGTAGCTTCAAACATTTCTGGACGTTTTTCAATGGCAAAAATCAATGAATATTGTAAATGCACAAACAGTAATATCTCCACATTGCAAGGTGCAATTCTGAAATTTTTTGCTTTTTCCTGTTAATCCTAGCATGATAAAGAAGATTCAAAGAGAGTGAGATGCCAGCTCCTTTCATTCAGTCAGTAGCTTCAAACATTGCTGGTATATGAAAAACATGTTTTTCAATGGCAAAAATCAATGAATATTGTAAATGCACAAACAGTAATATCTCCACATTGCAAGGTGCAATTCTGAAATTTTTTGCTTTTTCCTGTTAATCCTAGCATGATAAAGAAGATTCAAAGAGAGTGAGATGCCAGCTCCTTTCATTCAGTCAGTAGCTTCAAACATTTCTGGTATATGAAAAACATGTTTTTCAATGGCAAAAATCAATGAATATTGTAAATGCACAAACAGTAATATCTCCACATTGCAAGGTGCAATTCTGAAATTTTTTGCTTTTTCCTGCTAATCCTAGCATGATAAAGAAGATTCAAAGAGAGTGAGATGCCAGCTCCTTTCATTCAGTCAGTAGCTTCAAACATTTCTGGTATATGAAAAACATGTTTTTCAATGGCAAAAATCAATGAATATTGTAAATGCACAAACAGTAATATCTCCACATTGCAAGGTGCAATTCTGAAATTTTTTGCTTTTTCCTGTTAATCCTAGCATGATAAAGAACATTCAAAGAGAGTGAGATGCCAGCTCCTTTCATTCAGTCAGTAGCTTCAAACATTTCTGGTATATGAAAAACATGTTTTTCAATGGCAAAAAATCAATGAATATTGTAAATGCACAAACAGTAATATCTCCACATTGCAAGGTGCAATTCTGAAATTTTTTGCTTTTTTCTGCTAATCCTAGCATGATAAAGAAGATTCAAAGAGAGTGAGATGCCAGCTCCTTTCATTCAGTCAGTAGCTTCAAACATTTCTGGTATATGAAAAACATGTTTTTCAATGGCAAAAATCAATGAATATTGTAAATGCACAAACAGTAATATCTCCACATTGCAAGGTGCAATTCTGAAATTTTTTGCTTTTTCCTGCTAATCCTAGCATGATAAAGAAGATTCAAAGAGAGTGAGATGCCAGCTCCTTTCATTCAGTCAGTAGCTTCAAACATTTCTGGACGTTTTTCAATGGCAAAAATCAATGAATATTGTAAATGCACAAACAGTAATGTCTCCACATTGCAAGGTGCAATTCTGAAATTTTTTGCTTTTTCATGCTAATCCTAGCATGATAAAGAAGATTCAAAGAGAGTGAGATGCCAGCTCCTTTCATTCAGTCAGTAGCTTCAAACATTTCTGGTATATGAAAAACATGTTTTTCAATGGCAAAAATCAATGAATATTGTAAATGCACAAACAGTAATATCTCCACATTGCAAGGTGCAATTCTGAAATTTTTTGCTTTTTCCTGCTAATCCTAGCATGATAAAGAAGATTCAAAGAGAGTGAAATGCCAGCTCCTTTCATTCAGTCAGTAGCTTCAAACATTTCTGGACGTTTTTCAATGGCAAAAATCAATGAATATTGTAAATGCACAAACAGTAATATCTCCACATTGCAAGGTGCAATTCTGAAATTTTTTGCTTTTTCCTGTTAATCCTAGCATGATAAAGAAGATTCAAAGAGAGTGAGATGCCAGCTCCTTTCATTCAGTCAGTAGCTTCAAACATTGCTGGTATATGAAAAACATGTTTTTCAATGGCAAAAATCAATGAATATTGTAAATGCACAAACAGTAATATCTCCACATTGCAAGGTGCAATTCTGAAATTTTTTGCTTTTTCCTGTTAATCCTAGCATGATAAAGAAGATTCAAAGAGAGTGAGATGCCAGCTCCTTTCATTCAGTCAGTAGCTTCAAACATTTCTGGTATATGAAAAACATGTTTTTCAATGGCAAAAATCAATGAATATTGTAAATGCACAAACAGTAATATCTCCACATTGCAAGGTGCAATTCTGAAATTTTTTGCTTTTTCCTGCTAATCCTAGCATGATAAAGAAGATTCAAAGAGAGTGAGATGCCAGCTCCTTTCATTCAGTCAGTAGCTTCAAACATTTCTGGTATATGAAAAACATGTTTTTCAATGGCAAAAATCAATGAATATTGTAAATGCACAAACAGTAATATCTCCACATTGCAAGGTGCAATTCTGAAATTTTTTGCTTTTTCCTGTTAATCCTAGCATGATAAAGAACATTCAAAGAGAGTGAGATGCCAGCTCCTTTCATTCAGTCAGTAGCTTCAAACATTTCTGGTATATGAAAAACATGTTTTTCAATGGCAAAAAATCAATGAATATTGTAAATGCACAAACAGTAATATCTCCACATTGCAAGGTGCAATTCTGAAATTTTTTGCTTTTTTCTGCTAATCCTAGCATGATAAAGAAGATTCAAAGAGAGTGAGATGCCAGCTCCTTTCATTCAGTCAGTAGCTTCAAACATTTCTGGTATATGAAAAACATGTTTTTCAATGGCAAAAATCAATGAATATTGTAAATGCACAAACAGTAATATCTCCACATTGCAAGGTGCAATTCTGAAATTTTTTGCTTTTTCCTGCTAATCCTAGCATGATAAAGAAGATTCAAAGAGAGTGAGATGCCAGCTCCTTTCATTCAGTCAGTAGCTTCAAACATTTCTGGACGTTTTTCAATGGCAAAAATCAATGAATATTGTAAATGCACAAACAGTAATGTCTCCACATTGCAAGGTGCAATTCTGAAATTTTTTGCTTTTTCATGCTAATCCTAGCATGATAAAGAAGATTCAAAGAGAGTGAGATGCCAGCTCCTTTCATTCAGTCAGTAGCTTCAAACATTTCTGGTATATGAAAAACATGTTTTTCAATGGCAAAAATCAATGAATATTGTAAATGCACAAACAGTAATATCTCCACATTGCAAGGTGCAATTCTGAAATTTTTTGCTTTTTCCTGCTAATCCTAGCATGATAAAGAAGATTCAAAGAGAGTGAAATGCCAGCTCCTTTCATTCAGTCAGTAGCTTCAAACATTTCTGGACGTTTTTCAATGGCAAAAATCAATGAATATTGTAAATGCACAAACAGTAATATCTCCACATTGCAAGGTGCAATTCTGAAATTTTTTGCTTTTTCCTGTTAATCCTAGCATGATAAAGAAGATTCAAAGAGAGTGAGATGCCAGCTCCTTTCATTCAGTCAGTAGCTTCAAACATTGCTGGTATATGAAAAACATGTTTTTCAATGGCAAAAATCAATGAATATTGTAAATGCACAAACAGTAATATCTCCACATTGCAAGGTGCAATTCTGAAATTTTTTGCTTTTTCCTGTTAATCCTAGCATGATAAAGAAGATTCAAAGAGAGTGAGATGCCAGCTCCTTTCATTCAGTCAGTAGCTTCAAACATTTCTGGTATATGAAAAACATGTTTTTCAATGGCAAAAATCAATGAATATTGTAAATGCACAAACAGTAATATCTCCACATTGCAAGGTGCAATTCTGAAATTTTTTGCTTTTTCCTGTTAATCCTAGCATGATAAAGAAGATTCAGAGAGTGAGATGCCAAGCTCCTTTCATTCAGTCAGTAGCTTCAAACATTTCTGGTATATGAAAAACATGTTTTTCAATGGCAAAAATCAATGAATATTGTAAATGCACAAACAGTAATATCTCCACATTGCAAGGTGCAATTCTGAAATTTTTTGCTTTTTCCTGTTAATCCTAGCATGATAAAGAAGATTCAAAGAGAGTGAGATGCCAGCTCCTTTCATTCAGTCAGTAGCTTCAAACATTTCTGGTATATGAAAAACATGTTTTTCAATGGCAAAAATCAATGAATATTGTAAATGCACAAACAGTAATATCTCCACATTGCAAGGTGCAATTCTGAAATTTTTTGCTTTTTCCTGTTAATCCTAGCATGATAAAGAAGATTCAAAGAGAGTGAGATGCCAGCTCCTTTCATTCAGTCAGTAGCTTCAAACATTTCTGGTATAGGAAAAACATGTTTTTCAATGGCAAAAAATCAATGAATATTGTAAATGCGCAAACAGTAATATCTCCACATTGCAAGGTGCAATTCTGAAATTTTTTGCTTTTTCCTGCTAATCCTAGCATGATAAAGAAGATTCAAAGAGAGTGAGATGCCAGCTCCTTTCATTCAGTCAGTAGCTTCAAACATTTCTGGTATATGAAAAACATGTTTTTCAATGGCAAAAATCAATGAATATTGTAAATGCACAAACAGTAATATCTCCACATTGCAAGGTGCAATTCTGAAATTTTTTGCTTTTTCCTGCTAATCCTAGCATGATAAAGAAGATTCAAAGAGAGTGAGATGCCAGCTCCTTTCATTCAGTCAGTAGCTTCAAACATTTCTGGACGTTTTTCAATGGCAAAAATCAATGAATATTGTAAATGCACAAACAGTAATGTCTCCACATTGCAAGGTGCAATTCTGAGATTTTTTGCTTTTTCCTGCTAATCCTAGCATGATAAAGAAGATTCAAAGAGAGTGAGATGCCAGCTCCTTTCATTCAGTCAGTAGCTTCAAACATTTCTGGACGTTTTTCAATGGCAAAAATCAATGAATATTGTAAATGCACAAACAGTAATATCTCCACATTGCAAGGTGCAATTCTGAAATTTTTTGCTTTTTCATGCTAATCCTAGCATGATAAAGAAGATTCAAAGAGAGTGAGATGCCAGCTCCTTTCATTCAGTCAGTAGCTTCAAGCATTTCTGGTATATGAAAAACATGTTTTTCAATGGCAAAAATCAATGAATATTGTAAATGCACAAACAGTAATATCTCCACATTGCGAGGTGCAATTCTGAAATTTTTTGCTTTTTCCTGCTAATCCTAGCATGATAAAGAAGATTCAAAGAGAGTGAGATGCCAGCTCCTTTCATTCAGTCAGTAGCTTCAAACATTTCTGGACGTTTTTCAATGGCAAAAATCAATGAATATTGTAAATGCACAAACAGTAATATCTCCACATTGCAAGGTGCAATTCTGAAATTTTTTGCTTTTTCCTGTTAATCCTAGCATGATAAAGAAGATTCAAAGAGAGTGAGATGCCAGCTCCTTTCATTCAGTCAGTAGCTTCAAACATTTCTGGTATATGAAAAACATGTTTTTCAATGGCAAAAATCAATGAATATTGTAAATGCACAAACAGTAATATCTCCACATTGCAAGGTGCAATTCTGAAATTTTTTGCTTTTTCCTGTTAATCCTAGCATGATAAAGAAGATTCAAAGAGAGTGAGATGCCAGCTCCTTTCATTCAGTCAGTAGCTTCAAACATTTCTGGTATATGAAAAACATGTTTTTCAATGGCAAAAATCAATGAATATTGTAAATGCACAAACAGTAATATCTCCACATTGCAAGGTGCAATTCTGAAATTTTTTGCTTTTTCCTGCTAATCCTAGCATGATAAAGAAGATTCAAAGAGAGTGAGATGCCAGCTCCTTTCATTCAGTCAGTAGCTTCAAACATTTCTGGTATATGAAAAACATGTTTTTCAATGGCAAAAATCAATGAATATTGTAAATGCACAAACAGTAATATCTCCACATTGCAAGGTGCAATTCTGAAATTTTTTGCTTTTTCCTGCTAATCCTAGCATGATAAAGAAGATTCAAAGAGAGTGAGATGCCAGCTCCTTTCATTCAGTCAGTAGCTTCAAACATTTCTGGTATATGAAAAACATGTTTTTCAATGGCAAAAATCAATGAATATTGTAAATGCACAAACAGTAATATCTCCACATTGCAAGGTGCAATTCTGAAATTTTTTGCTTTTTCCTGTTAATCCTAGCATGATAAAGAAGATTCAAAGAGAGTGAGATGCCAGCTCCTTTCATTCAGTCAGTAGCTTCAAACATTTCTGGACGTTTTTCAATGGCAAAAATCAATGAATATTGTAAATGCACAAACAGTAATATCTCCACATTGCAAGGTGCAATTCTGAAATTTTTTGCTTTTTCCTGTTAATCCTAGCATGATAAAGAAGATTCAAAGAGAGTGAGATGCCAGCTCCTTTCATTCAGTCAGTAGCTTCAAACATTTCTGGTATATGAAAAACATGTTTTTCAATGGCAAAAATCAATGAATATTGTAAATGCACAAACTGTAATATCTCCACATTGCAAGGTGCAATTCTGAAATATTTTGCTTTTTCCTGCTAATCCTAGCATGATAAAGAAGATTCAAAGAGAGTGAGATGCCAGCTCCTTTCATTCAGTCAGTAGCTTCAAACATTTCTGGTATATGAAAAACATGTTTTTCAATGGCAAAAATCAATGAATATTGTAAATGCACAAACAGTAATATCTCCACATTGCAAGGTGCAATTCTGAAATTTTTTGCTTTTTCCTGCTAATCCTAGCATGATAAAGAAGATTCAAAGAGAGTGAGATGCCAGCTCCTTTCATTCAGTCAGTAGCTTCAAACATTTCTGGACGTTTTTCAATGGCAAAAATCAATGAATATTGTAAATGCACAAACAGTAATATCTCCACATTGCAAGGTGCAATTCTGAAATTTTTTGCTTTTTCCTGCTAATCCTAGCATGATAAAGAAGATTCAAAGAGAGTGAGATGCCAGCTCCTTTCATTCAGTCAGTAGCTTCAAACATTTCTGGTATATGAAAAACATGTTTTTCAATGGCAAAAATCAATGAATATTGTAAATGCACAAACAGTAATATCTCCACATTGCAAGGTGCAATTCTGAAATTTTTTGCTTTTTCCTGTTAATCCTAGCATGATAAAGAAGATTCAAAGAGAGTGAGATGCCAGCTCCTTTCATTCAGTCAGTAGCTTCAAACATTTCTGGTATATGAAAAACATGTTTTTCAATGGCAAAAATCAATGAATATTGTAAATGCACAAACAGTAATATCTCCACATTGCAAGGTGCAATTCTGAAATTTTTTGCTTTTTCCTGTTAATCCTAGCATGATAAAGAAGATTCAAAGAGAGTGAGATGCCAGCTCCTTTCATTCAGTCAGTATCTTCAAACATTTCTGGTATATGAAAAACATGTTTTTCAATGGCAAAAATCAATGAATATTGTAAATGCACAAACAGTAATATCTCCACATTGCAAGGTGCAATTCTGAAATTTTTTGCTTTTTCCTGCTAATCCTAGCATGATAAAGAAGATTCAAAGAGAGTGAGATGCCAGCTCCTTTCATTCAGTCAGTAGCTTCAAACATTTCTGGTATATGAAAAACATGTTTTTCAATGGCAAAAATCAATGAATATTGTAAATGCACAAACAGTAATATCTCCACATTGCAAGGTGCAATTCTGAAATTTTTTGCTTTTTCCTGCTAATCCTAGCATGATAAAGAAGATTCAAAGAGAGTGAGATGCCAGCTCCTTTCATTCAGTCAGTAGCTTCAAACATTTCTGGACGTTTTTCAATGGCAAAAGTCAATGAATATTGTAAATGCACAAACAGTAATATCTCCACATTGCAAGGTGCAATTCTGAAATTTTTTGCTTTTTCCTGCTAATCCTAGCATGATAAAGAAGATTCAAAGAGAGTGAGATGCCAGCTCCTTTCATTCAGTCAGTAGCTTCAAACATTTCTGGTATATGAAAAACATGTTTTTCAATGGCAAAAATCAATGAATATTGTAAATGCACAAACAGTAATATCTCCACATTGCAAGGTGCAATTCTGAAATTTTTTGCTTTTTCCTGTTAATCCTAGCATGATAAAGAAGATTCAAAGAGAGTGAGATGCCAGCTCCTTTCATTCAGTCAGTAGCTTCAAACATTTCTGGTATATGAAAAACATGTTTTTCAATGGCAAAAATCAATGAATATTGTAAATGCACAAACAGTAATATCTCCACATTGCAAGGTGCAATTCTGAAATTTTTTGCTTTTTCCTGTTAATCCTAGCATGATAAAGAAGATTCAAAGAGAGTGAGATGCCAGCTCCTTTCATTCAGTCAGTAGCTTCAAACATTTCTGGTATATGAAAAACATGTTTTTCAATGGCAAAAATCAATGAATATTGTAAATGCACAAACAGTAATATCTCCACATTGCAAGGTGCAATTCTGAAATTTTTTGCTTTTTCCTGCTAATCCTAGCATGATAAAGAAGATTCAAAGAGAGTGAGATGCCAGCTCCTTTCATTCAGTCAGTAGCTTCAAACATTTCTGGTATATGAAAAACATGTTTTTCAATGGCAAAAATCAATGAATATTGTAAATGCACAAACAGTAATATCTCCACATTGCAAGGTGCAATTCTGAAATTTTTTGCTTTTTCCTGCTAATCCTAGCATGATAAAGAAGATTCAAAGAGAGTGAGATGCCAGCTCCTTTCATTCAGTCAGTAGCTTCAAACATTTCTGGACGTTTTTCAATGGCAAAAATCAATGAATATTGTAAATGCACAAACAGTAATATCTCCACATTGCAAGGTGCAATTCTGTAATTTTTTGCTTTTTCCTGTTAATCCTAGCATGATAAAGAAGATTCAAAGAGAGTGAGATGCCAGCTCCTTTCATTCAGTCAGTAGCTTCAAACATTTCTGGTATATGAAAAACATGTTTTTCAATGGCAAAAATCAATGAATATTGTAAATGCACAAACAGTAATATCTCCACATTGCAAGGTGCAATTCTGAAATTTTTTGCTTTTTCCTGCTAATCCTAGCATGATAAAGAAGATTCAAAGAGAGTGAGATGCCAGCTCCTTTCATTCAGTCAGTAGCTTCAAACATTTCTGGACGTTTTTCAATGGCAAAAATCAATGAATATTGTAAATGCACAAACAGTAATATCTCCACATTGCAAGGTGCAATTCTGAAATTTTTTGCTTTTTCCTGTTAATCCTAGCATGATAAAGAAGATTCAAAGAGAGTGAGATGCCAGTTCCTTTCATTCAGTCAGTAGCTTCAAACATTTCTGGTATATGAAAAACATGTTTTTCAAGGGCAAAAATCAATGAATATTGTAAATGCACAAACAGTAATATCTCCACATTGCAAGGTGCAATTCTGAAATTTTTTGCTTTTTCCTGCTAATCCTAGCATGATAAAGAAGATTCAAAGAGAGTGAGATGCCAGCTCCTTTCATTCAGTCAGTAGCTTCAAACATTTCTGGTGTATGAAAAACATGTTTTTCAATGGCAAAAATCAATGAATATTGTAAATGCACTAACAGTAATATCTCCACATTGCAAGGTGCAATTCTGAATTTTTTTGCTTTTTCCTGCTAATCCTAGCATGATAAAGAAGATTCAAAGAGTGAGATGCCAGCTCCTTTCATTCAGTCAGTAGCTTCAAACATTTCTGGACGTTTTTCAATGGCAAAAATCAATGAATATTGTAAATGCACAAACAGTAATATCTCCACATTGCAAGGTGCAATTCTGAAATTTTTTGCTTTTTCCTGCTAATCCTAGCATGATAAAGAAGATTCAAAGAGAGTGAGATGCCAGCTCCTTTCATTCAGTCAGTAGCTTCAAACATTTCTGGATGCTTTTCAATGGCAAAAATCAATGAATAATGTAAATGCACAAACAGAAATATCTCCACATTGCAGGGTGCAATTCTGAAATTTTTTGCTTTTTCCTGCTAATCCTAGCATGATAAAGAAGATTCAAAGAGAGTGAGATGCCAGCTCCTTTCATTCAGTCAGTAGATTCAAACATTTCTGGACGTTTTTCAATGGCAAAAATCAATGAATATTGTAAATGCACAAACAGTAATATCTCCACATTGCAAGGTGCAATTCTGAAATTTTTTTCTTTTTCCTGCTAATCCTAGCATGATAAAGAAGATTCAAAGAGAGTGAGATGCCAGCTCCTTTCATTCAGTCAGTAGCTTCAAACATTTCTGGACGTTTTTCAATGGCAAAAATCAATGAATATTGTAAATGCACAAACAGTAATATCTCCACATTGCAAGGTGCAATTCTGAAATTTTTTGCTTTTTCCTGCTAATCCTAGCATGATAAAGAAGATTCAAAGAGAGTGAGATGCCAGCTCCTTTCATTCAGTCAGTAGCTTCAAACATTTCTGGACGTTTTTCAATGGCAAAAATCAATGAATATTGTAAATGCACAAACAGTAATAACTCCACATTGCAAGGTGCAATTCTGAAATTTTTTGCTTTTTCCTGCTAATCCTAGCATGATAAAGAAGATTCAAAGAGAGTGAGATGCCAGCTCCTTTCATTCAGTCAGTAGCTTCAAACATTTCTGGACGTTTTTCAATGGCAAAAATCAATGAATATTGTAAATGCACAAACAATAATATCTCCACATTGCAAGGTGCAATTCTGAAATTTTTTGCTTTTTCCTGCTAATCCTAGCATGATAAAGAAGATTCAAAGAGAGTGAGATGCCAGCTCCTTTCATTCAGTCAGTAGCTTCAAACATTTCTGGTATATGAATAACATGATGTTTTTCAATGGCAAAAATTAATGAATATTGTAAATGCACTAACAGTAATATCTCCACATTGCAAGGTGCAATTCTGAATTTTTTTGCTTTTTCCTGCTAATCCTAGCATGATAAAGAAGATTCAAAGAGTGAGATGCCAGCTCCTTTCATTCAGTCAGTAGCTTCAAACATTTCTGGACGTTTTTCAATGGCAAAAATCAATGAATATTGCAAATGCACAAACAGTAATATCTCCACATTGCAAGGTGCAATTCTGAAATTTTTTGCTTTTTCCTGCTAATCCTAGCATGATAAAGAAGATTCAAAGAGAGTGAGATGCCAGCTCCTTTCATTCAGTCAGTAGCTTCAAACATTTCTGGATGCTTTTCAATGGCAAAAATGAATGAATATTGTAAATGCACAAACAGTAATATCTCCACATTGCAGGGTGCAATTCTGAAATTTTTTGCTTTTTCCTGCTAATCCTAGCATGATAAAGAAGATTCAAAGAGAGTGAGATGCCAGCTCCTTTCATTCAGTCAGTAGCTTCAAACATTTCTGGATGCTTTTCAATGGCAAAAATCAATGAATATTGTAAATGCACAAACAGTAATATCTCCACATTGCAGGGTGCAATACTGAAATTTTTTGCTTTTTCCTGCTAATCCTAGCATGATAAAGAAGATTCAAAGAGAGTGAGATGCCAGCTCCTTTCATTCAGTCAGTAGATTCAAACATTTCTGGTATATGAATAACATGATGTTTTTCAATGGCAAAAATCAATGAATATTGTAAATGCACAAACAGTAATATCTCCACATTGCAAGGTGCAATTCTGAAATTTTTTGCTTTTTCCTGCTAATCCTAGCATGATAAAGAAGATTCAAAGAGAGTGAGATGCCAGCTCCTTTCATTCAGTCAGTAGCTTCAAACATTTCTGGACGTTTTTCAATGGCAAAAATCAATGAATATTGTAAATGCACAAACAGTAATATCTCCACATTGCAAGGTGCAATTCTGAAATTTTTTGCTTTTTCCTGCTAATCCTAGCATGATAAAGAAGATTCAAAGAGAGTGAGATGCCAGCTCCTTTCATTCAGTCAGTAGCTTCAAACATTTCTGGTATATGAATAACATGATGTTTTTCAATGGCAAAAATCAATGAATATTGTAAATGCACAAACAGTAATATCTCCACATTGCAAGGTGCAATTCTGAAATTTTTTGCTTTTTCCTGCTAATCCTAGCATGATAAAGAAGATTCAAAGAGAGTGAGATGCCAGCTCCTTTCATTCAGTCAGTAGCTTCAAACATTTCTGGTATATGAATAACATGATGTTTTTCAATGGCAAAAATCAATGAATATTGTAAATGCACAAACAGTAATATCTCCACATTGCAAGGTGCAATTCTGAAATTTTTTGCTTTTTCCTGCTAATCCTAGCATGATAAAGAAGATTCAAAGAGAGTGAGATGCCAGCTCCTTTCATTCAGTCAGTAGCTTCAAACATTTCTGGACGTTTTTCAATGGCAAAAATCAATGAATATTGTAAATGCACAAACAGTAATAACTCCACATTGCAAGGTGCAATTCTGAAATGTTTTGCTTTTTCCTGCTAATCCTAGCATGATAAAGAAGATTCAAAGAGAGTGAGATGCCAGCTCCTTTCATTCAGTCAGTAGCTTCAAACATTTCTGGACGTTTTTCAATGGCTAAAATCAATGAATATTGTAAATGCACAAACAGTAATATCTCCACATTGCAGGGTGCAATTCTGAAATTTTTTGCTTTTTCCTGCTAATCCTAGCATGATAAAGAAGATTCAAAGAGAGTGAGATGCCAGCTCCTTTCATTCAGTCAGTAGCTTCAAACATTTCTGGTATATGAATAACATGATGTTTTTCAATGGCAATAATCAATGAGAATTGTAAATGCACAAACAGTAATATCTCCACATTGCAAGGTGCAATTCTGAAATTTTTTGCTTTTTCCTGCTAATCCTAGCATGATAAAGAAGATTCAAAGAGAGTGAGATGCCAGCTCCTTTCATTCAGTCAGTAGCTTCAAACATTTCTGGACGTTTTTCAATGGCAAAAATCAATGAATATTGTAAATGCACAAACAGTAATATCTCCACATTGCAAGGTGCAATTCTGAAATTTTTTGCTTTTTCCTGCTAATCCTAGCATGATAAAGAAGATTCAAAGAGAGTGAGATGCCAGCTCCTTTCATTCAGTCAGTAGCTTCAAACATTTCTGGACGTTTTTCAATGGCAAAAATCAATGAATATTGTAAATGCACAAACAGTAATATCTCCACATTGCAAGGTGCAATTCTGAAATTTTTTGCTTTTTCCTGCTAATCCTAGCATGATAAAGAAGATTCAAAGAGAGTGAGATGCAAGCTCCTTTCATTCAGTCAGTAGCTTCAAACATTTCTGGTATATGAATAACATGATGTTTTTCAATGGCAAAAATCAATGAATATTGTAAATGCACTAACAGTAATATCTCCACATTGCAAGGTGCAATTCTGAAATTTTTTGCTTTTTCCTGCTAATCCTAGCATGATAAAGAAGATTCAAAGAGAGTGAGATGCCAGCTCCTTTCATTCAGTCAGTAGCTTCAAACATTTCTGGACGCTTTTCAATGACAAAAATCAATGAATATTGTAAATGCACAAACAGTAATATCTCCACATTGCAAGGTGCAATTCTGAAATTTTTTGCTTTTTCCTGCTAATCCTAGCATGATAAAGAAGATTCAAAGAGAGTGAGATGCCAGCTCCTTTCATTCAGTCAGTAGCTTCAAACATTTCTGGACGCTTTTCAATGGCAAAAATCAATGAATATTGTAAATGCACAAACAGTAATATCTCCACATTGCAGGGTGCAATTCTGAAATTTTTTGCTTTTTCCTGCTAATCCTAGCATGATAAAGAAGATTCAAAGAGAGTGAGATGCCAGCTCCTTTCATTCAGTCAGTAGCTTTATCATGCTAAGAGGAGCAGGAAAAAGCAAAAAATTTCAGAATTGCACCTTGCAATGCGGAGAAATTACTGTTTGTGCATTTACAATATTCATTGATTTTTGCCATTGAAAAACGTCCAGAAATGATTGAAGCTACTGACTGAATGAAAGGAGCTGGCATCTCACTCTCTTTGAATCTTGTTTATCATGCTAAGAGGAGCAGGAAAAAGCAAAAAATTTCAGAATTGCACCTTGCAATGCGGAGAAATTACTGTGTGTGCATTACAATATTCATTGATTTTTGCCATTGAAAAACGTCCAGAAATGATTGAAGCTACTGACTGAACGAAAGGAGCTGGCATCTCACTCTCTTTGAATCTTCTTTATCATGCTAAGAGGAGCAGGAAAAAGCAAAAAATTTCAGAATTGCACCTTGCAATGCGGAGAAATTACTGTTTGTGCATTTACAATATTCATTGATTTTTGCCATTGAAAAACGTCCAGAAATGATTGAAGCTACTGACTGAATGAAAGGAGCTGGCATCTCACTCTCTTTGAATCTTCTTTATCATGCTAAGAGGAGCAGGAAAAAGCAAAAAATTTCAGAATTGCACCTTGCAATGCGGAGAAATTACTGTTTGTGCATTTACAATATTCATTGATTTTTGCCTTTGAAAAACATCATGTTATTCATATACCAGAAATGTTTGAAGCTACTGACTGAATGAAAGGAGCTGACATCTCACTCTCTTTGAATCTTCTTTATCATGCTAAGAGGAGCAGGAAAAAGCAAAAAATTTCAGAATTGCACCTTGCAATGCGGAGAAATTACTGTTTGTGCATTTACAATATTCATTGATTTTTGCCATTGAAAAACATCCAGAAATGATTGAAGCTACTGACTGAATGAAAGGAGCTGGCATCTCACTCTCTTTGAATCTTCTTTATCATGCTAAGAGGAGCAGGAAAAAGCAAAAAATTTCAGAATTGCACCTTGCAATGCGGAGAAATTACTGTTTGTGCATTTACAATATTCATTGATTTTTGCCATTGAAAAACATCATGTTATTCATATACCAGAAATGTTTGAAGCTACTGACTGAATGAAAGGAGCTGGCATCTCACTCTCTTTGAATCTTCTTTATCATGCTAAGAGGAGCAGGAAAAAGCAAAAAATTTCAGAATTGCACCTTGCAATGCGGAGAAATTACTGTTTGTGCATTTACAATATTCATTGATTTTTGCCATTGAAAAACATCATGTTATTCATATACCAGAAATGTTTGAAGCTACTGACTGAATGAAGGGAGCTGGCATCTCACTCTCTTTGAATCTTCTTTATCATGCTAAGAGGAGCAGGAAAAAGCAAAAAATTTCAGAATTGCACCTTGCAATGTGGAGAAATTACTGTTTGTGCATTTACAATATTCATTGATTTTTACCATTGAAAAACGTCCAGAAATGATTGAAGCTACTGACTGAATGAAAGTAGCTGGCATCTCACTCTCTTTGAATCTTCTTTATCATACTAAGAGGAGCAGGAAAAAGCAAAAAATTTCAGACTTGCACCTTGCAATGCGGAGAAATTACTGTTTGTGCATTTACAATATTCATTGATTTTTGCCATTGAAAAACATCATGTTATTCATATGCCAGAAATGTTTGAAGCTACTGACTGAATGAAAGGAGCTGGCATCTCACTCTCTTTGAATCTTCTTTATCATGCTAAGAGGAGCAGGAAAAAGCAAAAAATTTCAGAATTGCACCTTGCAATGCGGAGAAATTACTGTTTGTGCATTTACAATATTCATTGATTTTTGCCATTGAAAAACGTCCAGAAATGATTGAAGCTACTGACTGAATGAAAGGAGCTGGCATCTCACTCTATTTGAATCTTCTTTATCATGCTAAGAGGAGCAGGAAAAAGCAAAAAATTTCAGAATTGCACCTTGCAATGCGGAGAAATTACTGTTTGTGCATTTACAATATTCATTGATTTTTGCCATTGAAAAACATCATGTTATTCATATACCAGAAATGTTTGAAGCTACTGACTGAATGAAAGGAGCTGGCATCTCACTCTCTTTGAATCTTCTTTATCATGCTAAGAGGAGCAGGAAAAAGCAAAAAATTTCAGAATTGCACCTTGCAATGCGGAGAAATTACTGTTTGTGCATTTACAATATTCATTGATTTTTGCCATTGAAAAACGTCCAGAAATGATTGAAGCTACTGACTGAATGAAAGGAGCTGGCATCTCACTCTCTTTGAATCTTGTTTATCATGCTAAGAGGAGCAGGAAAAAGTAAAAAATTTCAGAATTGCACCTTGCAATGCGGAGAAATTACTGTTTGTGCATTTACAATATTCATTCTTTTTTGCCATTGAAAAACATCATGTTATTCATATACCAGAAATGATTGAAGCTACTGACTGAATGAAAGGAGCTGGCATCTCACTCTCTTTGAATCTTCTTTATCATGCTAAGAGGAGCAGGAAAAAGTAAAAAATTTCAGAATTGCACCTTGCAATGCGGAGAAATTACTGTTTGTGCATTTATAATATTCAATGATTTTTGCCATTGAAAAACGTCCAGAAATGATTGAAGCTACTGACTGAACGAAAGGAGCTGGCATCTCACTCTCTTTGAATCTTCTTTATCATGCTAAGAGGAGCAGGAAAAAGCAAAAAATTTCAGAATTGCACCTTGCAATGCGGAGAAATTACTGTTTGTGCATTTACAATATTCATTGATTTTTGCCATTGAAAAACGTCCAGAAATGATTGAAGCTACTGACTGAATGAAAGGAGCTGGCATCTCACTCTCTTTGAATCTTCTTTATCATGCTAAGAGGAGCAGGAAAAAGCAAAAAATTTCAGAATTGCACCTTGCAATGCGGAGAAATTACTGTTTGTGCATTTACAATATTCATTGATTTTTGCCTTTGAAAAACATCATGTTATTCATATACCAGAAATGTTTGAAGCTACTGACTGAATGAAAGGAGCTGACATCTCACGCTCTTTGAATCTTCTTTATCATGCTAAGAGGAGCAGGAAAAAGCAAAACATTTCAGAATTGCACCTTGCAATGCGGAGAAATTACTGTTTGTGCATTTACAATATTCATTGATTTTTGCCATTGAAAAACGTCCAGAAATGATTGAAGCTACTGACTGAATGAAAGGAGCTGGCATCTCACTCTCTTTGAATCTTCTTTATCATGCTAAGAGGAGCAGGAAAAAGCAAAAAATTTCAGAATTGCACCTTGCAATGCGGAGAAATTACTGTTTGTGCATTTACAATATTCATTGATTTTTGCCATTGAAAAACATCATGTTATTCATATACCAGAAATGTTTGAAGCTACTGACTGAATGAAAGGAGCTGGCATCTCACTCTCTTTGAATCTTCTTTATCATGCTAAGAGGAGCAGGAAAAAGCAAAAAATTTCAGAATTGCACCTTGCAATGCGGAGAAATTACTGTTTGTGCATTTACAATATTCATTGATTTTTGCCATTGAAAAACGTCCAGAAATGATTGAAGCTACTGACTGAATGAAAGGAGCTGGCATCTCACTCTCTTTGAATCTTCTTTATCATGCTAAGAGGAGCAGGAAAAAGCAAAAAATTTCAGAATTGCACCTTGCAATGCGGAGAAATTACTGTTTGTGCATTTACAATATTCATTGATTTTTGCCATTGAAAAACATCATGTTATTCATATACCAGAAATGTTTGAAGCTACTGACTGAATGAAAGGAGCTGACATCTCACGCTCTTTGAATCTTCTTTATCATGCTCAGAGGAGCAGGAAAAAGCAAAAAATTTCAGAATTGCACCTTGCAATGCGGAGAAATTACTGTTTGTGCACTTACAATATTCATTGATTTTTGCCATTGAAAAACGTCCAGAAATGATTGAAGCTACTGACTGAATGAAAGGAGCTGGCATCTCACTCTCTTTGAATCTTCTTTATCATGCTAAGAGGAGCAGGAAAAAGCAAAAAATTTCAGAATTGCACCTTGCAATGCGGAGAAATTACTGTTTGTGCATTTACAATATTCATTGATTTTTGCCATTGAAAAACATCATGTTATTCATATACCAGAAATGTTTGAAGCTACTGACTGAATGAAAGGAGCTGGCATCTCACTCTCTTTGAGTCTTCTTTATCATGCTAAGAGGAGCAGGAAAAAGCAAAAAATTTCAGAATTGCACCTTGCAATGCGGAGAAATTACTGTTTGTGCATTTACAATATTCATTGATTTTTGCCATTGAAAAACATCATGTTATTCATATACCAGAAATGTTTGAAGCTACTGACTGAATGAAAGGAGCTGGCATCTCACTCTCTTTGAATCTTCTTTATCATGCTAAGAGGAGCAGGAAAAAGCAAAAAATTTCAGAATTGCACCTTGCAATGCGGAGAAATTACTGTTTGTGCATTTACAATATTCATTGATTTTTGCCATTGAAAAACGTCCAGAAATGATTGAAGCTACTGACTGAATGAAAGGAGCTGGCATCTCACTCTCTTTGAATCTTCTTTATCATGCTAAGAGGAGCAGGAAAAAGCAAAACATTTCAGAATTGCACCTTGCAATGCGGAGAAATTACTGTTTGTGCATTTACAATATTCATTGATTTTTGCCATTGAAAAACGTCCAGAAATGATTGAAGCTACTGACTGAATGAAAGGAGCTGGCATCTCACTCTCTTTGAATCTTCTTTATCATGCTAAGAGGAGCAGGAAAAAGCAAAAAATTTCAGAATTGCACCTTGCAATGCGGAGAAATTACTGTTTGTGCATTTAAATATTCATTGATTTTTGCCATTGAAAAACATCATGTTATTCATATACCAGAAATGTTTGAAGCTACTGACTGAATGAAAGGAGCTGGCATCTCACTCTCTTTGAATCTTCTTTATCATGCTAAGAGGAGCAGGAAAAAGCAAAAAATTTCAGAATTGCACCTTGCAATGCGGAGAAATTACTGTTTGTGCATTTACAATATTCATTGATTTTTGCCATTGAAAAACGTCCAGAAATGATTGAAGCTACTGACTGAATGAAAGGAGCTGGCATCTCACTCTCTTTGAATCTTGTTTATCATGCTAAGAGGAGCAGGAAAAAGCAAAAAATTTCAGAATTGCACCTTGCAATGCGGAGAAATTACTGTTTGTGCATTTACAATATTCATTGATTTTTGCCATTGAAAAACATCATGTTATTCATATACCAGAAATGATTGAAGCTACTGACTGAATGAAAGGAGCTGGCATCTCACTCTCTTTGAATCTTCTTTATCATGCTAAGAGGAGCAGGAAAAAGTAAAAAATTTCAGAATTGCACCTTGCAATGCGGAGAAATTACTGTTTGTGCATTTATAATATTCAATGATTTTTGCCATTGAAAAACGTCCAGAAATGATTGAAGCTACTGACTGAACGAAAGGAGCTGGCATCTCACTCTCTTTGAATCTTGTTTATCATGCTAAGAGGAGCAGGAAAAAGCAAAAAATTTCAGAATTGCACCTTGCAATGCGGAGAAATTACTGTTTGTGCATTTACAATATTCATTGATTTTTGCCATTGAAAAACGTCCAGAAATGATTGAAGCTACTGACTGAATGAAAGGAGCTGGCATCTCACTCTCTTTGAATCTTCTTTATCATGCTAAGAGGAGCAGGAAAAAGCAAAAAATTTCAGAATTGCACCTTGCAATGCGGAGAAATTACTGTTTGTGCATTTACAATATTCATTGATTTTTGCCATTGAAAAACATCATGTTATTCATATACCAGAAATGTTTGAAGCTACTGACTGAATGAAAGGAGCTGACATCTCACGCTCTTTGAATCTTCTTTATCATGCTAAGAGGAGCAGGAAAAAGCAAAAAATTTCAGAATTGCACCTTGCAATGCGGAGAAATTACTGTTTGTGCATTTACAATATTCATTGATTTTTGCCATTGAAAAACGTCCAGAATTGATTGAAGCTACTGACTGAATGAAAGGAGCTGGCATCTCACTCTCTTTGAATCTTCTTTATCATGCTAAGAGGAGCAGGAAAAAGCAAAAAATTTCAGAATTGCACCTTGCAATGCGGAGAAATTACAGTTTGTGCATTTACAATATTCATTGATTTTTGCCATTGAAAAACATCATGTTATTCATATACCAGAAATGTTTGAAGCTACTGACTGAATGAAAGTAGCTGGCATCTCACTCTCTTTGAATCTTCTTTATCATGCTAAGAGGAGCAGGAAAAAGCAAAAAATTTCAGACTTGCACCTTGCAATGCGGAGAAATTACTGTTTGTGCATTTACAATATTCATTGATTTTTGCCATTGAAAAACATCATGTTATTCATATACCAGAAATGTTTGAAGCTACTGACTGAATGAAAGGAGCTGGCATCTCACTCTCTTTGAATCTTCTTTATCATGCTAAGAGGAGCAGGAAAAAGCAAAAAATTTCAGAATTGCACCTTGCAATGCGGAGAAATTACTGTTTGTGCATTTACAATATTCATTGATTTTTGCCATTGAAAAACGTCCTGAAATGATTGAAGCTACTGACTGAATGAAAGTAGCTGGCATCTCACTCTCTTTGAATCTTCTTTATCATGCTAAGAGGAGCAGGAAAAAGCAAAAAATTTCAGACTTGCACCTTGCAATGCGGAGAAATTACTGTTTGTGCATTTACAATATTCATTGATTTTTGCCATTGAAAAACATCATGTTATTCATATACCAGAAATGTTTGAAGCTACTGACTGAATGAAAGGAGCTGGCATCTCACTCTCTTTGAATCTTCTTTATCATGCTAAGAGGAGCAGAAAAAAGCAAAAAATTTCAGACTTGCACCTTGCAATGCGGAGAAATTACTGTTTGTGCATTTACAATATTCATTGATTTTTGCCATTGAAAAACATCATGTTATTCATATACCAGAAATGTTTGAAGCTACTGACTGAATGAAAGGAGCTGGCATCTCACTCTCTTTGAATCTTCTTTATCATGCTAAGAGGAGCAGGAAAAAGCAAAAAATTTCAGAATTGCACCTTGCAATGCGGAGAAATTACTGTTTGTGCATTTACAATATTCATTGATTTTTGCCATTGAAAAACGTCCAGAAATGATTGAAGGTACTGACTGAATGAAAGGAGCTGGCATCTCACTCTCTTTGAATCTTCTTTATCATGCTAAGAGGAGCAGGAAAAAGCAAAAAATTTCAGAATTGCAACTTGCAATGCGGAGAAATTACTGTTTGTGCATTTACAATATTCATTGATTTTTGCCATTGAAAAACGTCCAGAAATGATTGAAGCTACTGACTGAATGAAAGGAGCTGGCATCTCACTCTCTTTGAATCTTCTTTATCATGCTAAGTGGAGCAGGAAAAAGCAAAAAATTTCAGAATTGCACCTTGCAATGCGGAGAAATTACAGTTTGTGCATTTACAATATTCATTGATTTTTGCCATTGAAAAACGTCCAGAAATGATTGAAGCTACTGACTGAATGAAAGGAGCTGGCATCTCACTCTCTTTGAATCTTCTTTATCATGCTAAGAGGAGCAGGAAAAAGCAAAAAATTTCAGAATTGCACCTTGCAATGCGGAGAAATTACTGTTTGTGCATTTACAATATTCGTTGATTTTTGCCATTGAAAAACGTCCAGAAATGATTGAAGCTACTGACTGAATGAAAGGAGCTGGCATCTCACTCTCTTTGAATCTTCTTTATCATGCTAAGAGGAGCAGGAAAAAGCAAAAAATTTCAGAATTGCACCTTGCAATGCGGAGAAATTACTGTTTGTGCATTTACAATATTCATTGATTTTTGCCATTGAAAAATGTCCAGAAATGATTGAAGCTACTGACTGAATGAAAGGAGCTGGCATCTCACTCTCTTTGAATATTCTTTATCATGCTAAGAGGAGCAGGAAAAAGCAAAAAATTTCAGAATTGCGCCTTGCAATGCGGAGAAATTACTGTTTGTGCATTTACAAAATTCATTGATTTTTGCCATTGAAAAACATCATGTTATTCATATACCAGAAATGATTGAAGCTACTGACTGAAGGAAAGGAGCTGGCATCTCACTCTCTTTGTATCTTCTTTATCATGCTAAGAGGAGCAGGAAAAAGCAAAAAATTTCAGAATTGCACCTTGCAATGCGGAGAATTTACTGTTTGTGCATTTACAATATTCATTGATTTTTGCCATTGAAAAACATCATGTTATTCATATACCAGAAATGTTTGAAGCTACTGACTGAATGAAAGGAGCTGGCATCTCACTCTCTTTGAATCTTCTTTATCATGCTAAGAGGAGCAGGAAAAAGCAAAAAATTTCAGAATTGCACCTTGCAATGCGGAGAAATTACTGTTTGTGCATTTACAATATTCATTGATTTTTGCCATTGAAAAACATCATGTTATTCATATACCAGAAATGTTTGAAGCTACTGACTGAATGAAAGGAGCTGGCATCTCACTCTCTTTGAATCTTCTTTATCATGCTAAGAGGAGCAGGAAAAAGCAAAAAATTTCAGAATTGCACCTTGCAATGTGGAGAAATTACTGTTTGTGCATTTACAATATTCATTGATTTTTACCATTGAAAAACGTCCAGAAATGATTGAAGCTACTGACTGAATGAAAGTAGCTGGCATCTCACTCTCTTTGAATCTTCTTTATCATACTAAGAGGAGCAGGAAAAAGCAAAAAATTTCAGACTTGCACCTTGCAATGCGGAGAAATTACTGTTTGTGCATTTACAATATTCATTGATTTTTGCCATTGAAAAACATCATGTTATTCATATGCCAGAAATGTTTGAAGCTACTGACTGAATGAAAGGAGCTGGCATCTCACTCTCTTTGAATCTTCTTTATCATGCTAAGAGGAGCAGGAAAAAGCAAAAAATTTCAGAATTGCACCTTGCAATGCGGAGAAATTACTGTTTGTGCATTTACAATATTCATTGATTTTTGCCATTGAAAAACGTCCAGAAATGATTGAAGCTACTGACTGAATGAAAGGAGCTGGCATCTCACTCTATTTGAATCTTCTTTATCATGCTAAGAGGAGCAGGAAAAAGCAAAAAATTTCAGAATTGCACCTTGCAATGCGGAGAAATTACTGTTTGTGCATTTACAATATTCATTGATTTTTGCCATTGAAAAACATCATGTTATTCATATACCAGAAATGTTTGAAGCTACTGACTGAATGAAAGGAGCTGGCATCTCACTCTCTTTGAATCTTCTTTATCATGCTAAGAGGAGCAGGAAAAAGCAAAAAATTTCAGAATTGCACCTTGCAATGCGGAGAAATTACTGTTTGTGCATTTACAATATTCATTGATTTTTGCCATTGAAAAACGTCCAGAAATGATTGAAGCTACTGACTGAATGAAAGGAGCTGGCATCTCACTCTCTTTGAATCTTGTTTATCATGCTAAGAGGAGCAGGAAAAAGTAAAAAATTTCAGAATTGCACCTTGCAATGCGGAGAAATTACTGTTTGTGCATTTACAATATTCATTCTTTTTTGCCATTGAAAAACATCATGTTATTCATATACCAGAAATGATTGAAGCTACTGACTGAATGAAAGGAGCTGGCATCTCACTCTCTTTGAATCTTCTTTATCATGCTAAGAGGAGCAGGAAAAAGTAAAAAATTTCAGAATTGCACCTTGCAATGCGGAGAAATTACTGTTTGTGCATTTATAATATTCAATGATTTTTGCCATTGAAAAACGTCCAGAAATGATTGAAGCTACTGACTGAACGAAAGGAGCTGGCATCTCACTCTCTTTGAATCTTCTTTATCATGCTAAGAGGAGCAGGAAAAAGCAAAAAATTTCAGAATTGCACCTTGCAATGCGGAGAAATTACTGTTTGTGCATTTACAATATTCATTGATTTTTGCCATTGAAAAACGTCCAGAAATGATTGAAGCTACTGACTGAATGAAAGGAGCTGGCATCTCACTCTCTTTGAATCTTCTTTATCATGCTAAGAGGAGCAGGAAAAAGCAAAAAATTTCAGAATTGCAACTTGCAATGCGGAGAAATTACTGTTTGTGCATTTACAATATTCATTGATTTTTGCCTTTGAAAAACATCATGTTATTCATATACCAGAAATGTTTGAAGCTACTGACTGAATGAAAGGAGCTGACATCTCACGCTCTTTGAATCTTCTTTATCATGCTAAGAGGAGCAGGAAAAAGCAAAACATTTCAGAATTGCACCTTGCAATGCGGAGAAATTACTGTTTGTGCATTTACAATATTCATTGATTTTTGCCATTGAAAAACGTCCAGAAATGATTGAAGCTACTGACTGAATGAAAGGAGCTGGCATCTCACTCTCTTTGAATCTTCTTTATCATGCTAAGAGGAGCAGGAAAAAGCAAAAAATTTCAGAATTGCACCTTGCAATGCGGAGAAATTACTGTTTGTGCATTTACAATATTCATTGATTTTTGCCATTGAAAAACATCATGTTATTCATATACCAGAAATGTTTGAAGCTACTGACTGAATGAAAGGAGCTGGCATCTCACTCTCTTTGAATCTTCTTTATCATGCTAAGAGGAGCAGGAAAAAGCAAAAAATTTCAGAATTGCACCTTGCAATGCGGAGAAATTACTGTTTGTGCATTTACAATATTCATTGATTTTTGCCATTGAAAAACGTCCAGAAATGATTGAAGCTACTGACTGAATGAAAGGAGCTGGCATCTCACTCTCTTTGAATCTTCTTTATCATGCTAAGAGGAGCAGGAAAAAGCAAAAAATTTCAGAATTGCACCTTGCAATGCGGAGAAATTACTGTTTGTGCATTTACAATATTCATTGATTTTTGCCATTGAAAAACATCATGTTATTCATATACCAGAAATGTTTGAAGCTACTGACTGAATGAAAGGAGCTGACATCTCACGCTCTTTGAATCTTCTTTATCATGCTCAGAGGAGCAGGAAAAAGCAAAAAATTTCAGAATTGCACCTTGCAATGCGGAGAAATTACTGTTTGTGCATTTACAATATTCATTGATTTTTGCCATTGAAAAACGTCCAGAAATGATTGAAGCTACTGACTGAATGAAAGGAGCTGGCATCTCACTCTCTTTGAATCTTCTTTATCATGCTAAGAGGAGCAGGAAAAAGCAAAAAATTTCAGAATTGCACCTTGCAATGCGGAGAAATTACTGTTTGTGCATTTACAATATTCATTGATTTTTGCCATTGAAAAACATCATGTTATTCATATACCAGAAATGTTTGAAGCTACTGACTGAATGAAAGGAGCTGGCATCTCACTCTCTTTGAATCTTCTTTATCATGCTAAGAGGAGCAGGAAAAAGCAAAAAATTTCAGAATTGCACCTTGCAATGCGGAGAAATTACTGTTTGTGCATTTACAATATTCATTGATTTTTGCCATTGAAAAACATCATGTTATTCATATACCAGAAATGTTTGAAGCTACTGACTGAATGAAAGGAGCTGGCATCTCACTCTCTTTGAATCTTCTTTATCATGCTAAGAGGAGCAGGAAAAAGCAAAAAATTTCAGAATTGCACCTTGCAATGCGGAGAAATTACTGTTTGTGCATTTACAATATTCATTGATTTTTGCCATTGAAAAACGTCCAGAAATGATTGAAGCTACTGACTGAATGAAAGGAGCTGGCATCTCACTCTCTTTGAATCTTCTTTATCATGCTAAGAGGAGCAGGAAAAAGCAAAACATTTCAGAATTGCACCTTGCAATGCGGAGAAATTACTGTTTGTGCATTTACAATATTCATTGATTTTTGCCATTGAAAAACGTCCAGAAATGATTGAAGCTACTGACTGAATGAAAGGAGCTGGCATCTCACTCTCTTTGAATCTTCTTTATCATGCTAAGAGGAGCAGGAAAAAGCAAAAAATTTCAGAATTGCACCTTGCAATGCGGAGAAATTACTGTTTGTGCATTTAAATATTCATTGATTTTTGCCATTGAAAAACATCATGTTATTCATATACCAGAAATGTTTGAAGCTACTGACTGAATGAAAGGAGCTGGCATCTCACTCTCTTTGAATCTTCTTTATCATGCTAAGAGGAGCAGGAAAAAGCAAAAAATTTCAGAATTGCACCTTGCAATGCGGAGAAATTACTGTTTGTGCATTTACAATATTCATTGATTTTTGCCATTGAAAAACGTCCAGAAATGATTGAAGCTACTGACTGAATGAAAGGAGCTGGCATCTCACTCTCTTTGAATCTTGTTTATCATGCTAAGAGGAGCAGGAAAAAGCAAAAAATTTCAGAATTGCACCTTGCAATGCGGAGAAATTACTGTTTGTGCATTTACAATATTCATTGATTTTTGCCATTGAAAAACATCATGTTATTCATATACCAGAAATGATTGAAGCTACTGACTGAATGAAAGGAGCTGGCATCTCACTCTCTTTGAATCTTCTTTATCATGCTAAGAGGAGCAGGAAAAAGTAAAAAATTTCAGAATTGCACCTTGCAATGCGGAGAAATTACTGTTTGTGCATTTATAATATTCAATGATTTTTGCCATTGAAAAACGTCCAGAAATGATTGAAGCTACTGACTGAACGAAAGGAGCTGGCATCTCACTCTCTTTGAATCTTCTTTATCATGCTAAGAGGAGCAGGAAAAAGCAAAAAATTTCAGAATTGCACCTTGCAATGCGGAGAAATTACTGTTTGTGCATTTACAATATTCATTGATTTTTGCCATTGAAAAACGTCCAGAAATGATTGAAGCTACTGACTGAATGAAAGGAGCTGGCATCTCACTCTCTTTGAATCTTCTTTATCATGCTAAGAGGAGCAGGAAAAAGCAAAAAATTTCAGAATTGCACCTTGCAATGCGGAGAAATTACTGTTTGTGCATTTACAATATTCATTGATTTTTGCCATTGAAAAACATCATGTTATTCATATACCAGAAATGTTTGAAGCTACTGACTGAATGAAAGGAGCTGACATCTCACGCTCTTTGAATCTTCTTTATCATGCTAAGAGGAGCAGGAAAAAGCAAAAAATTTCAGAATTGCACCTTGCAATGCGGAGAAATTACTGTTTGTGCATTTACAATATTCATTGATTTTTGCCATTGAAAAACGTCCAGAATTGATTGAAGCTACTGACTGAATGAAAGGAGCTGGCATCTCACTCTCTTTGAATCTTCTTTATCATGCTAAGAGGAGCAGGAAAAAGCAAAAAATTTCAGAATTGCACCTTGCAATGCGGAGAAATTACTGTTTGTGCATTTACAATATTCATTGATTTTTGCCATTGAAAAACATCATGTTATTCATATACCAGAAATGTTTGAAGCTACTGACTGAATGAAAGTAGCTGGCATCTCACTCTCTTTGAATCTTCTTTATCATGCTAAGAGGAGCAGGAAAAAGCAAAAAATTTCAGACTTGCACCTTGCAATGCGGAGAAATTACTGTTTGTGCATTTACAATATTCATTGATTTTTGCCATTGAAAAACATCATGTTATTCATATACCAGAAATGTTTGAAGCTACTGACTGAATGAAAGGAGCTGGCATCTCACTCTCTTTGAATCTTCTTTATCATGCTAAGAGGAGCAGGAAAAAGCAAAAAATTTCAGAATTGCACCTTGCAATGCGGAGAAATTACTGTTTGTGCATTTACAATATTCATTGATTTTTGCCATTGAAAAACGTCCAGAAATGATTGAAGGTACTGACTGAATGAAAGGAGCTGGCATCTCACTCTCTTTGAATCTTCTTTATCATGCTAAGAGGAGCAGGAAAAAGCAAAAAATTTCAGAATTGCAACTTGCAATGCGGAGAAATTACTGTTTGTGCATTTACAATATTCATTGATTTTTGCCATTGAAAAACGTCCAGAAATGATTGAAGCTACTGACTGAATGAAAGGAGCTGGCATCTCACTCTCTTTGAATCTTCTTTATCATGCTAAGTGGAGCAGGAAAAAGCAAAAAATTTCAGAATTGCACCTTGCAATGCGGAGAAATTACAGTTTGTGCATTTACAATATTCATTGATTTTTGCCATTGAAAAACGTCCAGAAATGATTGAAGCTACTGACTGAATGAAAGGAGCTGGCATCTCACTCTCTTTGAATCTTCTTTATCATGCTAAGAGGAGCAGGAAAAAGCAAAAAATTTCAGAATTGCACCTTGCAATGCGGAGAAATTACTGTTTGTGCATTTACAATATTCGTTGATTTTTGCCATTGAAAAACGTCCAGAAATGATTGAAGCTACTGACTGAATGAAAGGAGCTGGCATCTCACTCTCTTTGAATCTTCTTTATCATGCTAAGAGGAGCAGGAAAAAGCAAAAAATTTCAGAATTGCACCTTGCAATGCGGAGAATTTACTGTTTGTGCATTTACAATATTCATTGATTTTTGCCATTGAAAAACATGTTATTCATATACCAGAAATGTTTGAAGCTCCTGACTGAATGAAAGGAGCTGGCACCTCACTCTCTTTGAATCTTCTTTATCATGCTAAGAGGAGCAGGAAAAAGCAAAAAATTTCAGAATTGCACCTTGCAATGCGGAGAAATTACTGTTTGTGCATTTACAATATTCATTGATTTTTGCCATTGAAAAACGTCCAGAAATGATTGAAGCTACTGACTGAATGAAAGGAGCTGGCATCTCACTCTCTTTGAATCTTCTTTATCATGCTAAGAGGAGCAGGAAAAAGCAAAAAATTTCAGAATTGCACCTTGCAATGCGGAGAAATTACTGTTTGTGCATTTACAATATTCATTGATTTTTGCCATTGAAAAATGTCCAGAAATGATTGAAGCTACTGACTGAATGAAAGGAGCTGGCATCTCACTCTCTTTGAATCTTCTTTATCATGCTAAGAGGAGCAGGAAAAAGCAAAAAATTTCAGAATTGCGCCTTGCAATGCGGAGAAATTACTGTTTGTGCATTTACAAAATTCATTGATTTTTGCCATTGAAAAACATCATGTTATTCATATACCAGAATTGATTGAAGCTACTGACTGAAGGAAAGGAGCTGGCATCTCACTCTCTTTGAATCTTCTTTATCATGCTAAGAGGAGCAGGAAAGAGCAAAAAATTTCAGAATTGCACCTTGCAATGCGGAGAATTTACTGTTTGTGCATTTACAATATTCATTGATTTTTGCCATTGAAAAACGTCCAGAAATGATTGAAGCTACTGACTGAATGAAAGGAGCTGGCATCTCACTCTCTTTGAATCTTCTTTATCATGCTAAGAGGAGCAGGAAAAAGCAAAAAATTTCAGAATTGCACCTTGCAATGCGGAGAAATTACAGTTTGTGCATTTACAATATTCATTGATTTTTGCCATTGAAAAACGTCCAGAAATGATTGAAGCTACTGACTGAATGAAAGGAGCTGGCATCTCACTCTCTTTGAATCTTCTTTATCATGCTAAGAGGAGCAGGAAAAAGCAAAAAATTTCAGAATTGCACCTTGCAATGCGGAGAAATTACTGTTTGTGCATTTACAATATTCGTTGATTTTTGCCATTGAAAAACGTCCAGAAATGATTGAAGCTACTGACTGAATGAAAGGAGCTGGCATCTCACTCTCTTTGAATCTTCTTTATCATGCTAAGAGGAGCAGGAAAAAGCAAAAAATTTTAGAATTGCACCTTGCAATGCGGAGAAATTACTGTTTGTGCATTTACAATATTCATTGATTTTTGCCATTGAAAAACATCATGTTATTCATATACCAGAAATGTTTGAAGCTACTGACTGAATGAAAGGAGCTGGCATCTCACTCTCTTTGAATCTTCTTTATCATGCTAAGAGGAGCAGGAAAAAGCAAAAAATTTCAGAATTGCACCTTGCAATGCGGAGAAATTACTGTTTGTGCATTTACAATATTCATTGATTTTTGCCATTGAAAAACGTCCAGAAATGATTGAAGGTACTGACTGAATGAAAGGAGCTGGCATCTCACTCTCTTTGAATCTTCTTTATCATGCTAAGAGGAGCAGGAAAAAGCAAAAAATTTCAGAATTGCAACTTGCAATGCGGAGAAATTACTGTTTGTGCATTTACAATATTCATTGATTTTTGCCATTGAAAAACGTCCAGAAATGATTGAAGCTACTGACTGAATGAAAGGAGCTGGCATCTCACTCTCTTTGAATCTTCTTTATCATGCTAAGTGGAGCAGGAAAAAGCAAAAAATTTCAGAATTGCACCTTGCAATGCGGAGAAATTACAGTTTGTGCATTTACAATATTCATTGATTTTTGCCATTGAAAAACGTCCAGAAATGATTGAAGCTACTGACTGAATGAAAGGAGCTGGCATCTCACTCTCTTTGAATCTTCTTTATCATGCTAAGAGGAGCAGGAAAAAGCAAAAAATTTCAGAATTGCACCTTGCAATGCGGAGAAATTACTGTTTGTGCATTTACAATATTCGTTGATTTTTGCCATTGAAAAACGTCCAGAAATGATTGAAGCTACTGACTGAATGAAAGGAGCTGGCATCTCACTCTCTTTGAATCTTCTTTATCATGCTAAGAGGAGCAGGAAAATGCAAAAAATTTCAGAATTGCACCTTGCAATGCGGAGAAATTACAGTTTGTGCATTTACAATATTCATTGATTTTTGCCATTGAAAAACGTCCAGAAATGATTGAAGCTACTGACTGAATGAAAGGAGCTGGCATCTCACTCTCTTTGAATCTTCTTTATCATGCTAAGAGGAGCAGGAAAAAGCAAAAAATTTCAGAATTGCACCTTGCAATGCGGAGAATTTACTGTTTGTGCATTTACAATATTCATTGATTTTTGCCATTGAAAAACATGTTATTCATATACCAGAAATGTTTGAAGCTCCTGACTGAATGAAAGGAGCTGGCACCTCACTCTCTTTGAATCTTCTTTATCATGCTAAGAGGAGCAGGAAAAAGCAAAAAATTTCAGAATTGCACCTTGCAATGCGGAGAAATTACTGTTTGTGCATTTACAATATTCATTGATTTTTGCCATTGAAAAACGTCCAGAAATGATTGAAGCTACTGACTGAATGAAAGGAGCTGGCATCTCACTCTCTTTGAATCTTCTTTATCATGCTAAGAGGAGCAGGAAAAAGCAAAAAATTTCAGAATTGCACCTTGCAATGCGGAGAAATTACTGTTTGTACATTTACAATATTCATTGATTTTTGCCATTGAAAAATGTCCAGAAATGATTGAAGCTACTGACTGAATGAAAGGAGCTGGCATCTCACTCTCTTTGAATCTTCTTTATCATGCTAAGAGGAGCAGGAAAAAGCAAAAAATTTCAGAATTGCGCCTTGCAATGCGGAGAAATTACTGTTTGTGCATTTACAAAATTCATTGATTTTTGCCATTGAAAAACATCATGTTATTCATATACCAGAAATGATTGAAGCTACTGACTGAAGGAAAGGAGCTGGCATCTCACTCTCTTTGAATCTTATTTATCATGCTAAGAGGAGCAGGAAAAAGCAAAAAATTTCAGAATTGCACCTTGCAATGCGGAGAATTTACTGTTTGTGCATTTACAATATTCATTGATTTTTGCCATTGAAAAACGTCCAGAAATGATTGAAGCTACTGACTGAATGAAAGGAGCTGGCATCTCACTCTCTTTGAATCTTCTTTATCATGCTAAGAGGAGCAGGAAAAAGCAAAAAATTTCAGAATTGCACCTTGCAATGCGGAGAAATTACAGTTTGTGCATTTACAATATTCATTGATTTTTGCCATTGAAAAACGTCCAGAAATGATTGAAGCTACTGACTGAATGAAAGGAGCTGGCATCTCACTCTCTTTGAATCTTCTTTATCATGCTAAGAGGAGCAGGAAAAAGCAAAAAATTTCAGAATTGCACCTTGCAATGCGGAGAAATTACTGTTTGTGAATTTACAATATTCGTTGATTTTTGCCATTGAAAAACGTCCAGAAATGATTGAAGCTACTGACTGAATGAAAGGAGCTGGCATCTCACTCTCTTTGAATCTTCTTTATCATGCTAAGAGGAGCAGGAAAAAGCAAAAAATTTCAGAATTGCACCTTGCAATGCGGAGAAATTACAGTTTGTGCATTTACAATATTCATTGATTTTTGCCATTGAAAAACGTCCAGAAATGATTGAAGCTACTGACTGAATGAAAGGAGCTGGCATCTCACTCTCTTTGAATCTTCTTTATCATGCTAAGAGGAGCAGGAAAAAGCAAAAAATTTCAGAATTGCACCTTGCAATGCGGAGAAATTACTGTTTGTGCATTTACAATATTCATTGATTTTTGCCATTGAAAAACATGTTATTCATATACCAGAAATGTTTGAAGCTCCTGACTGAATGAAAGGAGCTGGCACCTCACTCTCTTTGAATCTTCTTTATCATGCTAAGAGGAGCAGGAAAAAGCAAAAAATTTCAGAATTGCACCTTGCAATGCGGAGAAATTACTGTTTGTGCATTTACAATATTCATTGATTTTTGCCATTGAAAAATGTCCAGAAATGATTGTAGCTACTGACTGAATGAAAGGAGCTGGCATCTCACTCTCCTTGAATCTTCTTTATCATGCTAAGAGGAGCAGGAAAAAGCAAAAAATTTCAGAATTGCACCTTGCAATGCGGAGAAATTACTGTTTGTGCATTTACAATATTCATTGATTTTTGCCATTGAAAAATGTCCAGAAATGATTGAAGCTACTGACTGAATGAAAGGAGCTGGCATCTCACTCTCTTTGAATCTTCTTTATCATGCTAAGAGGAGCAGGAAAAAGCAAAAAATTTCAGAATTGCACCTTGCAATGCGGAGAAATTACTGTTTGTGCATTTACAATATTCGTTGATTTTTGCCATTGAAAAACGTCCAGAAATGATTGAAGCTACTGACTGAATGAAAGGAGCTGGCATCTCACTCTCTTTGAATCTTCTTTATCATGCTAAGAGGAGCAGGAAAAAGCAAAAAATTTCAGAATTGCACCTTGCAATGCGGAGAATTTACTGTTTGTGCATTTACAATATTCATTGATTTTTGCCATTGAAAAACATGTTATTCATATACCAGAAATGTTTGAAGCTCCTGACTGAAAGAAAGGAGCTGGCACCTCACTCTCTTTGAATCTTCTTTATCATGCTAAGAGGAGCAGGAAAAAGCAAAAAATTTCAGAATTGCACCTTGCAATGCGGAGAAATTACTGTTTGTGCATTTACAATATTCATTGATTTTTGCCATTGAAAAACGTCCAGAAATGATTGAAGCTACTGACTGAATGAAAGGAGCTGGCATCTCACTCTCTTTGAATCTTCTTTATCATGCTAAGAGGAGCAGGAAAAAGCAAAAAATTTCAGAATTGCACCTTGCAATGCGGAGAAATTACTGTTTGTGCATTTACAATATTCATTGATTTTTGCCATTGAAAAATGTCCAGAAATGATTGAAGCTACTGACTGAATGAAAGGAGCTGGCATCTCACTCTCTTTGAATCTTCTTTATCATGCTAAGAGGAGCAGGAAAAAGCAAAAAATTTCAGAATTGCGCCTTGCAATGCGGAGAAATTACTGTTTGTGCATTTACAAAATTCATTGATTTTTGCCATTGAAAAACATCATGTTATTCATATACCAGAAATGATTGAAGCTACTGACTGAAGGAAAGGAGCTGGCATCTCACTCTCTTTGAATCTTCTTTATCATGCTAAGAGGAGCAGGAAAAAGCAAAAAATTTCAGAATTGCACCTTGCAATGCGGAGAATTTACTGTTTGTGCATTTACAATATTCATTGATTTTTGCCATTGAAAAACGTCCAGAAATGATTGAAGCTACTGACTGAATGAAAGGAGCTGGCATCTCACTCTCTTGAATCTTCTTTATCATGCTAAGAGGAGCAGGAAAAAGCAAAAAATTTCAGAATTGCACCTTGCAATGCGGAGAAATTACAGTTTGTGCATTTACAATATTCATTGATTTTTGCCATTGAAAAACGTCCAGAAATGATTGAAGCTACTGACTGAATGAAAGGAGCTGGCATCTCACTCTCTTTGAATCTTCTTTATCATGCTAAGAGGAGCAGGAAAAAGCAAAAAATTTCAGAATTGCACCTTGCAATGCGGAGAAATTACTGTTTGTGCATTTACAATATTCGTTGATTTTTGCCATTGAAAAACGTCCAGAAATGATTGAAGCTACTGACTGAATGAAAGGAGCTGGCATCTCACTCTCTTTGAATCTTCTTTATCATGCTAAGAGGAGCAGGAAAAAGCAAAAAATTTCAGAATTGCACCTTGCAATGCGGAGAAATTACAGTTTGTGCATTTACAATATTCATTGATTTTTGCCATTGAAAAACGTCCAGAAATGATTGAAGCTACTGACTGAATGAAAGGAGCTGGCATCTCACTCTCTTTGAATCTTCTTTATCATGCTAAGAGGAGCAGGAAAAAGCAAAAAATTTCAGAATTGCACCTTGCAATGCGGAGAATTTACTGTTTGTGCATTTACAATATTCATTGATTTTTGCCATTGAAAAACATGTTATTCATATACCAGAAATGTTTGAAGCTCCTGACTGAATGAAAGGAGCTGGCACCTCACTCTCTTTGAATCTTCTTTATCATGCTAAGAGGAGCAGGAAAAAGCAAAAAATTTCAGAATTGCACCTTGCAATGCGGAGAAATTACTGTTTGTGCATTTACAATATTCATTGATTTTTGCCATTGAAAAACGTCCAGAAATGATTGAAGCTACTGACTGAATGAAAGGAGCTGGCATCTCACTCTCTTTGAATCTTCTTTATCATGCTAAGAGGAGCAGGAAAAAGCAAAAAATTTCAGAATTGCACCTTGCAATGCGGAGAAATTACTGTTTGTACATTTACAATATTCATTGATTTTTGCCATTGAAAAATGTCCAGAAATGATTGAAGCTACTGACTGAATGAAAGGAGCTGGCATCTCACTCTCTTTGAATCTTCTTTATCATGCTAAGAGGAGCAGGAAAAAGCAAAAAATTTCAGAATTGCGCCTTGCAATGCGGAGAAATTACTGTTTGTGCATTTACAAAATTCATTGATTTTTGCCATTGAAAAACATCATGTTATTCATATACCAGAAATGATTGAAGCTACTGACTGAAGGAAAGGAGCTGGCATCTCACTCTCTTTGAATCTTATTTATCATGCTAAGAGGAGCAGGAAAAAGCAAAAAATTTCAGAATTGCACCTTGCAATGCGGAGAATTTACTGTTTGTGCATTTACAATATTCATTGATTTTTGCCATTGAAAAACGTCCAGAAATGATTGAAGCTACTGACTGAATGAAAGGAGCTGGCATCTCACTCTCTTTGAATCTTCTTTATCATGCTAAGAGGAGCAGGAAAAAGCAAAAAATTTCAGAATTGCACCTTGCAATGCGGAGAAATTACAGTTTGTGCATTTACAATATTCATTGATTTTTGCCATTGAAAAACGTCCAGAAATGATTGAAGCTACTGACTGAATGAAAGGAGCTGGCATCTCACTCTCTTTGAATCTTCTTTATCATGCTAAGAGGAGCAGGAAAAAGCAAAAAATTTCAGAATTGCACCTTGCAATGCGGAGAAATTACTGTTTGTGAATTTACAATATTCGTTGATTTTTGCCATTGAAAAACGTCCAGAAATGATTGAAGCTACTGACTGAATGAAAGGAGCTGGCATCTCACTCTCTTTGAATCTTCTTTATCATGCTAAGAGGAGCAGGAAAAAGCAAAAAATTTCAGAATTGCACCTTGCAATGCGGAGAAATTACAGTTTGTGCATTTACAATATTCATTGATTTTTGCCATTGAAAAACGTCCAGAAATGATTGAAGCTACTGACTGAATGAAAGGAGCTGGCATCTCACTCTCTTTGAATCTTCTTTATCATGCTAAGAGGAGCAGGAAAAAGCAAAAAATTTCAGAATTGCACCTTGCAATGCGGAGAAATTACTGTTTGTGCATTTACAATATTCATTGATTTTTGCCATTGAAAAACATGTTATTCATATACCAGAAATGTTTGAAGCTCCTGACTAAATGAAAGGAGCTGGCACCTCACTCTCTTTGAATCTTCTTTATCATGCTAAGAGGAGCAGGAAAAAGCAAAAAATTTCAGAATTGCACCTTGCAATGCGGAGAAATTACTGTTTGTGCATTTACAATATTCATTGATTTTTGCCATTGAAAAATGTCCAGAAATGATTGTAGCTACTGACTGAATGAAAGGAGCTGGCATCTCACTCTCCTTGAATCTTCTTTATCATGCTAAGAGGAGCAGGAAAAAGCAAAAAATTTCAGAATTGCACCTTGCAATGCGGAGAAATTACTGTTTGTGCATTTACAATATTCATTGATTTTTGCCATTGAAAAATGTCCAGAAATGATTGAAGCTACTGACTGAATGAAAGGAGCTGGCATCTCACTCTCTTTGAATCTTCTTTATCATGCTAAGAGGAGCAGGAAAAAGCAAAAAATTTCAGAATTGCACCTTGCAATGCGGAGAAATTACTGTTTGTGCATTTACAATATTCGTTGATTTTTGCCATTGAAAAACGTCCAGAAATGATTGAAGCTACTGACTGAATGAAAGGAGCTGGCATCTCACTCTCTTTGAATCTTCTTTATCATGCTAAGAGGAGCAGGAAAAAGCAAAAAATTTCAGAATTGCACCTTGCAATGCGGAGAATTTACTGTTTGTGCATTTACAATATTCATTGATTTTTGCCATTGAAAAACATGTTATTCATATACCAGAAATGTTTGAAGCTCCTGACTGAAAGAAAGGAGCTGGCACCTCACTCTCTTTGAATCTTCTTTATCATGCTAAGAGGAGCAGGAAAAAGCAAAAAATTTCAGAATTGCACCTTGCAATGCGGAGAAATTACTGTTTGTGCATTTACAATATTCATTGATTTTTGCCATTGAAAAACGTCCAGAAATGATTGAAGCTACTGACTGAATGAAAGGAGCTGGCATCTCACTCTCTTTGAATCTTCTTTATCATGCTAAGAGGAGCAGGAAAAAGCAAAAAATTTCAGAATTGCACCTTGCAATGCGGAGAAATTACTGTTTGTGCATTTACAATATTCATTGATTTTTGCCATTGAAAAATGTCCAGAAATGATTGAAGCTACTGACTGAATGAAAGGAGCTGGCATCTCACTCTCTTTGAATCTTCTTTATCATGCTAAGAGGAGCAGGAAAAAGCAAAAAATTTCAGAATTGCGCCTTGCAATGCGGAGAAATTACTGTTTGTGCATTTACAAAATTCATTGATTTTTGCCATTGAAAAACATCATGTTATTCATATACCAGAAATGATTGAAGCTACTGACTGAAGGAAAGGAGCTGGCATCTCACTCTCTTTGAATCTTCTTTATCATGCTAAGAGGAGCAGGAAAAAGCAAAAAATTTCAGAATTGCACCTTGCAATGCGGAGAATTTACTGTTTGTGCATTTACAATATTCATTGATTTTTGCCATTGAAAAACGTCCAGAAATGATTGAAGCTACTGACTGAATGAAAGGAGCTGGCATCTCACTCTCTTGAATCTTCTTTATCATGCTAAGAGGAGCAGGAAAAAGCAAAAAATTTCAGAATTGCACCTTGCAATGCGGAGAAATTACAGTTTGTGCATTTACAATATTCATTGATTTTTGCCATTGAAAAACGTCCAGAAATGATTGAAGCTACTGACTGAATGAAAGGAGCTGGCATCTCACTCTCTTTGAATCTTCTTTATCATGCTAAGAGGAGCAGGAAAAAGCAAAAAATTTCAGAATTGCACCTTGCAATGCGGAGAAATTACTGTTTGTGCATTTACAATATTCGTTGATTTTTGCCATTGAAAAACGTCCAGAAATGATTGAAGCTACTGACTGAATGAAAGGAGCTGGCATCTCACTCTCTTTGAATCTTCTTTATCATGCTAAGAGGAGCAGGAAAAAGCAAAAAATTTCAGAATTGCACCTTGCAATGCGGAGAAATTACTGTTTGTGCATTTACAATATTCATTGATTTTTGCCATTGAAAAACATCATGTTATTCATATACCAGAAATGTTTGAAGCTACTGACTGAATGAAAGGAGCTGGCATCTCACTCTCTTTGAATCTTCTTTATCATGCTAAGAGGAGCAGGAAAAAGCAAAAAATTTCAGAATTGCACCTTGCAATGCGGAGAAATTACTGTTTGTGCATTTACAATATTCATTGATTTTTGCCATTGAAAAACGTCCAGAAATGATTGAAGGTACTGACTGAATGAAAGGAGCTGGCATCTCACTCTCTTTGAATCTTCTTTATCATGCTAAGAGGAGCAGGAAAAAGCAAAAAATTTCAGAATTGCAACTTGCAATGCGGAGAAATTACTGTTTGTGCATTTACAATATTCATTGATTTTTGCCATTGAAAAACGTCCAGAAATGATTGAAGCTACTGACTGAATGAAAGGAGCTGGCATCTCACTCTCTTTGAATCTTCTTTATCATGCTAAGTGGAGCAGGAAAAAGCAAAAAATTTCAGAATTGCACCTTGCAATGCGGAGAAATTACAGTTTGTGCATTTACAATATTCATTGATTTTTGCCATTGAAAAACGTCCAGAAATGATTGAAGCTACTGACTGAATGAAAGGAGCTGGCATCTCACTCTCTTTGAATCTTCTTTATCATGCTAAGAGGAGCAGGAAAAAGCAAAAAATTTCAGAATTGCACCTTGCAATGCGGAGAAATTACTGTTTGTGCATTTACAATATTCGTTGATTTTTGCCATTGAAAAACGTCCAGAAATGATTGAAGCTACTGACTGAATGAAAGGAGCTGGCATCTCACTCTCTTTGAATCTTCTTTATCATGCTAAGAGGAGCAGGAAAAAGCAAAAAATTTCAGAATTGCACCTTGCAATGCGGAGAAATTACAGTTTGTGCATTTACAATATTCATTGATTTTTGCCATTGAAAAACGTCCAGAAATGATTGAAGCTACTGACTGAATGAAAGGAGCTGGCATCTCACTCTCTTTGAATCTTCTTTATCATGCTAAGAGGAGCAGGAAAAAGCAAAAAATTTCAGAATTGCACCTTGCAATGCGGAGAATTTACTGTTTGTGCATTTACAATATTCATTGATTTTTGCCATTGAAAAACATGTTATTCATATACCAGAAATGTTTGAAGCTCCTGACTGAATGAAAGGAGCTGGCACCTCACTCTCTTTGAATCTTCTTTATCATGCTAAGAGGAGCAGGAAAAAGCAAAAAATTTCAGAATTGCACCTTGCAATGCGGAGAAATTACTGTTTGTGCATTTACAATATTCATTGATTTTTGCCATTGAAAAACGTCCAGAAATGATTGAAGCTACTGACTGAATGAAAGGAGCTGGCATCTCACTCTCTTTGAATCTTCTTTATCATGCTAAGAGGAGCAGGAAAAAGCAAAAAATTTCAGAATTGCACCTTGCAATGCGGAGAAATTACTGTTTGTATATTTACAATATTCATTGATTTTTGCCATTGAAAAATGTCCAGAAATGATTGAAGCTACTGACTGAATGAAAGGAGCTGGCATCTCACTCTCTTTGAATCTTCTTTATCATGCTAAGACGAGCAGGAAAAAGCAAAAAATTTCAGAATTGCGCCTTGCAATGCGGAGAAATTACTGTTTGTGCATTTACAAAATTCATTGATTTTTGCCATTGAAAAACATCATGTTATTCATATACCAGAAATGATTGAAGCTACTGACTGAAGGAAAGGAGCTGGCATCTCACTCTCTTTGAATCTTCTTTATCATGCTAAGAGGAATAGGAAAAAGCAAAAAATTTCAGAATTGCACCTTGCAATGCGGAGAATTTACTGTTTGTGCATTTACAATATTCATTGATTTTTGCCATTGAAAAACGTCCAGAAATGATTGAAGCTACTGACTGAATGAAAGGAGCTGGCATCTCACTCTCTTTGAATCTTCTTTATCATGCTAAGAGGAGCAGGAAAAAGCAAAAAATTTCAGAATTGCACCTTGCAATGCGGAGAAATTACAGTTTGTGCATTTACAATATTCATTGATTTTTGCCATTGAAAAACGTCCAGAAATGATTGAAGCTACTGACTGAATGAAAGGAGCTGGCATCTCACTCTCTTTGAATCTTCTTTATCATGCTAAGAGGAGCAGGAAAAAGCAAAAAATTTCAGAATTGCACCTTGCAATGCGGAGAAATTACTGTTTGTGAATTTACAATATTCGTTGATTTTTGCCATTGAAAAACGTCCAGAAATGATTGAAGCTACTGACTGAATGAAAGGAGCTGGCATCTCACTCTCTTTGAATCTTCTTTATCATGCTAAGAGGAGCAGGAAAAAGCAAAAAATTTCAGAATTGCACCTTGCAATGCGGAGAAATTACAGTTTGTGCATTTACAATATTCATTGATTTTTGCCATTGAAAAACGTCCAGAAATGATTGAAGCTACTGACTGAATGAAAGGAGCTGGCATCTCACTCTCTTTGAATCTTCTTTATCATGCTAAGAGGAGCAGGAAAAAGCAAAAAATTTCAGAATTGCACCTTGCAATGCGGAGAATTTACTGTTTGTGCATTTACAATATTCATTGATTTTTGCCATTGAAAAACATGTTATTCATATACCAGAAATGTTTGAAGCTCCTGACTGAATGAAAGGAGCTGGCACCTCACTCTCTTTGAATCTTCTTTATCATGCTAAGAGGAGCAGGAAAAAGCAAAAAATTTCAGAATTGCACCTTGCAATGCGGAGAAATTACTGTTTGTGCATTTACAATATTCATTGATTTTTGCCATTGAAAAACGTCCAGAAATGATTGAAGCTACTGACTGAATGAAAGGAGCTGGCATCTCACTCTCTTTGAATCTTCTTTATCATGCTAAGAGGAGCAGGAAAAAGCAAAAAATTTCAGAATTGCACCTTGCAATGCGGAGAAATTACTGTTTGTACATTTACAATATTCATTGATTTTTGCCATTGAAAAATGTCCAGAAATGATTGAAGCTACTGACTGAATGAAAGGAGCTGGCATCTCACTCTCTTTGAATCTTCTTTATCATGCTAAGAGGAGCAGGAAAAAGCAAAAAATTTCAGAATTGCGCCTTGCAATGCGGAGAAATTACTGTTTGTGCATTTACAAAATTCATTGATTTTTGCCATTGAAAAACATCATGTTATTCATATACCAGAAATGATTGAAGCTACTGACTGAAGGAAAGGAGCTGGCATCTCACTCTCTTTGAATCTTCTTTATCATGCTAAGAGGAGCAGGAAAAAGCAAAAAATTTCAGAATTGCACTCTGCAATGCGGAGAATTTACTGTTTGTGCATTTACAATATTCATTGATTTTTGCCATTGAAAAACATCCAGAAATGATTGAAGCTACTGACTGAATGAAAGGAGCTGGCATCTCACTCTCTTTGAATCTTCTTTATCATGCTAAGAGGAGCAGGAAAAAGCAAAAAATTTCAGAATTGCACCTTGCAATGCGGAGAAATTACAGTTTGTGCATTTACAATATTCATTGATTTTTGCCATTGAAAAACGTCCAGAAATGATTGAAGCTACTGACTGAATGAAAGGAGCTGGCATCTCACTCTCTTTGAATCTTCTTTATCATGCTAAGAGGAGCAGGAAAAAGCAAAAAATTTCAGAATTGCACCTTGCAATGCGGAGAAATTACTGTTTGTGAATTTACAATATTCGTTGATTTTTGCCATTGAAAAACGTCCAGAAATGATTGAAGCTACTGACTGAATGAAAGGAGCTGGCATCTCACTCTCTTTGAATCTTCTTTATCATGCTAAGAGGAGCAGGAAAAAGCAAAAAATTTCAGAATTGCACCTTGCAATGCGGAGAAATTACAGTTTGTGCATTTACAATATTCATTGATTTTTGCCATTGAAAAACGTCCAGAAATGATTGAAGCTACTGACTGAATGAAAGGAGCTGGCATCTCACTCTCTTTGAATCTTCTTTATCATGCTAAGAGGAGCAGGAAAAAGCAAAAAATTTCAGAATTGCACCTTGCAATGCGGAGAAATTACTGTTTGTGCATTTACAATATTCATTGATTTTTGCCATTGAAAAACATGTTATTCATATACCAGAAATGTTTGAAGCTCCTGACTGAATGAAAGGAGCTGGCACCTCACTCTCTTTGAATCTTCTTTATCATGCTAAGAGGAGCAGGAAAAAGCAAAAAATTTCAGAATTGCACCTTGCAATGCGGAGAAATTACTGTTTGTGCATTTACAATATTCATTGATTTTTGCCATTGAAAAACGTCCAGAAATGATTGTAGCTACTGACTGAATGAAAGGAGCTGGCATCTCACTCTCCTTGAATCTTCTTTATCATGCTAAGAGGAGCAGGAAAAAGCAAAAAATTTCAGAATTGCACCTTGCAATGCGGAGAAATTACTGTTTGTGCATTTACAATATTCATTGATTTTTGCCATTGAAAAATGTCCAGAAATGATTGAAGCTACTGACTGAATGAAAGGAGCTGGCATCTCACTCTCTTTGAATCTTCTTTATCATGCTAAGAGGAGCAGGAAAAAGCAAAAAATTTCAGAATTGCGCCTTGCAATGCGGAGAAATTACTGTTTGTGCATTTACAAAATTCATTGATTTTTGCCATTGAAAAACATCATGTTATTCATATACCAGAAATGATTGAAGCTACTGACTGAAGGAAAGGAGCTGGCATCTCACTCTCTTTGAATCTTCTTTATCATGCTAAGAGGAGCAGGAAAAAGCAAAAAATTTCAGAATTGCACCTTGCAATGCGGAGAAATTACTGTTTGTGCATTTACAATATTCATTGATTTTTGCGATTGAAAAACATCATGTTATTCATATACCAGAAATGATTGAAGCTACTGACTGAATGAAAGGAGCTGGCATCTCACTCTCTTTGAATCTTCTTTATCATGCTAAGAGGAGCAGGAAAAAGCAAAAAATTTCAGAATTGCACCTTGCAATGCGGAGAAATTACAGTTTGTGCATTTACAATATTCATTGATTTTTGCCATTGAAAAACATCCAGAAATGATTGAAGCTACTGACTGAATGAAAGGAGCTGGCATCTCACTCTCTTTGAATCTTCTTTATCATGCTAAGAGGAGCAGGAAAAAGCAAAAAATTTCAGAATTGCACCTTGCAATGCGGAGAAATTACTGTTTGTGCATTTACAATATTCATTGATTTTTGCCATTGAAAAACGTCCAGAAATGATTGAAGGTACTGACTGAATGAAAGGAGCTGGCATCTCACTCTCTTTGAATCTTCTTTATCATGCTAAGAGGAGCAGGAAAAAGCAAAAAATTTCAGAATTGCACCTTGCAATGCGGAGAAATTACTGTTTGTGCATTTACAATATTCATTGATTTTTGCCATTGAAAAACGTCCAGAAATGATTGAAGCTACTGACTGAATGAAAGGAGCTGGCATCTCACTCTCTTTGAATCTTCTTTATCATGCTAAGAGGAGCAGGAAAAAGCAAAAAATTTCAGAATTGCACCTTGCAATGCGGAGAAATTACTGTTTGTGCATTTACAATATTCATTGATTTTTGCCATTGAAAAATGTCCAGAAATGATTGAAGCTACTGACTGAATGAAAGGAGCTGGCATCTCACTCTCTTTGAATCTTCTTTATCTTGCTAAGAGGAGCAGGAAAAAGCAAAAAATTTCAGAATTGCGCCTTGCAATGCGGAGAAATTACTGTTTGTGCATTTACAAAATTCATTGATTTTTGCCATTGAAAAACATCATGTTATTCATATACCAGAAATGATTGAAGCTACTGACTGAAGGAAAGGATCTGGCATCTCACTCTCTTTGAATCTTCTTTATCATGCTTAGAGGAGCAGGAAAAAGCAAAAAATTTCAGAATTGCACCTTGCAATGCGGAGAAATTACTGTTTGTGCATTTACAATATTCATTGATTTTTGCCATTGAAAAACGTCCAGAAATGACTGAAGCTACTGACTGAATGAAAGGAGCTGGCATCTCACTCTCTTTGAATCTTCTTTATCATGCTAAGAGGAGCAGGAAAAAGCAAAAAATTTCAGAATTGCACCTTGCAATGCGGAGAAATTACTGTTTGTGCATTTACAATATTCATTGATTTTTGCGATTGAAAAACATCATGTTATTCATATACCAGAAATGATTGAAGCTACTGACTGAATGAAAGGAGCTGGCATCTCACTCTCTTTGAATCTTCTTTATCATGCTAAGAGGAGCAGGAAAAAGTAAAAAATTTCAGAATTGCACCTTGCAATGCGGAGAAATTACTGTTTGTGCATTTACAATATTCATTGATTTTTGCCATTGAAAAACATCCAGAAATGATTGAAGCTACTGACTGAATGAAAGGAGCTGGCATCTCACTCTCTTTGAATCTTCTTTATCATGCTAAGAGGAGCAGGAAAAAGCAAAAAATTTCAGAATTGCACCTTGCAATGCGGAGAAATTACTGTTTGTGCATTTACAATATTCATTGATTTTTGCTATTGAAAAACATCATGTTATTCATATACCAGAAATGATTGAAGCTACTGACTGAATGAAAGGAGCTGGCATCTCACTCTCTTTGAATCTTCTTTATCATGCTAAGAGGAGCAGGAAAAAGCAAAAAATTTCAGAATTGCACCTTGCAATGCGGAGAAATTACAGTTTGTTTATTTACAATATTCATTGATTTTTGCCATTGAAAAACGTCCAGAAATGATTGAAGCTACTGACTGAATGAAAGGAGCTGGCATCTCACTCTCTTTGAATCTTCTTTATCATGCTAAGAGGAGCAGGAAAAAGCAAAAAATTTCAGAATTGCACCTTGCAATGCGGAGAAATTACTGTTTGTGCATTTACAATATTCATTGATTTTTGCCATTGAAAAACGTCCAGAAATGATTGAAGGTACTGACTGAATGAAAGGAGCTGGCATCTCACTCTCTTTGAATCTTCTTTATAATGCTAAGAGGAGCAGGAAAAAGCAAAAAATTTCAGAATTGCACCTTGCAATGCGGAGAAATTACTGTTTGTGCATTTACAATATTCATTGATTTTTGCCATTGAAAAACGTCCAGAAATGATTGAAGCTACTGACTGAATGAAAGGAGCTGGCATCTCACTCTCTTTGAATCTTCTTTATCATGCTAAGAGGAGCAGGAAAAAGCAAAAAATTTCAGAATTGCACCTTGCAATGCGGAGAAATTACTGTTTGTGCATTTACAATATTCATTGATTTTTGCCATTGAAAAATGTCCAGAAATGATTGAAGCTACTGACTGAATGAAAGGAGCTGGCATCTCACTCTCTTTGAATCTTCTTTATCATGCTAAGAGGAGCAGGAAAAAGCAAAAAATTTCAGAATTGCGCCTTGCAATGCGGAGAAATTACTGTTTGTGCATTTACAAAATTCATTGATTTTTGCCATTGAAAAACATCATGTTATTCATATACCAGAAATGATTGAAGCTACTGACTGAAGGAAAGGATCTGGCATCTCACTCTCTTTGAATCTTCTTTATCATGCTTAGAGGAGCAGGAAAAAGCAAAAAATTTCAGAATTGCACCTTGCAATGCGGAGAAATTACTGTTTGTGCATTTACAATATTCATTGATTTTTGCCATTGAAAAACGTCCAGAAATGATTGAAGCTACTGACTGAATGAAAGGAGCTGGCATCTCACTCTCTTTGAATCTTCTTTATCATGCTAAGAGGAGCAGGAAAAAGCAAAAAATTTCAGAATTGCACCTTGCAATGCGGAGAAATTACTGTTTGTGCATTTACAATATTCATTGATTTTTGCGATTGAAAAACATCATGTTATTCATATACCAGAAATGATTGAAGCTACTGACTGAATGAAAGGAGCTGGCATCTCACTCTCTTTCAATCTTCTTTATCATGCTAAGAGGAGCAGGAAAAAGCAAAAAATTTCAGAATTGCACCTTGCAATGCGGAGAAATTACAGTTTGTGCATTTACAATATTCATTGATTTTTGCCATTGAAAAACGTCCAGAAATGATTGAAGCTACTGACTGAATGAAAGGAGCTGGCATCTCACTCTCTTTGAATCTTCTTTATCATGCTAAGAGGAGCAGGAAAAAGCAAAAAATTTCAGAATTGCACCTTGCAATGCGGAGAAATTACTGTTTGTGCATTTACAATATTCATTGATTTTTGCCATTGAAAAACGTCCAGAAATGATTGAAGGTACTGACTGAATGAAAGGAGCTGGCATCTCACTCTCTTTGAATCTTCTTTATCATGCTAAGAGGAGCAGGAAAAAGCAAAAAATTTCAGAATTGCACCTTGCAATGCGGAGAAATTACTGTTTGTGCATTTACAATATTCATTGATTTTTGCCATTGAAAAACGTCCAGAAATGATTGAAGCTACTGACTGAATGAAAGGAGCTGGCATCTCACTCTCTTTGAATCTTCTTTATCATGCTAAGAGGAGCAGGAAAAAGCAAAAAATTTCAGAATTGCACCTTGCAATGCGGAGAAATTACTGTTTGTGCATTTACAATATTCATTGATTTTTGCCATTGAAAAATGTCCAGAAATGATTGAAGCTACTGACTGAATGAAAGGAGCTGGCATCTCACTCTCTTTGAATCTTCTTTATCATGCTAAGAGGAGCAGGAAAAAGCAAAAAATTTCAGAATTGCGCCTTGCAATGCGGAGAAATTACTGTTTGTGCATTTACAAAATTCATTGATTTTTGCCATTGAAAAACATCATGTTATTCATATACCAGAAATGATTGAAGCTACTGACTGAAGGAAAGGATCTGGCATCTCACTCTCTTTGAATCTTCTTTATCATGCTTAGAGGAGCAGGAAAAAGCAAAAAATTTCAGAATTGCACCTTGCAATGCGGAGAAATTACTGTTTGTGCATTTACAATATTCATTGATTTTTGCCATTGAAAAACGTCCAGAAATGATTGAAGCTACTGACTGAATGAAAGGAGCTGGCATCTCACTCTCTTTGAATCTTCTTTATCATGCTAAGAGGAGCAGGAAAAAGCAAAAAATTTCAGAATTGCACCTTGCAATGCGGAGAAATTACTGTTTGTGCATTTACAATATTCATTGATTTTTGCGATTGAAAAACATCATGTTATTCATATACCAGAAATGATTGAAGCTACTGACTGAATGAAAGGAGCTGGCATCTCACTCTCTTTGAATCTTCTTTATCATGCTAAGAGGAGCAGGAAAAAGCAAAAAATTTCAGAATTGCACCTTGCAATGCGGAGAAATTACTGTTTGTGCATTTACAATATTCATTGATTTTTGCCATTGAAAAACGTCCAGAAATGATTGAAGGTACTGACTGAATGAAAGGAGCTGGCATCTCACTCTCTTTGAATCTTCTTTATCATGCTAAGAGGAGCAGGAAAAAGCAAAAAATTTCAGAATTGCACCTTGCAATGCGGAGAAATTACTGTTTGTGCATTTACAATATTCATTGATTTTTGCCATTGAAAAACGTCCAGAAATGATTGAAGCTACTGACTGAATGAAAGGAGCTGGCATCTCACTCTCTTTGAATCTTCTTTATCATGCTAAGAGGAGCAGGAAAAAGCAAAAAATTTCAGAATTGCACCTTGCAATGCGGAGAAATTACTGTTTGTGCATTTACAATATTCATTGATTTTTGCCATTGAAAAATGTCCAGAAATGATTGAAGCTACTGACTGAATGAAAGGAGCTGGCATCTCACTCTCTTTGAATCTTCTTTATCATGCTAAGAGGAGCAGGAAAAAGCAAAAAATTTCAGAATTGCGCCTTGCAATGCGGAGAAATTACTGTTTGTGCATTTACAAAATTCATTGATTTTTGCCATTGAAAAACATCATGTTATTCATATACCAGAAATGATTGAAGCTACTGACTGAAGGAAAGGATCTGGCATCTCACTCTCTTTGAATCTTCTTTATCATGCTTAGAGGAGCAGGAAAAAGCAAAAAATTTCAGAATTGCACCTTGCAATGCGGAGAAATTACTGTTTGTGCATTTACAATATTCATTGATTTTTGCCATTGAAAAACGTCCAGAAATGATTGAAGCTACTGACTGAATGAAAGGAGCTGGCATCTCACTCTCTTTGAATCTTCTTTATCATGCTAAGAGGAGCAGGAAAAAGCAAAAAATTTCAGAATTGCACCTTGCAATGCGGAGAAATTACTGTTTGTGCATTTACAATATTCATTGATTTTTGCGATTGAAAAACATCATGTTATTCATATACCAGAAATGATTGAAGCTACTGACTGAATGAAAGGAGCTGGCATCTCACTCTCTTTGAATCTTCTTTATCATGCTAAGAGGAGCAGGAAAAAGTAAAAAATTTCAGAATTGCACCTTGCAATGCGGAGAAATTACTGTTTGTGCATTTACAATATTCAATGATTTTTGCCTTTGAAAAACGTCCAGAAATGATTGAAGCTACTGACTGAATGAAATGAGCTGGCATCTCACTCTCTTTGAATCTTGTTTATCATGCTAAGAGGAGCAGGAAAAAGCAAAAAATTTCAGAATTGCACCTTGCAATGCGGAGAAATTACTGTTTGTGCATTTACAATATTCATTGATTTTTGCCATTGAAAAACGTCCAGAAATGATTGAAGCTACTGACTGAATGAAAGGAGCTGGCATCTCACTCTCTTTGAATCTTCTTTATCATGCTAAGAGGAGCAGGAAAAAGCAAAAAATTTCAGAATTGCACCTTGCAATGCGGAGAAATTACTGTTTGTGCATTTACAATATTCATTGATTTTTGCCATTGAAAAACATCATGTTATTCATATACCAGAAATGATTGAAGCTACTGACTGAATGAAAGGAGCTGGCATCTCACTCTCTTTGAATCTTCTTTATCATGCTAAGAGGAGCAGGAAAAAGTAAAAAATTTCAGAATTGCACCTTGCAATGTGGAGAAATTACTGTTTGTGCATTTATAATATTCAATGATTTTTGCCATTGAAAAACGTCCAGAAATGATTGAAGCTACTGACTGAACGAAAGGAGCTGGCATCTCACTCTCTTTGAATCTTCTTTATCATGCTAAGAGGAGCAGGAAAAAGCAAAAAATTTCAGAATTGCACCTTGCAATGCGGAGAAATTACTGTTTGTGCATTTACAATATTCATTGATTTTTGCCATTGAAAAACATCATGTTATTCATGTACCAGAAATGTTTGAAGCTACTGACTGAATGAAAGGAGCTGGCATCTCACTCTCTTTGAATCTTCTTTATCATGCTAAGAGGAGCAGGAAAAAGCAAAAAATTTCAGAATTGCACATTGCAATGCGGAGAAATTACTGTTTGTGCATTTACAATATTCATTGATTTTTGCCATTGAAAAACGTCCAGAAATGATTGAAGCTACTGACTGAATGAAAGGAGCTGGCATCTCACTCTCTTTGAATCTTCTTTATCATGCTAAGAGGAGCAGGAAAAAGCAAAAAATTTCAGAATTGCACCTTGCAATGCGGAGAAATTACTGTTTGTGCATTTACAATATTCATTGATTTTTGCCATTGAAAAACGTCCAGAAATGATTGAAGCTACTGACTGAATGAAAGGAGCTGGCATCTCACTCTCTTTGAATCTTCTTTATCATGCTAAGAGGAGCAGGAAAAAGCAAAAAATTTCAGAATTGCACCTTGCAATGCGGAGAAATTACTGTTTGTGCATTTACAATATTCATTGATTTTTGCCATTGAAAAATGTCCAGAAATGATTGAAGCTACTGACTGAATGAAAGGAGCTGGCATCTCACTCTCTTTGAATCTTCTTTATCATGCTAAGAGGAGCAGGAAAAAGCAAAAAATTTCAGAATTGCACCTTGCAATGCGGAGAAATTACTGTTTGTGCATTTACAATATTCATTGATTTTTGCTATTGAAAAACATCATGTTATTCATATACCAGAAATGATTGAAGCTACTGACTGAATGAAAGGAGCTGGCATCTCACTCTCTTTGAATCTTCTTTATCATGCTAAGAGGAGCAGGAAAAAGCAAAAAATTTCAGAATTGCACCTTGCAATGCGGAGAAATTACAGTTTGTGCATTTACAATATTCATTGATTTTTGCCATTGAAAAACGTCCAGAAATGATTGAAGCTACTGACTGAATGAAAGGAGCTGGCATCTCACTCTCTTTGAATCTTCTTTATCATGCTAAGAGGAGCAGGAAAAAGCAAAAAATTTCAGAATTGCACCTTGCAATGCGGAGAAATTACTGTTTGTGCATTTACAATATTCATTGATTTTTGCCATTGAAAAACGTCCAGAAATGATTGAAGGTACTGACTGAATGAAAGGAGCTGGCATCTCACTCTCTTTGAATCTTCTTTATCATGCTAAGAGGAGCAGGAAAAAGCAAAAAATTTCAGAATTGCACCTTGCAATGCGGAGAAATTACTGTTTGTGCATTTACAATATTCATTGATTTTTGCAATTGAAAAACGTCCAGAAATGATTGAAGCTACTGACTGAATGAAAGGAGCTGGCATCTCACTCTCTTTGAATCTTCTTTATCATGCTAAGAGGAGCAGGAAAAAGCAAAAAATTTCAGAATTGCACCTTGCAATGCGGAGAAATTACTGTTTGTGCATTTACAATATTCATTGATTTTTGCCATTGAAAAATGTCCAGAAATGATTGAAGCTACTGACTGAATGAAAGGAGCTGGCATCTCACTCTCTTTGAATCTTCTTTATCATGCTAAGAGTAGCAGGAAAAAGCAAAAAATTTCAGAATTGCGCCTTGCAATGCGGAGAAATTACTGTTTGTGCATTTACAAAATTCATTGATTTTTGCCATTGAAAAACATCATGTTATTCATATACCAGAAATGATTGAAGCTACTGACTGAAGGAAAGGATCTTTCATCTCACTCTCTTTGAATCTTCTTTATCATGCTTAGAGGAGCAGGAAAAAGCAAAAAATTTCAGAATTGCACCTTGCAATGCGGAGAAATTACTGTTTGTGCATTTACAATATTCATTGATTTTTGCCATTGAAAAACGTCCAGAAATGATTGAAGCTACTGACTGAATGAAAGGAGCTGGCATCTCACTCTCTTTGAATCTTCTTTATCATGCTAAGAGGAGCAGGAAAAAGCAAAACATTTCAGAATTGCACCTTGCAATGCGGAGAAATTACTGTTTGTGCATTTACAATATTCATTGATTTTTGCGATTGAAAAACATCATGTTATTCATATACCAGAAATGATTGAAGATACTGACTGAATGAAAGGAGATGGCATCTCACTCTCTTTGAATCTTCTTTATCATGCTAAGAGGAGCAGGAAAAAGTAAAAAATTTCAGAATTGCACCTTGCAATGCGGAGAAATTACTGTTTGTGCATTTACAATATTCAATGATTTTTGCCATTGAAAAACGTCCAGAAATGATTGAAGCTACTGACTGAATGAAATGAGCTGGCATCTCACTCTCTTTGAATCTTGTTTATCATGCTAAGAGGAGCAGGAAAAAGCAAAAAATTTCAGAATTGCACCTTGCAATGCGGAGAAATTACTGTTTGTGCATTTACAATATTCATTGATTTTTGCCATTGAAAAACGTCCAGAAATGATTGAAGCTACTGACTGAATGAAAGGAGCTGGCATCTCACTCTCTTTGAATCTTCTTTATCATGCTAAGAGGAGCAGGAAAAAGCAAAAAATTTCAGAATTGCACCTTGCAATGCGGAGAAATTACTGTTTGTGCATTTACAATATTCATTGATTTTTGCCATTGAAAAACATCATGTTATTCATATACCAGAAATGATTGAAGCTACTGACTGAATGAAAGGAGCTGGCATCTCACTCTCTTTGAATCTTCTTTATCATGCTAAGAGGAGCAGGAAAAAGTAAAAAATTTCAGAATTGCACATTGCAATGCGGAGAAATTACTGTTTGTGCATTTACAATATTCATTGATTTTTGCCATTGAAAAACGTCCAGAAATGATTGAAGCTACTGACTGAATGAAAGGAGCTGGCATCTCACTCTCTTTGAATTTTCTTTATCATGCTAAGAGGAGCAGGAAAAAGCAAAAAATTTCAGAATTGCACCTTGCAATGCGGAGAAATTACTGTTTGTGCATTTACAATATTCATTGATTTTTGCCATTGAAAAACGTCCAGAAATGATTGAAGCTACTGACTGAATGAAAGGAGCTGGCATCTCACTCTCTTTGAATCTTCTTTATCATGCTAAGAGGAGCAGGAAAAAGCAAAAAATTTCAGAATTGCACCTTGCAATGCGGAGAAATTACTGTTTGTGCATTTACAATATTCATTGATTTTTGCCATTGAAAAATGTCCAGAAATGATTGAAGCTACTGACTGAATGAAAGGAGCTGGCATCTCACTCTCTTTGAATCTTCTTTATCATGCTAAGAGGAGCAGGAAAAAGCAAAAAATTTCAGAATTGCGCCTTGCAATGCGGAGAAATTACTGTTTGTGCATTTACAAAATTCATTGATTTTTGCCATTGAAAAACATCATGTTATTCATATACCAGAAATGATTGAAGCTACTGACTGAAGGAAAGGATCTGGCATCTCACTCTCTTTGAATCTTCTTTATCATGCTAAGAGGAGCAGGAAAAAGCAAAAAATTTCAGAATTGCACCTTGCAATGCGGAGAAATTACTGTTTGTGCATTTACAATATTCATTGATTTTTGCCATTGAAAAACGTCCAGAAATGATTGAAGCTACTGACTGAATGAAAGGAGCTGGCATCTCACTCTCTTTGAATCTTCTTTATCATGCTAAGAGGAGCAGGAAAAAGCAAAAAATTTCAGAATTGCACCTTGCAATGCGGAGAAATTACTGTTTGTGCATTTACAATATTCATTGATTTTTGCCATTGAAAAACGTCCAGAAATGATTGAAGCTACTGACTGAATGAAAGGAGCTGGCATCTCACTCTCTTTGAATCTTCTTTATCATGCTAAGAGGAGCAGGAAAAAGCAAAAAATTTCAGAATTGCACCTTGCAATGCGGAGAAATTACTGTTTGTGCATTTACAATATTCATTGATTTTTGCCATTGAAAAATGTCCAGAAATGATTGAAGCTACTGACTGAATGAAAGGAGCTGGCATCTCACTCTCTTTGAATCTTCTTTATCATGCTAAGAGGAGCAGGAAAAAGCAAAAAATTTCAGAATTGCGCCTTGCAATGCGGAGAAATTACTGTTTGTGCATTTACAAAATTCATTGATTTTTGCCATTGAAAAATATCATGTTATTCATATACCAGAAATGATTGAAGCTACTGACTGAAGGAAAGGATCTGGCATCTCACTCTCTTTGAATCTTCTTTATCATGCTAAGAGGAGCAGGAAAAAGCAAAAAATTTCAGAATTGCACCTTGCAATGCAGAGAAATTACTGTTTGTGCATTTACAATATTCATTGATTTTTGTCATTGAAAAACGTCCAGAAATGATTGAAGCTACTGACTGAATGAAAGGAGCTGGCATCTCACTCTCTTTGAATCTTCTTTATCATGCTAAGAGGAGCAGGAAAAAGCAAAAAATTTCAGAATTGCACCTTGCAATGCGGAGAAATTACTGTTTGTGCATTTACAATATTCATTGATTTTTGCCATTGAAAAATGTCCAGAAATGATTGAAGCTACTGACTGAATGAAAGGAGCTGGCATCTCACTCTCTTTGAATCTTCTTTATCATGCTAAGAGGAGCAGGAAAAAGCAAAAAATTTCAGAATTGCACATTGCAATGCGGAGAAATTACTGTTTGTGCATTTACAATATTCATTGATTTTTGCCATTGAAAAACGTCCAGAAATGATTGATGCTACTGACTGAATGAAAGGAGCTGGCATCTCACTCTCTTTGAATCTTCTTTATCATGCTAAGAGGAGCAGGAAAAAGCAAAAAATTTCAGAATTGCACCTTGCAATGCGGAGAAATTACTGTTTGTGCATTTACAATATTCATTGATTTTTGCCATTGAAAAACGTCCAGAAATGATTGAAGCTACTGACTGAATGAAAGGAGCTGGCATCTCACTCTCTTTGAATCTTCTTTATCATGCTAAGAGGAGCAGGAAAAAGCAAAAAATTTCAGAATTGCACCTTGCAATGCGGAGAAATTACTGTTTGTGCATTTACAATATTCATTGATTTTTGCCATTGAAAAATGTCCAGAAATGATTGAAGCTACTGACTGAATGAAAGGAGCTGGCATCTCACTCTCTTTGAATCTTCTTTATCATGCTAAGAGGAGCAGGAAAAAGCAAAAAATTTCAGAATTGCGCCTTGCAATGCGGAGAAATTACTGTTTGTGCATTTACAAAATTCATTGATTTTTGCCATTGAAAAACATCATGTTATTCATATACCAGAAATGATTGAAGCTACTGACTGAAGGAAAGGATCTGGAATCTCACTCTCTTTGAATCTTCTTTATCATGCTAAGAGGAGCAGGAAAAAGCAAAAAATTTCAGAATTGCACCTTGCAATGCGGAGAAATTACTGTTTGTGCATTTACAATATTCATTGATTTTTGCCATTGAAAAACGTCCAGAAATGATTGAAGCTACTGACTGAATGAAAGGAGCTGGCATCTCACTCTCTTTGAATCTTCTTTATCATGCTAAGAGGAGCAGGAAAAAGCAAAAAATTTCAGAATTGCACCTTGCAATGCGGAGAAATTACTGTTTGTGCATTTACAATATTCATTGATTTTTGCCATTGAAAAACGTCCAGAAATGATTGAAGCTACTGACTGAATGAAAGGAGCTGGCATCTCACTCTCTTTGAATCTTCTTTATCATGCTAAGAGGAGCAGGAAAAAGCAAAAAATTTCAGAATTGCACCTTGCAATGCGGAGAAATTACTGTTTGTGCATTTACAATATTCATTGATTTTTGCCATTGAAAAATGTCCAGAAATGATTGAAACTACTGACTGAATGAAAGGAGCTGGCATCTCACTCTCTTTGAATCTTCTTTATCATGCTAAGAGGAGCAGGAAAAAGCAAAAAATTTCAGAATTGCGCCTTGCAATGCGGAGAAATTACTGTTTGTGCATTTACAAAATTCATTGATTTTTGCCATTGAAAAACATCATGTTATTCATATACCAGAAATGATTGAAGCTACTGACTGAAGGAAAGGATCTGGCATCTCACTCTCTTTGAATCTTCTTTATCATGCTAAGAGGAGCAGGAAAAAGCAAAAAATTTCAGAATTGCACCTTGCAATGCGGAGAAATTACTGTTTGTGCATTTACAATATTCATTGATTTTTGCCATTGAAAAACGTCCAGAAATGATTGAAGCTACTGACTGAATGAAAGGAGCTGGCATCTCACTCTCTTTGAATCTTCTTTATCATGCTAAGAGGAGCAGGAAAAAGCAAAAAATTTCAGAATTGCACCTTGCAATGCGGAGAAATTACAGTTTGTGCATTTACAATATTCATTGATTTTTGCGATTGAAAAACATCATGTTATTCATATACCAGAAATGATTGAAGCTACTGACTGAATGAAAGGAGCTGGCATCTCACTCTCTTTGAATCTTCTTTATCATGCTAAGAGGAGCAGGAAAAAGTAAAAAATTTCAGAATTGCACCTTGCAATGCGGAGAAATTACTGTTTGTGCATTTACAATATTCAATGATTTTTGCCATTGAAAAACGTCCAGAAATGATTGAAGCTACTGACTGAATGAAAGGAGCTGGCATCTCACTCTCTTTGAATCTTGTTTATCATGCTAAGAGGAGCAGGAAAAAGCAAAAAATTTCAGAATTGCACCTTGCAATGCGGAGAAATTACTGTTTGTGCATTTACAATATTCATTGATTTTTGCCATTGAAAAACGTCCAGAAATGATTGAAGCTACTGACTGAATGAAAGGAGCTGGCATCTCACTCTCTTTGAATCTTCTTTATCATGCTAAGAGGAGCAGGAAAAAGCAAAAAATTTCAGAATTGCACCTTGCAATGCGGAGAAATTACTGTTTGTGCATTTACAATATTCATTGATTTTTGCTATTGAAAAACATCATGTTATTCATATACCAGAAATGATTGAAGCTACTGACTGAATGAAAGGAGCTGGCATCTCACTCTCTTTGAATCTTCTTTATCATGCTAAGAGGAGCAGGAAAAAGCAAAAAATTTCAGAATTGCACCTTGCAATGCGGAGAAATTACAGTTTGTGCATTTACAATATTCATTGATTTTTGCCATTGAAAAACGTCCAGAAATGATTGAAGCTACTGACTGAATGAAAGGAGCTGGCATCTCACTCTCTTTGAATCTTCTTTATCATGCTAAGAGGAGCAGGAAAAAGCAAAAAATTTCAGAATTGCACCTTGCAATGCGGAGAAATTACTGTTTGTGCATTTACAATATTCATTGATTTTTGCCATTGAAAAACGTCCAGAAATGATTGAAGGTACTGACTGAATGAAAGGAGCTGGCATCTCACTCTCTTTGAATCTTCTTTATCATGCTAAGAGGAGCAGGAAAAAGCAAAAAATTTCAGAATTGCACCTTGCAATGCGGAGAAATTACTGTTTGTGCATTTACAATATTCATTGATTTTTGCCATTGAAAAACGTCCAGAAATGATTGAAGCTACTGACTGAATGAAAGGAGCTGGCATCTCACTCTCTTTGAATCTTCTTTATCATGCTAAGAGGAGCAGGAAAAAGCAAAAAATTTCAGAATTGCACCTTGCAATGCGGAGAAATTACTGTTTGTGCATTTACAATATTCATTGATTTTTGCCATTGAAAAATGTCCAGAAATGATTGAAGCTACTGACTGAATGAAAGGAGCTGGCATCTCACTCTCTTTGAATCTTCTTTATCATGCTAAGAGGAGCAGGAAAAAGCAAAAAATTTCAGAATTGCGCCTTGCAATGCGGAGAAATTACTGTTTGTGCATTTACAAAATTCATTGATTTTTGCCATTGAAAAACATCATGTTATTCATATACCAGAAATGATTGAAGCTACTGACTGAAGGAAAGGATATGGCATCTCACTCTCTTTGAATCTTCTTTATCATGCTTAGAGGAGCAGGAAAAAGCAAAAAATTTCAGAATTGCACCTTGCAATGCGGAGAAATTACTGTTTGTGCATTTACAATATTCATTGATTTTTGCCATTGAAAAACGTCCAGAAATGATTGAAGCTACTGACTGAATGAAAGGAGCTGGCATCTCACTCTCTCTGAATCTTCTTTATCATGCTAAGAGGAGCAGGAAAAAGCAAAAAATTTCAGAATTGCACCTTGCAATGCGGAGAAATTACTGTTTGTGCATTTACAATATTCATTGATTTTTGCCATTGAAAAATGTCCAGAAATGATTGAAGCTACTGACTGAATGAAAGGAGCTGGCATCTCACTCTCTTTGAATCTTCTTTATCATGCTAAGAGGAGCAGGAAAAAGCAAAAAATTTCAGAATTGCGCCTTGCAATGCGGAGAAATTACTGTTTGTGCATTTACAAAATTCATTGATTTTTGCCATTGAAAAACATCATGTTATTCATATACCAGAAATGATTGAAGCTACTGACTGAAGGAAAGGATCTGGCATCTCACTCTCTTTGAATCTTCTTTATCATGCTAAGAGGAGCAGGAAAAAGCAAAAAATTTCAGAATTGCACCTTGCAATGCGGAGAAATTACTGTTTGTGCATTTACAATATTCATTGATTTTTGCCATTGAAAAACGTCCAGAAATGATTGAAGCTACTGACTGAATGAAAGGAGCTGGCATCTCACTCTCTTTGAATCTTCTTTATCATGCTAAGAGGAGCAGGAAAAAGCAAAAAATTTCAGAATTGCACCTTGCAATGCGGAGAAATTACAGTTTGTGCATTTACAATATTCATTGATTTTTGCGATTGAAAAACATCATGTTATTCATATACCAGAAATGATTGAAGCTACTGACTGAATGAAAGGAGCTGGCATCTCACTCTCTTTGAATCTTCTTTATCATGCTAAGAGGAGCAGGAAAAAGCAAAAAATTTCAGAATTGCACCTTGCAATGCGGAGAAATTACTGTTTGTGCATTTACAATATTCATTGATTTTTGCTATTGAAAAACATCATGTTATTCATATACCAGAAATGATTGAAGCTACTGACTGAATGAAAGGAGCTGGCATCTCACTCTCTTTGAATCTTCTTTATCATGCTAAGAGGAGCAGGAAAAAGCAAAAAATTTCAGAATTGCACCTTGCAATGCGGAGAAATTACAGTTTGTGCATTTACAATATTCATTGATTTTTGCCATTGAAAAACGTCCAGAAATGATTGAAGCTACTGACTGAATGAAAGGAGCTGGCATCTCACTCTCTTTGAATCTTCTTTATCATGCTAAGAGGAGCAGGAAAAAGCAAAAAATTTCAGAATTGCACCTTGCAATGCGGAGAAATTACTGTTTGTGCATTTACAATATTCATTGATTTTTGCCATTGAAAAACGTCCAGAAATGATTGAAGGTACTGACTGAATGAAAGGAGCTGGCATCTCACTCTCTTTGAATCTTCTTTATCATGCTAAGAGGAGCAGGAAAAAGCAAAAAATTTCAGAATTGCACCTTGCAATGCGGAGAAATTACTGTTTGTGCATTTACAATATTCATTGATTTTTGCCATTGAAAAACGTCCAGAAATGATTGAAGCTACTGACTGAATGAAAGGAGCTGGCATCTCACTCTCTTTGAATCTTCTTTATCATGCTAAGAGGAGCAGGAAAAAGCAAAAAATTTCAGAATTGCACCTTGCAATGCGGAGAAATTACTGTTTGTGCATTTACAATATTCATTGATTTTTGCCATTGAAAAATGTCCAGAAATGATTGAAGCTACTGACTGAATGAAAGGAGCTGGCATCTCACTCTCTTTGAATCTTCTTTATCATGCTAAGAGGAGCAGGAAAAAGCAAAAAATTTCAGAATTGCGCCTTGCAATGCGGAGAAATTACTGTTTGTGCATTTACAAAATTCATTGATTTTTGCCATTGAAAAACATCATGTTATTCATATACCAGAAATGATTGAAGCTACTGACTGAAGGAAAGGATATGGCATCTCACTCTCTTTGAATCTTCTTTATCATGCTTAGAGGAGCAGGAAAAAGCAAAAAATTTCAGAATTGCACCTTGCAATGCGGAGAAATTACTGTTTGTGCATTTACAATATTCATTGATTTTTGCCATTGAAAAACGTCCAGAAATGATTGAAGCTACTGACTGAATGAAAGGAGCTGGCATCTCACTCTCTCTGAATCTTCTTTATCATGCTAAGAGGAGCAGGAAAAAGCAAAAAATTTCAGAATTGCACCTTGCAATGCGGAGAAATTACTGTTTGTGCATTTACAATATTCATTGATTTTTGCCATTGAAAAATGTCCAGAAATGATTGAAGCTACTGACTGAATGAAAGGAGCTGGCATCTCACTCTCTTTGAATCTTCTTTATCATGCTAAGAGGAGCAGGAAAAAGCAAAAAATTTCAGAATTGCGCCTTGCAATGCGGAGAAATTACTGTTTGTGCATTTACAAAATTCATTGATTTTTGCCATTGAAAAACATCATGTTATTCATATACCAGAAATGATTGAAGCTACTGACTGAAGGAAAGGATCTGGCATCTCACTCTCTTTGAATCTTCTTTATCATGCTAAGAGGAGCAGGAAAAAGCAAAAAATTTCAGAATTGCACCTTGCAATGCGGAGAAATTACTGTTTGTGCATTTACAATATTCATTGATTTTTGCCATTGAAAAACGTCCAGAAATGATTGAAGCTACTGACTGAATGAAAGGAGCTGGCATCTCACTCTCTTTGAATCTTCTTTATCATGCTAAGAGGAGCAGGAAAAAGCAAAAAATTTCAGAATTGCACCTTGCAATGCGGAGAAATTACAGTTTGTGCATTTACAATATTCATTGATTTTTGCGATTGAAAAACATCATGTTATTCATATACCAGAAATGATTGAAGCTACTGACTGAATGAAAGGAGCTGGCATCTCACTCTCTTTGAATCTTCTTTATCATGCTAAGAGGAGCAGGAAAAAGTAAAAAATTTCAGAATTGCACCTTGCAATGCGGAGAAATTACTGTTTGTGCATTTACAATATTCAATGATTTTTGCCATTGAAAAACGTCCAGTAATGATTGAAGCTACTGACTGAATGAAAGGAGCTGGCATCTCACTCTCTTTGAATCTTGTTTATCATGCTAAGAGGAGCAGGAAAAAGCAAAAAATTTCAGAATTGCACCTTGCAATGCGGAGAAATTACTGTTTGTGCATTTACAATATTCATTGATTTTTGCCATTGAAAAACGTCCAGAAATGATTGAAGCTACTGACTGAATGAAAGGAGCTGGCATCTCACTCTCTTTGAATCTTCTTTATCATGCTAAGAGGAGCAGGAAAAAGCAAAAAATTTCAGAATTGCACCTTGCAATGCGGAGAAATTACTGTTTGTGCATTTACAATATTCATTGATTTTTGCTATTGAAAAACATCATGTTATTCATATACCAGAAATGATTGAAGCTACTGACTGAATGAAAGGAGCTGGCATCTCACTCTCTTTGAATCTTCTTTATCATGCTAAGAGGAGCAGGAAAAAGCAAAAAATTTCAGAATTGCACCTTGCAATGCGGAGAAATTACAGTTTGTGCATTTACAATATTCATTGATTTTTGCCATTGAAAAACATCCAGAAATGATTGAAGCTACTGACTGAATGAAAGGAGCTGGCATCTCACTCTCTTTGAATCTTCTTTATCATGCTAAGAGGAGCAGGAAAAAGCAAAAAATTTCAGAATTGCACCTTGCAATGCGGAGAAATTACTGTTTGTGCATTTACAATATTCATTGATTTTTGCCATTGAAAAACGTCCAGAAATGATTGAAGCTACTGACTGAATGAAAGGAGCTGGCATCTCACTCTCTTTGAATCTTCTTTATCATGCTAAGAGGAGCAGGAAAAAGCAAAAAATTTCAGAATTGCACCTTGCAATGCGGAGAAATTACTGTTTGTGCATTTACAATATTCATTGATTTTTGCCATTGAAAAATGTCCAGAAATGATTGAAGCTACTGACTGAATGAAAGGAGCTGGCATCTCACTCTCTTTGAATCTTCTTTATCATGCTAAGAGGAGCAGGAAAAAGCAAAAAATTTCAGAATTGCGCCTTGCAATGCGGAGAAATTACTGTTTGTGCATTTACAAAATTCATTGATTTTTGCCATTGAAAAACATCATGTTATTCATATACCAGAAATGATTGAAGCTACTGACTGAAGGAAAGGATATGGCATCTCACTCTCTTTGAATCTTCTTTATCATGCTTAGAGGAGCAGGAAAAAGCAAAAAATTTCAGAATTGCACCTTGCAATGCGGAGAAATTACTGTTTGTGCATTTACAATATTCATTGATTTTTGCCATTGAAAAACGTCCAGAAATGATTGAAGCTACTGACTGAATGAAAGGAGCTGGCATCTCACTCTCTTTGAATCTTCTTTATCATGCTAAGAGGAGCAGGAAAAAGCAAAAAATTTCAGAATTGCACCTTGCAATGCGGAGAAATTACTGTTTGTGCATTTCCAATATTCATTGATTTTTGCTATTGAAAAACATCATGTTATTCATATACCAGAAATGATTGAAGCTACTGACTGAATGAAAGGAGCTGGCATCTCACTCTCTTTGAATCTTCTTTATCATGCTAAGCGGAGCAGGAAAAAGCAAAAAATTTCAGAATTGCACCTTGCAATGCGGAGAAATTACAGTTTGTGCATTTACAATATTCATTGATTTTTGCCATTGAAAAACATCCAGAAATGATTGAAGCTACTGACTGAATGAAAGGAGCTGGCATCTCACTCTCTTTGAATCTTCTTTATCATGCTAAGAGGAGCAGGAAAAAGCAAAAAATTTCAGAATTGCACCTTGCAATGCGGAGAAATTACTGTTTGTGCATTTACAATATTCATTGATTTTTGCCATTGAAAAAGGTCCAGAAATAATTGAAGGTACTGACTGAATGAAAGGAGCTGGCATCTCACTCTCTTTGAATCTTCTTTATCATGCTAAGAGGAGCAGGAAAAAGCAAAAAAATTCAGAATTGCACCTTGCAATGCGGAGAAATTACTGTTTGTGCATTTACAATATTCATTGATTTTTGCGATTGAAAAACATCATATTATTCATATACCAGAAATGATTGAAGCTACTGACTGAATGAAAGGAGCTGGCATCTCACTCTGAATCTTCTTTATCATGCTAAGAGGAGCAGGAAAAAGTAAAAAATTTCAGAATTGCACCTTGCAATGCGGAGAAATTACTGTTTGTGCATTTACAATATTCAATGATTTTTGCCATTGAAAAACGTCCAGAAATGATTGAAGCTACTGACTGAATGAAAGGAGCTGGCATCTCACTCTCTTTGAATCTTGTTTATCATGCTAAGAGGAGCAGGAAAAAGCAAAAAATTTCAGAATTGCACCTTGCAATGCGGAGAAATTACTGTTTGTGCATTTACAATATTCATTGATTTTTGCCATTGAAAAACGTCCAGAAATGATTGAAGCTACTGACTGAATGAAAGGAGCTGGCATCTCACTCTCTTTGAATCTTCTTTATCATGCTAAGAGGAGCAGGAAAAAGCAAAAAATTTCAGAATTGCACCTTGCAATGCGGAGAAATTACTGTTTGTGCATTTACAATATTCATTGATTTTTGCCATTGAAAAACATCATGTTATTCATATACCAGAAATGATTGAAGCTACTGACTGAATGAAAGGAGCTGGCATCTCACTCTCTTTGAATCTTCTTTATCATGCTAAGAGGAGCAGGAAAAAGTAAAAAAATTTCAGAATTGCACCTTGCAATGCGGAGAAATTACTGTTTGTGCATTTATAATATTCAATGATTTTTGCCATTGAAAAACGTCCAGAAATGATTGAAGCTACTGACTGAACGAAAGGAGCTGGCATCTCACTCTCTTTGAATCTTCTTTATCATGCTAAGAGGAGCAGGAAAAAGCAAAAAATTTCAGAATTGCACCTTGCAATGCGGAGAAATTACTGTTTGTGCATTTACAATATTCATTGATTTTTGCCATTGAAAAACATCATGTTATTCATGTACCAGAAATGTTTGAAGCTACTGACTGAATGAAAGGAGCTGGCATCTCACTCTCTTTGAATCTTCTTTATCATGCTAAGAGGAGCAGGAAAAAGCAAAAAATTTCAGAATTGCACATTGCAATGCGGAGAAATTACTGTTTGTGCATTTACAATATTCATTGATTTTTGCCATTGAAAAACGTCCAGAAATGATTGAAGCTACTGACTGAATGAAAGGAGCTGGCATCTCACTCTCTTTGAATCTTCTTTATCATGCTAAGAGGAGCAGGAAAAAGCAAAAAATTTCAGAATTGCACCTTGCAATGCGGAGAAATTACTGTTTGTGCATTTACAATATTCATTGATTTTTGCCATTGAAAAACGTCCAGAAATGATTGAAGCTACTGACTGAATGAAAGGAGCTGGCATCTCACTCTCTTTGAATCTTCTTTAACATGCTAAGAGGAGCAGGAAAAAGCAAAAAATTTCAGAATTGCACCTTGCAATGCGGAGAAATTACTGTTTGTGCATTTACAATATTCATTGATTTTTGCCATTGAAAAATGTCCAGAAATGATTGAAGCTACTGACTGAATGAAAGGAGCTGGCATCTCACTCTCTTTGAATCTTCTTTATCATGCTAAGAGGAGCAGGAAAAAGCAAAAAATTTCAGAATTGCGCCTTGCAATGCGGAGAAATTACTGTTTGTGCATTTACAAAATTCATTGATTTTTGCCATTGAAAAACATCATGTTATTCATATACCAGAAATGATTGAAGCTACTGACTGAAGGAAAGGATCTGGCATCTCACTCTCTTTGAATCTTCTTTATCATGCTAAGAGGAGCAGGAAAAAGCAAAAAATTTCAGAATTGCACCTTGCAATGCGGAGAAATTACTGTTTGTGCATTTACAATATTCATTGATTTTTGCCATTGAAAAACGTCCAGAAATGATTGAAGCTACTGACTGAATGAAAGGAGCTGGCATCTCACTCTCTTTGAATCTTCTTTATCATGCTAAGAGGAGCAGGAAAAAGCAAAAAATTTCAGAATTGCACCTTGCAATGCGGAGAAATTACTGTTTGTGCATTTACAATATTCATTGATTTTTGCCATTGAAAAACGTCCAGAAATGATTGAAGCTACTGACTGAATGAAAGGAGCTGGCATCTCACTCTCTTTGAATCTTCTTTATCATGCTAAGAGGAGCAGGAAAAAGCAAAAAATTTCAGAATTGCACCTTGCAATGCGGAGAAATTACTGTTTGTGCATTTACAATATTCATTGATTTTTGCCATTGAAAAATGTCCAGAAATGATTGAAGCTACTGACTGAATGAAAGGAGCTGGCATCTCACTCTCTTTGAATCTTCTTTATCATGCTAAGAGGAGCAGGAAAAAGCAAAAAATTTCAGAATTGCGCCTTGCAATGCGGAGAAATTACTGTTTGTGCATTTACAAAATTCATTGATTTTTGCCATTGAAAAACATCATGTTATTCATATACCAGAAATGATTGAAGCTACTGACTGAAGGAAAGGATCTGGCATCTCACTCTCTTTGAATCTTCTTTATCATGCTAAGAGGAGCAGGAAAAAGCAAAAAGTTTCAGAATTCCACCTTGCAATGCGGAGAAATTACTGTTTGTGCATTTACAATATTCATTGGTTTTTGCCATTGAAAAATGTCCAGAAATGATTGAAGCTACTGACTGAATGAAAGGAGCTGGCATCTCACTCTCTTTGAATCTTCTTTATCATGCTAAGAGGAGCAGGAAAAAGCAAAAAATTTCAGAATTGCACCTTGCAATGCGGAGAAATTACTGTTTGTGCATTTACAATATTCATTGATTTTTGCTATTGAAAAACATCATGTTATTCATATACCAGAAATGATTGAAGCTACTGACTGAATGAAAGGAGCTGGCATCTCACTCTCTTTGAATCTTCTTTATCATGCTAAGAGGAGCAGGAAAAAGCAAAAAATTTCAGAATTGCACCTTGCAATGCGGAGAAATTACAGTTTGTGCATTTACAATATTCATTGATTTTTGCCATTGAAAAACGTCCAGAAATGATTGAAGCTACTGACTGAATGAAAGGAGCTGGCATCTCACTCTCTTTGAATCTTCTTTATCATGCTAAGAGGAGCAGGAAAAAGCAAAAAATTTCAGAATTGCACCTTGCAATGCGGAGAAATTACTGTTTGTGCATTTACAATATTCATTGATTTTTGCCATTGAAAAACGTCCAGAAATGATTGAAGGTACTGACTGAATGAAAGGAGCTGGCATCTCACTCTCTTTGAATCTTCTTTATCATGCTAAGAGGAGCAGGAAAAAGCAAAAAATTTCAGAATTGCACCTTGCAATGCGGAGAAATTACTGTTTGTGCATTTACAATATTCATTGATTTTTGCCATTGAAAAACGTCCAGAAATGATTGAAGCTACTGACTGAATGAAAGGAGCTGGCATCTCACTCTCTTTGAATCTTCTTTATCATGCTAAGAGGAGCAGGAAAAAGCAAAAAATTTCAGAATTGCACCTTGCAATGCGGAGAAATTACTGTTTGTGCATTTACAATATTCATTGATTTTTGCCATTGAAAAATGTCCAGAAATGATTGAAGCTACTGACTGAATGAAAGGAGCTGGCATCTCACTCTCTTTGAATCTTCTTTATCATGCTAAGAGGAGCAGGAAAAAGCAAAAAATTTCAGAATTGCGCCTTGCAATGCGGAGAAATTACTGTTTGTGCATTTACAAAATTCATTGATTTTTGCCATTGAAAAACATCATGTTATTCATATACCAGAAATGATTGAAGCTACTGACTGAAGGAAAGGATATGGCATCTCACTCTCTTTGAATCTTCTTTATCATGCTTAGAGGAGCAGGAAAAAGCAAAAAATTTCAGAATTGCACCTTGCAATGCGGAGAAATTACTGTTTGTGCATTTACAATATTCATTGATTTTTGCCATTGAAAAACGTCCAGAAATGATTGAAGCTACTGACTGAATGAAAGGAGCTGGCATCTCACTCTCTTTGAATCTTCTTTATCATGCTAAGAGGAGCAGGAAAAAGCAAAAAATTTCAGAATTGCACCTTGCAATGCGGAGAAATTACTGTTTGTGCATTTCCAATATTCATTGATTTTTGCTATTGAAAAACATCATGTTATTCATATACCAGAAATGATTGAAGCTACTGACTGAATGAAAGGAGCTGGCATCTCACTCTCTTTGAATCTTCTTTATCATGCTAAGCGGAGCAGGAAAAAGCAAAAAATTTCAGAATTGCACCTTGCAATGCGGAGAAATTACAGTTTGTGCATTTACAATATTCATTGATTTTTGCCATTGAAAAACGTCCAGAAATGATTGAAGCTACTGACTGAATGAAAGGAGCTGGCATCTCACTCTCTTTGAATCTTCTTTATCATGCTAAGAGGAGCAGGAAAAAGCAAAAAATTTCAGAATTGCACCTTGCAATGCGGAGAAATTACTGTTTGTGCATTTACAATATTCATTGATTTTTGCCATTGAAAAAGGTCCAGAAATAATTGAAGGTACTGACTGAATGAAAGGAGCTGGCATCTCACTCTCTTTGAATCTTCTTTATCATGCTAAGAGGAGCAGGAAAAAGCAAAAAATTTCAGAATTGCACCTTGCAATGCGGAGAAATTACTGTTTGTGCATTTACAATATTCATTGATTTTTGCCATTGAAAAACGTCCAGAAATGATTGAAGCTACTGACTGAATGAAAGGAGCTGGCATCTCACTCTCTTTGAATCTTCTTTATCATGCTAAGAGGAGCAGGAAAAAGCAAAAAATTTCAGAATTGCACCTTGCAATGCGGAGAAATTACTGTTTGTGCATTTACAATATTCATTGATTTTTGCCATTGAAAAATGTCCAGAAATGATTGAAGCTACTGACTGAATGAAAGGAGCTGGCATCTCACTCTCTTTGAATCTTCTTTATCATGCTAAGAGGAGCAGGAAAAAGCAAAAAATTTCAGAATTGCGCCTTGCAATGCGGAGAAATTACTGTTTGTGCATTTACAAAATTCATTGATTTTTGCCATTGAAAAACATCATGTTATTCATATACCAGAAATGATTGAAGCTACTGACTGAAGGAAAGGATCTGGCATCTCACTCTCTTTGAATCTTCTTTATCATGCTTAGAGGAGCAGGAAAAAGCAAAAAATTTCAGAATTGCACCTTGCAATGCGGAGAAATTACTGTTTGTGCATTTACAATATTCATTGATTTTTGCCATTGAAAAACGTCCAGAAATGATTGAAGCTACTGACTGAATGAAAGGAGCTGGCATCTCACTCTCTTTGAATCTTCTTTATCATGCTAAGAGGAGCAGGAAAAAGCAAAAAATTTCAGAATTGCACCTTGCAATGCGGAGAAATTACTGTTTGTGCATTTACAATATTCATTGATTTTTGCGATTGAAAAACATCATATTATTCATATACCAGAAATGATTGAAGCTACTGACTGAATGAAAGGAGCTGGCATCTCACTCTGAATCTTCTTTATCATGCTAAGAGGAGCAGGAAAAAGTAAAAAATTTCAGAATTGCACCTTGCAATGCGGAGAAATTACTGTTTGTGCATTTACAATATTCAATGATTTTTGCCATTGAAAAACGTCCAGAAATGATTGAAGCTACTGACTGAATGAAAGGAGCTGGCATCTCACTCTCTTTGAATCTTGTTTATCATGCTAAGAGGAGCAGGAAAAAGCAAAAAATTTCAGAATTGCACCTTGCAATGCGGAGAAATTACTGTTTGTGCATTTACAATATTCATTGATTTTTGCCATTGAAAAACGTCCAGAAATGATTGAAGCTACTGACTGAATGAAAGGAGCTGGCATCTCACTCTCTTTGAATCTTCTTTATCATGCTAAGAGGAGCAGGAAAAAGCAAAAAATTTCAGAATTGCACCTTGCAATGCGGAGAAATTACTGTTTGTGCATTTACAATATTCATTGATTTTTGCCATTGAAAAACATCATGTTATTCATATACCAGAAATGATTGAAGCTACTGACTGAATGAAAGGAGCTGGCATCTCACTCTCTTTGAATCTTCTTTATCATGCTAAGAGGAGCAGGAAAAAGTAAAAAATTTCAGAATTGCACCTTGCAATGCGGAGAAATTACTGTTTGTGCATTTATAATATTCAATGATTTTTGCCATTGAAAAACGTCCAGAAATGATTGAAGCTACTGACTGAACGAAAGGAGCTGGCATCTCACTCTCTTTGAATCTTCTTTACCATGCTAAGAGGAGCAGGAAAAAGCAAAAAATTTCAGAATTGCACCTTGCAATGCGGAGAAATTACTGTTTGTGCATTTACAATATTCATTGATTTTTGCCATTGAAAAACATCATGTTATTCATGTACCAGAAATGTTTGAAGCTACTGACTGAATGAAAGGAGCTGGCATCTCACTCTCTTTGAATCTTCTTTATCATGCTAAGAGGAGCAGGAAAAAGCAAAAAATTTCAGAATTGCACATTGCAATGCGGAGAAATTACTGTTTGTGCATTTACAATATTCATTGATTTTTGCCATTGAAAAACGTCCAGAAATGATTGAAGCTACTGACTGAATGAAAGGAGCTGGCATCTCACTCTCTTTGAATCTTCTTTATCATGCTAAGAGGAGCAGGAAAAAGCAAAAAATTTCAGAATTGCACCTTGCAATGCGGAGAAATTACTGTTTGTGCATTTACAATATTCATTGATTTTTGCCATTGAAAAACGTCCAGAAATGATTGAAGCTACTGACTGAATGAAAGGAGCTGGCATCTCACTCTCTTTGAATCTTCTTTATCATGCTAAGAGGAGCAGGAAAAAGCAAAAAATTTCAGAATTGCACCTTGCAATGCGGAGAAATTACTGTTTGTGCATTTACAATATTCATTGATTTTTGCCATTGAAAAATGTCCAGAAATGATTGAAGCTACTGACTGAATGAAAGGAGCTGGCATCTCACTCTCTTTGAATCTTCTTTATCATGCTAAGAGGAGCAGGAAAAAGCAAAAAATTTCAGAATTGCGCCTTGCAATGCGGAGAAATTACTGTTTGTGCATTTACAAAATTCATTGATTTTTGCCATTGAAAAACATCATGTTATTCATATACCAGAAATGATTGAAGCTACTGACTGAAGGAAAGGATCTGGCATCTCACTCTCTTTGAATCTTCTTTATCATGCTAAGAGGAGCAGGAAAAAGCAAAAAATTTCAGAATTGCACCTTGCAATGCGGAGAAATTACTGTTTGTGCATTTACAATATTCATTGATTTTTGCCATTGAAAAACGTCCAGAAATGATTGAAGCTACTGACTGAATGAAAGGAGCTGGCATCTCACTCTCTTTGAATCTTCTTTATCATGCTAAGAGGAGCAGGAAAAAGCAAAAAATTTCAGAATTGCACCTTGCAATGCGGAGAAATTACTGTTTGTGCATTTACAATATTCATTGATTTTTGCCATTGAAAAACGTCCAGAAATGATTGAAGCTACTGACTGAATGAAAGGAGCTGGCATCTCACTCTCTTTGAATCTTCTTTATCATGCTAAGAGGAGCAGGAAAAAGCAAAAAATTTCAGAATTGCACCTTGCAATGCGGAGAAATTACTGTTTGTGCATTTACAATATTCATTGATTTTTGCCATTGAAAAATGTCCAGAAATGATTGAAGCTACTGACTGAATGAAAGGAGCTGGCATCTCACTCTCTTTGAATCTTCTTTATCATGCTAAGAGGAGCAGGAAAAAGCAAAAAATTTCAGAATTGCGCCTTGCAATGCGGAGAAATTACTGTTTGTGCATTTACAAAATTCATTGATTTTTGCCATTGAAAAACATCATGTTATTCATATACCAGAAATGATTGAAGCTACTGACTGAAGGAAAGGATCTGGCATCTCACTCTCTTTGAATCTTCTTTATCATGCTAAGAGGAGCAGGAAAAAGCAAAAAGTTTCAGAATTGCACCTTGCAATGCGGAGAAATTACTGTTTGTGCATTTACAATATTCATTGGTTTTTGCCATTGAAAAACGTCCAGAAATGATTGAAGCTACTGACTGAATGAAAGGAGCTGGCATCTCACTCTCTTTGAATCTTCTTTATCATGCTAAGAGGAGCAGGAAAAAGCAAAAAATTTCAGAATTGCACCTTGCAATGCGGAGAAATTACTGTTTGTGCATTTACAATATTCATTGATTTTTGCGATTGAAAAACATCATGTTATTCATATACCAGAAATGATTGAAGCTACTGACTGAATGAAAGGAGCTGGCATCTCACTCTCTTTGAATCTTCTTTATCATGCTAAGAGGAGCAGGAAAAAGTAAAAAATTTCAGAATTGCACCTTGCAATGCGGAGAAATTACTGATTGTGCATTTACAATATTCAATGATTTTTGCCATTGAAAAACGTCCAGAAATGATTAAAGCTACTGACTGAATGAAAGGAGCTGGCATCTCACTCTCTTTGAATCTTCTTTATCATGCTAAGAGGAGCAGGAAAAAGCAAAAAATTTCAGAATTGCACCTTGCAATGCGGAGAAATTACTGTTTGTGCATTTACAATATTCATTGATTTTTGCGATTGAAAAACATCATGTTATTCATATACCAGAAATGATTGAAGCTACTGACTGAATGAAAGGAGCTGGCATCTCACTCTCTTTGAATCTTCTTTATCATGCTAAGAGGAGCAGGAAAAAGTAAAAAATTTCAGAATTGCACCTTGCAATGCGGAGAAATTACTGTTTGTGCATTTACAATATTCATTGATTTTTGCCATTGAAAAACGTCCAGAAATGATTGAAGCTACTGACTGAATGAAAGGAGCTGGCATCTCACTCTCTTTGAATCTTCTTTATCATGCTAAGAGGAGCAGGAAAAAGCAAAAAATTTCAGAATTGCACCTTGCAATGCCGAGAAATTACTGTTTGTGCATTTACAATATTCATTGATTTTTGCCATTGAAAAACGTCCAGAAATTATTGAAGCTACTGACTGAATGAAAGGAGCTGGCATCTCACTCTCTTTGAATCTTCTTTATCATGCTAAGAGGAGCAGGAAAAAGCAAAAAATTTCAGAATTGCACCTTGCAATGCGGAGAAATTACTGTTTGTGCATTTACAATATTCATTGATTTTTGCCATTGAAAAACATGTTATTCATATACCAGAAATGTTTGAAGCTACTGACTGAATGAAAGGAGCTGGCACCTCACTCTCTTTGAATCTTCTTTATCATGCTAAGAGGAGCAGGAAAAAGCAAAAAATTTCAGAATTGCACCTTGCAATGTGGAGAAATTACTGTTTGTGCATTTACAATATTCATTGATTTTTACCATTGAAAAACGTCCAGAAATGATTGAAGCTACTGACTGAATGAAAGTAGCTGGCATCTCACTCTCTTTGAATCTTCTTTATCATGCTAAGACGAGCAGGAAAAAGCAAAAAATTTCAGACTTGCACCTTGCAATGCGGAGAAATTACTGTTTGTGCATTTACAATATTCATTGATTTTGCCATTGAAAAACATCATGTTATTCATATACCAGAAATGTTTGAAGCTACTGACTGAATGAAAGGAGCTGGCATCTCACTCTCTTTGAATCTTCTTTATCATGCTAAGAGGAGCAGGAAAAAGCAAAAAATTTCAGAATTGCACCTTGCAATGCGGAGAAATTACTGTTTGTGCATTTACAATATTCATTGATTTTTGCCATTGAAAAACGTCCAGAAATGATTGAAGCTACTGACTGAATGAAAGGAGCTGGCATCTCACTCTCTTTGAATCTTCTTTATCATGCTAAGAGGAGCAGGAAAAAGCAAAAAATTTCAGAATTGCACCTTGCAATGCGGAGAAATTACTGTTTGTGCATTTACAATATTCATTGATTTTTGCCATTGAAAAACGTCCAGAAATGATTGAAGCTACTGACTGAATGAAAGGAGCTGGCATCTCACTCTCTTTGAATCTTCTTTATCATGCTAAGAGGAGCAGGAAAAAGCAAAAAATTTCAGAATTGCACCTTGCAATGCGGAGAAATTACTGTTTGTGCATTTACAATATTCATTGATTTTTGCCATTGAAAAACATGTTATTCATATACCAGAAATGTTTGAAGCTACTGACTGAATGAAAGGAGCTGGCACCTCACTCTCTTTGAATCTTCTTTATCATGCTAAGAGGAGCGGGAAAAAGCAAAAAATTTCAGAATTGCACCTTGCAATGCGGAGAAATTACTGTTTGTGCATTTACAATATTCATTGATTTTTGCCATTGAAAAACGTCCAGAAATGATTGAAGGTACTGACTGAATGAAAGGAGCTGGCATCTCACTCTCTTTGAATCTTCTTTATCATGCTAAGAGGAGCAGGAAAAAGCAAAAAATTTCAGAATTGCACCTTGCAATGCGGAGAAATTACTGTTTGTGCATTTACAAAATTCATTGATTTTTGCCATTGAAAAACGTCCAGAAATGATTGAAGCTACTGACTGAATGAAAGGAGCTGGCATCTCACTCTCTTTGAATCTTCTTTATCATGCTAAGAGGAGCAGGAAAAAGCAAAAAATTTCAGAATTGCACCTTGCAATGCGGAGAAATTACAGTTTGTGCATTTACAATATTCATTGATTTTTGCCATTGAGAAACGTCCAGAAATGATTGAAGCTACTGACTGAATGAAAGGAGCTGGCATCTCACTCTCTTTGAATCTTTATCATGCTAAGAGGAGCAGGAAAAAGCAAAAAATTTCAGAATTGCACCTTGCAATGCGGAGAAATTACTGTTTGTGCATTTACAATATTCATTGATTTTTGCCATTGAAAAACATCATGTTATTCATATACCAGAAATGTTTGAAGCTACTGACTGAATGAAAGGAGCTGGCATCTCACTCTCTTTGAATCTTCTTTATCATGCTAAGAGGAGCAGGAAAAAGCAAAAAATTTCAGAATTGCACCTTGCAATGTGGAGAAATTACTGTTTGTGCATTTACAATATTCATTGATTTTTACCATTGAAAAACGTCCAGAAATGATTGAAGCTACTGACTGAATGAAAGTAGCTGGCATCTCACTTTCTTTGAATCTTCTTTATCATGCTAAGAGGAGCAGGAAAAAGCAAAAAATTTCAGACTTGCACCTTGCAATGCGGAGAAATTACTGTTTGTGCATTTACAATATTCATTGATTTTTGCCATTGAAAAACATCATGTTATTGATATACCAGAAATGTTTGAAGCTACTGACTGAATGAAAGGAGCTGGCATCTCACTCTCTTTGAATCTTCTTTATCATGCTAAGAGGAGCAGGAAAAAGCAAAAAATTTCAGAATTGCACCTTGTAATGCGTAGAAATTACTGTTTGTGCATTTACAATATTCATTGATTTTTTCCATTGAAAAACATCATGTTATTCATATACCAGAAATGTTTGAAGCTACTGACTGAATGAAAGGAGCTGGCATCTCAATCTCTTTGAATCTTCTTTATCATGCTAAGAGGAGCAGGAAAAAGCAAAAAACTTCAGAATTGCACCTTGCAATGTGGAGAAATTACTGTTTGTGCATTTACAATATTCATTGATTTTTACCATTGAAAAACGTCCAGAAATGATTGAAGCTACTGACTGAATGAAAGTAGCTGGCATCTCACTCTCTTTGAATCTTCTTTATCATGCTAAGAGGAGCAGGAAAAAGCAAAAAATTTCAGACTTGCACCTTGCAATGCGGAGAAATTACTGTTTGTGCATTTACAATATTCATTGATTTTTGCCATTGAAAAACATCATGTTATTCATATACCAGAAATGTTTGAAGCTACTGACTGAATGAAAGGAGCTGGCATCTCACTCTCTTTGAATCTTCTTTATCATGCTAAGAGGAGCAGGAAAAAGCAAAAAATTTCAGAATTGCACCTTGCAATGCGGAGAAATTACTGTTTGTGCATTTACAATATTCATTGATTTTTGCCATTGAAAAACATCATGTTATTCATATACCAGAAATGTTTGAAGCTACTGACTGAATGAAAGGAGCTGACATCTCACTCTTTTTGAATCTTCTTTATCATGCTAAGAGGAGCAGGAAAAAGCAAAAAATTTCAGAATTGCACCTTGCAATGCGGAGAAATTACTGTTTGTGCATTTACAATATTCATTGATTTTTGCCATTGAAAAACGTCCAGAAATGATTGAAGCTACTGACTGAATGAAAGGAGCTGGCATCTCACTCTCTTTGAATCTTCTTTATCATGCTAAGAGGAGCAGGAAAAAGCAAAAAATTTCAGAATTGCACCTTGCAATGCGGAGAAATTACTGTTTGTGCATTTACAATATTCATTGATTTTTGCCATTGAAAAACGTCCAGAAATGATTGAAGCTACTGACTGAATGAAAGGAGCTGGCATCTCACTCTCTTTGAATCTTCTTTATCATGCTAAGAGGAGCTGGAAAAAGCAAAAAATTTCAGAATTGCACCTTGCAATGCGGAGAAATTACTGTTTGTGCATTTACAATATTCATTGATTTTTGCCATTGAAAAACATGTTATTCATATACCAGAAATGTTTGAAGCTACTGACTGAATGAAAGGAGCTGGCACCTCAATCTCTTTGAATCTTCTTTATCATGCTAAGAGGAGCGGGAAAAAGCAAAAAATTTCAGAATTGCACCTTGCAATGCGGAGAAATTACTGTTTGTGCATTTACAATATTCATTGATTTTTGCCATTGAAAAACGTCCAGAAATGATTGAAGGTACTGACTGAATGAAAGGAGCTGGCATCTCACTCTCTTTGAATCTTCTTTATCATGCTAAGAGGAGCAGGAAAAAGCAAAAAATTTCAGAATTGCACCTTGCAATGCGGAGAAATTACTGTTTGTGCATTTACAATATTCATTGATTTTTGCCATTTAAAAACGTCCAGAAATGATTGAAGCTACTGACTGAATGAAAGGAGCTGGCATCTCACTCTCTTTGAATCTTCTTTATCATGCTAAGAGGAGCAGGAAAAAGCAAAAAATTTCAGAATTGCACCTTGCAATGCGGAGAAATTACTGTTTGTGCATTTACAATATTCATTGATTTTTGCCATTGAAAAACATCCAGAAATGATTGAAGCTACTGACTGAATGAAAGGAGCTGGCATGTCACTCTCTTTGAATCTTCTTTATCATGCTAAGAGGAGCAGGAAAAAGCAAAAAATTTCTGAATTGCACCTTGCAATGCGGAGAAATTACTGTTTGTGCATTTACAATATTCATTGATTTTTGCCATTGAAAAACATCATGTTATTCATATACCAGAAATGTTTGAAGCTACTGACTGAATGAAAGGAGCTGGCATCTCACTCTCTTTGAATCTTCTTTATCATGCTAAGAGGAGCAGGAAAAAGCAAAAAATTTCAGAATTGCACCTTGCAATGTGGAGAAATTACTGTTTGTGCATTTACAATATTCATTGATTTTTACCATTGAAAAACGTCCAGAAATGATTGAAGCTACTGACTGAATGAAAGTAGCTGGCATCTCACTCTCTTTGAATCTTCTTTATCATGCTAAGAGGAGCAGGAAAAAGCAAAAAATTTCAGACTTGCACCTTGCAATGCGGAGAAATTACTGTTTGTGCATTTACAATATTCATTGATTTTTGCCATTGAAAAACATCATGTTATTCATATACCAGAAATGTTTGAAGCTACTGACTGAATGAAAGGAGCTGGCATCTCACTCTCTTTGAATCTTCTTTATCATGCTAAGAGGAGCAGGAAAAAGCAAAAAATTTCAGAATTGCACCTTGCAATGCGGAGAAATTACTGTTTGTGCATTTACAATATTCATTGATTTTTGCCATTGAAAAACATCATGTTATTCATATACCAGAAATGTTTGAAGCTACTGACTGAATGAAAGGAGCTGGCATCTCACTCTCTTTGAATCTTCTTTATCATGCTAAGAGGAGCAGAAAATAGCAAAAAATTTCAGACTTGCACCTTGCAATGCGGAGAAATTACTGTTTGTGCGATTACAATATTCATTGATTTTTGCCATTGAAAAACATCATGTTATTCATATACCAGAAATGTTTGAAGCTACTGACTGAATGAAAGGAGCTGGCATCTCACTCTCTTTGAATCTTCTTTATCATGCTAAGAGGAGCAGGAAAAAGCAAAAAGTTTCAGAATTGCAACTTGCAATGCGGAGAAATTACTGTTTGTGCATTTACAATATTCATTGATTTTTGCCATTGAAAAACGTCCAGAAATGATTGAAGCTACTGACTGAATGAAAGGAGCTGGCATCTCACTCTCTTTGAATCTTCTTTATCATGCTAAGTGGAGCAGGAAAAAGCAAAAAATTTCAGAATTGCACCTTGCAATGCGGAGAAATTACAGTTTGTGCATTTACAATATTCATTGATTTTTGCCATTGAAAAACGTCCAGAAATGATTGAAGCTACTGACTGAATGAAAGGAGCTGGCATCTCACTCTCTTTGAATCTTCTTTATCATGCTAAGAGGAGCAGGAAAAAGCAAAAAATTTCAGAATTGCACCTTGCAATGCGGAGAAATTACTGTTTGTGCATTTACAATATTCGTTGATTTTTGCCATTGAAAAACGTCCAGAAATGATTGAAGCTACTGACTGAATGAAAGGAGCTGGCATCTCACTCTCTTTGAATCTTCTTTATCATGCTAAGAGGAGCAGGAAAAAGCAAAAAATTTCAGAATTGCACCTTGCAATGTGGAGAAATTACAGTTTGTGCATTTACAATATTCATTGATTTTTGCCATTGAAAAACGTCCAGAAATGATTGAAGCTACTGACTGAATGAAAGGAGCTGGCATCTCACTCTCTTTGAATCTTCTTTATCATGCTAAGAGGAGCAGGAAAAAGCAAAAAATTTCAGAATTGCACCTTGCAATGCGGAGAAATTACTGTTTGTGCATTTACAATATTCATTGATTTTTGCCATTGAAAAACGTCCAGAAATGATTGAAGCTACTGACTGAATGAAAGGAGCTGGCATCTCACTCTCTTTGAATCTTCTTTATCATGCTAAGAGGAGCAGGAAAAAGCAAAAAATTTCAGAATTGCACCTTGCAATGCGGAGAAATTACTGTTTGTGCATTTACAATATTCATTGATTTTTGCCATTGAAAAATGTCCAGAAATGATTGAAGCTACTGACTGAATGAAAGGAGCTGGCATCTCACTCTCTTTGAATCTTCTTTATCATGCTAAGAGGAGCAGGAAAAAGCAAAAAATTTCAGAATTGCGCCTTGCAATGCGGAGAAATTACTGTTTGTGCATTTACAAAATTCATTGATTTTTGCCATTGAAAAACATCATGTTATTCATATACCAGAAATGATTGAAGCTACTGACTGAAGGAAAGGAGCTGGCATCTCACTCTCTTTGAATCTTCTTTATCATGCTAAGAGGAGCAGGAAAAAGCAAAAAATTTCAGAATTGCACCTTGCAATGCGGAGAATTTACTGTTTGTGCATTTACAATATTCATTGATTTTTGCCATTGAAAAACGTCCAGAAATGATTGAAGCTACTGACTGAATGAAAGGAGCTGGCATCTCACTCTCTTTGAATCTTCTTTATCATGCTAAGAGGAGCAGGAAAAAGCAAAAAATTTCAGAATTGCACCTTGCAATGCGGAGAAATTACAGTTTGTGCATTTACAATATTCATTGATTTTTGCCATTGAAAAACGTCCAGAAATGATTGAAGCTACTGACTGAATGAAAGGAGCTGGCATCTCACTCTCTTTGAATCTTCTTTATCATGCTAAGAGGAGCAGGAAAAAGCAAAAAATTTCAGAATTGCACCTTGCAATGCGGAGAAATTACTGTTTGTGCATTTACAATATTCGTTGATTTTTGCCATTGAAAAACGTCCAGAAATGATTGAAGCTACTGACTGAATGAAAGGAGCTGGCATCTCACTCTCTTTGAATCTTCTTTATCATGCTAAGAGGAGCAGGAAAAAGCAAAAAATTTCAGAATTGCACCTTGCAATGCGGAGAAATTACTGTTTGTGCATTTACAATATTCATTGATTTTTGCCATTGAAAAACATCATGTTATTCATATACCAGAAATGTTTGAAGCTACTGACTGAATGAAAGGAGCTGGCATCTCACTCTCTTTGAATCTTCTTTATCATGCTAAGAGGAGCAGGAAAAAGCAAAAAATTTCAGAATTGCACCTTGCAATGCGGAGAAATTACTGTTTGTGCATTTACAATATTCATTGATTTTTGCCATTGAAAAACATAATGTTATTCATATACCAGAAATGTTTGAAGCTACTGACTGAATGAAAGGAGCTGGCATCTCAATCTCTTTGAATCTTCTTTATCATGCTAAGAGGAGCATGAAAAAGCAAAAAATTTCAGAATTGCACCTTGCAATGTGGAGAAATTACTGTTTGTGCATTTACAATATTCATTGATTTTTACCATTGAAAAACGTCCAGAAATGATTGAAGCTACTGACTGAATGAAAGTAGCTGGCATCTCACTCTCTTTGAATCTTCTTTATCATGCTAAGAGGAGCAGGAAAAAGCAAAAAATTTCAGACTTGCACCTTGCAATGCGGAGAAATTACTGTTTGTGCATTTACAATATTCATTGATTTTTGCCATTGAAAAACATCATGTTATTCATATACCAGAAATGTTTGAAGCTACTGACTGAATGAAAGGAGCTGGCATCTCACTCTCTTTGAATCTTCTTTATCATGCTAAGAGGAGCAGAAAAAAGCAAAAAATTTCAGACTTGCACCTTGCAATGCGGAGAAATTACTGTTTGTGCATTTACAATATTCATTGATTTTTGCCATTGAAAAACATAATGTTATTCATATACCAGAAATGTTTGAAGCTACTGACTGAATGAAAGGAGCTGGCATCTCACTCTCTTTGAATCTTCTTTATCATGCTAAGAGGAGCAGGAAAAAGCAAAAAATTTCAGAATTGCACCTTGCAATGCGGAGAAATTACTGTTTGTGCATTTACAATATTCATTGATTTTTGCCATTGAAAAACGTCCAGAAATGTTTGAAGGTACTGACTGAATGAAAGGAGCTGGCATCTCACTCTCTTTGAATCTTCTTTATCATGCTAAGAGGAGCAGGAAAAAGCAAAAAATTTCAGAATTGCAACTTGCAATGCGGAGAAATTACTGTTTGTGCATTTACAATATTCATTGATTTTTGCCATTGAAAAACGTCCAGAAATGATTGAAGCTACTGACTGAATGAAAGGAGCTGGCATCTCACTCTCCTTGAATCTTCTTTATCATGCTAAGAGGAGCAGGAAAAAGCAAAAAATTTCAGAATTGCACCTTGCAATGCGGAGAAATTACTGTTTGTGCATTTACAATATTCGTTGATTTTTGCCATTGAAAAACGTCCAGAAATGATTGAAGCTACTGACTGAATGAAAGGAGCTGGCATCTCACTCTCTTTGAATCTTCTTTATCATGCTAAGAGGAGCAGGAAAAAGCAAAAAATTTCAGAATTGCACCTTGCAATGCGGAGAAATTACTGTTTGTGCATTTACAATATTCGTTGATTTTTGCCATTGAAAAACGTCCAGAAATGATTGAAGCTACTGACTGAATGAAAGGAGCTGGCATCTCACTCTCTTTGAATCTTCTTTATCATGCTAAGAGGAGCAGGAAAAAGCAAAAAATTTCAGAATTGCACCTTGCAATGCGGAGAAATTACAGTTTGTGCATTTACAATATTCATTGATTTTTGCCATTGAAAAACGTCCAGAAATGATTGAAGCTACTGACTGAATGAAAGGAGCTGGCATCTCACTCTCTTTGAATCTTCTTTATCATGCTAAGAGGAGCAGGAAAAAGCAAAAAATTTCAGAATTGCACCTTGCAATGCGGAGAATTTACTGTTTGTGCATTTACAATATTCATTGATTTTTGCCATTGAAAAACATGTTATTCATATACCAGAAATGTTTGAAGCTCCTGACTGAATGAAAGGAGCTGGCACCTCACTCTCTTTGAATCTTCTTTATCATGCTAAGAGGAGCAGGAAAAAGCAAAAAATTTCAGAATTGCACCTTGCAATGCGGAGAAATTACTGTTTGTGCATTTACAATATTCATTGATTTTTGCCATTGAAAAACGTCCAGAAATGATTGAAGCTACTGACTGAATGAAAGGAGCTGGCATCTCACTCTCTTTGAATCTTCTTTATCATGCTAAGAGGAGCAGGAAAAAGCAAAAAATTTCAGAATTGCACCTTGCAATGCGGAGAAATTACTGTTTGTGCATTTACAATATTCATTGATTTTTGCCATTGAAAAATGTCCAGAAATGATTGAAGCTACTGACTGAATGAAAGGAGCTGGCATCTCACTCTCTTTGAATCTTCTTTATCATGCTAAGAGGAGCAGGAAAAAGCAAAAAATTTCAGAATTGCGCCTTGCAATGCGGAGAAATTACTGTTTGTGCATTTACAAAATTCATTGATTTTTGCCATTGAAAAACATCATGTTATTCATATACCAGAAATGATTGAAGCTACTGACTGAAGGAAAGGAGCTGGCATCTCACTCTCTTTGAATCTTCTTTATCATGCTAAGAGGAGCAGGAAAAAGCAAAAAATTTCAGAATTGCACCTTGCAATGCGGAGAATTTACTGTTTGTGCATTTACAATATTCATTGATTTTTGCCATTGAAAAACGTCCAGAAATGATTGAAGCTACTGACTGAATGAAAGGAGCTGGCATCTCACTCTCTTTGAATCTTCTTTATCATGCTAAGAGGAGCAGGAAAAAGCAAAAAATTTCAGAATTGCACCTTGCAATGCGGAGAAATTACAGTTTGTGCATTTACAATATTCATTGATTTTTGCCATTGAAAAACGTCCAGAAATGATTGAAGCTACTGACTGAATGAAAGGAGCTGGCATCTCACTCTCTTTGAATCTTCTTTATCATGCTAAGAGGAGCAGGAAAAAGCAAAAAATTTCAGAATTGCACCTTGCAATGCGGAGAAATTACTGTTTGTGCATTTACAATATTCGTTGATTTTTGCCATTGAAAAACGTCCAGAAATGATTGAAGCTACTGACTGAATGAAAGGAGCTGGCATCTCACTCTCTTTGAATCTTCTTTATCATGCTAAGAGGAGCAGGAAAAAGCAAAAAATTTCAGAATTGCACCTTGCAATGCGGAGAAATTACTGTTTGTGCATTTACAATATTCATTGATTTTTGCCATTGAAAAACATCATGTTATTCATATACCAGAAATGTTTGAAGCTACTGACTGAATGAAAGGAGCTGGCATCTCACTCTCTTTGAATCTTCTTTATCATGCTAAGAGGAGCAGGAAAAAGCAAAAAATTTCAGAATTGCACCTTGCAATGCGGAGAAATTACTGTTTGTGCATTTACAATATTCATTGATTTTTGCCATTGAAAAACATAATGTTATTCATATACCAGAAATGTTTGAAGCTACTGACTGAATGAAAGGAGCTGGCATCTCAATCTCTTTGAATCTTCTTTATCATGCTAAGAGGAGCATGAAAAAGCAAAAAATTTCAGAATTGCACCTTGCAATGTGGAGAAATTACTGTTTGTGCATTTACAATATTCATTGATTTTTACCATTGAAAAACGTCCAGAAATGATTGAAGCTACTGACTGAATGAAAGTAGCTGGCATCTCACTCTCTTTGAATCTTCTTTATCATGCTAAGAGGAGCAGGAAAAAGCAAAAAATTTCAGACTTGCACCTTGCAATGCGGAGAAATTACTGTTTGTGCATTTACAATATTCATTGATTTTTGCCATTGAAAAACATCATGTTATTCATATACCAGAAATGTTTGAAGCTACTGACTGAATGAAAGGAGCTGGCATCTCACTCTCTTTGAATCTTCTTTATCATGCTAAGAGGAGCAGAAAAAAGCAAAAAATTTCAGACTTGCACCTTGCAATGCGGAGAAATTACTGTTTGTGCATTTACAATATTCATTGATTTTTGCCATTGAAAAACATAATGTTATTCATATACCAGAAATGTTTGAAGCTACTGACTGAATGAAAGGAGCTGGCATCTCACTCTCTTTGAATCTTCTTTATCATGCTAAGAGGAGCAGGAAAAAGCAAAAAATTTCAGAATTGCACCTTGCAATGCGGAGAAATTACTGTTTGTGCATTTACAATATTCATTGATTTTTGCCATTGAAAAACGTCCAGAAATGTTTGAAGGTACTGACTGAATGAAAGGAGCTGGCATCTCACTCTCTTTGAATCTTCTTTATCATGCTAAGAGGAGCAGGAAAAAGCAAAAAATTTCAGAATTGCAACTTGCAATGCGGAGAAATTACTGTTTGTGCATTTACAATATTCATTGATTTTTGCCATTGAAAAACGTCCAGAAATGATTGAAGCTACTGACTGAATGAAAGGAGCTGGCATCTCACTCTCTTTGAATCTTCTTTATCATGCTAAGAGGAGCAGGAAAAAGCAAAAAATTTCAGAATTGCACCTTGCAATGCGGAGAAATTACTGTTTGTGCATTTACAATATTCGTTGATTTTTGCCATTGAAAAACGTCCAGAAATGATTGAAGCTACTGACTGAATGAAAGGAGCTGGCATCTCACTCTCTTTGAATCTTCTTTATCATGCTAAGAGGAGCAGGAAAAAGCAAAAAATTTCAGAATTGCACCTTGCAATGCGGAGAAATTACTGTTTGTGCATTTACAATATTCGTTGATTTTTGCCATTGAAAAACGTCCAGAAATGATTGAAGCTACTGACTGAATGAAAGGAGCTGGCATCTCACTCTCTTTGAATCTTCTTTATCATGCTAAGAGGAGCAGGAAAAAGCAAAAAATTTCAGAATTGCACCTTGCAATGCGGAGAAATTACAGTTTGTGCATTTACAATATTCATTGATTTTTGCCATTGAAAAACGTCCAGAAATGATTGAAGCTACTGACTGAATGAAAGGAGCTGGCATCTCACTCTCTTTGAATCTTCTTTATCATGCTAAGAGGAGCAGGAAAAAGCAAAAAATTTCAGAATTGCACCTTGCAATGCGGAGAATTTACTGTTTGTGCATTTACAATATTCATTGATTTTTGCCATTGAAAAACATGTTATTCATATACCAGAAATGTTTGAAGCTCCTGACTGAATGAAAGGAGCTGGCACCTCACTCTCTTTGAATCTTCTTTATCATGCTAAGAGGAGCAGGAAAAAGCAAAAAATTTCAGAATTGCACCTTGCAATGCGGAGAAATTACTGTTTGTGCATTTACAATATTCATTGATTTTTGCCATTGAAAAACGTCCAGAAATGATTGAAGCTACTGACTGAATGAAAGGAGCTGGCATCTCACTCTCTTTGAATCTTCTTTATCATGCTAAGAGGAGCAGGAAAAAGCAAAAAATTTCAGAATTGCACCTTGCAATGCGGAGAAATTACTGTTTGTGCATTTACAATATTCATTGATTTTTGCCATTGAAAAATGTCCAGAAATGATTGAAGCTACTGACTGAATGAAAGGAGCTGGCATCTCACTCTCTTTGAATCTTCTTTATCATGCTAAGAGGAGCAGGAAAAAGCAAAAAATTTCAGAATTGCGCCTTGCAATGCGGAGAAATTACTGTTTGTGCATTTACAAAATTCATTGATTTTTGCCATTGAAAAACATCATGTTATTCATATACCAGAAATGATTGAAGCTACTGACTGAAGGAAAGGAGCTGGCATCTCACTCTCTTTGAATCTTCTTTATCATGCTAAGAGGAGCAGGAAAAAGCAAAAAATTTCAGAATTGCACCTTGCAATGCGGAGAATTTACTGTTTGTGCATTTACAATATTCATTGATTTTTGCCATTGAAAAACGTCCAGAAATGATTGAAGCTACTGACTGAATGAAAGGAGCTGGCATCTCACTCTCTTTGAATCTTCTTTATCATGCTAAGAGGAGCAGGAAAAAGCAAAAAATTTCAGAATTGCACCTTGCAATGCGGAGAAATTACAGTTTGTGCATTTACAATATTCATTGATTTTTGCCATTGAAAAACGTCCAGAAATGATTGAAGCTACTGACTGAATGAAAGGAGCTGGCATCTCGCTCTCTTTGAATCTTCTTTATCATGCTAAGAGGAGCAGGAAAAAGCAAAAAATTTCAGAATTGCACCTTGCAATGCGGAGAAATTACTGTTTGTGCATTTACAATATTCGTTGATTTTTGCCATTGAAAAACGTCCAGAAATGATTGAAGCTACTGACTGAATGAAAGGAGCTGGCATCTCACTCTCTTTGAATCTTCTTTATCATGCTAAGAGGAGCAGGAAAAAGCAAAAAATTTCAGAATTGCACCTTGCAATGCGGAGAAATTACAGTTTGTGCATTTACAATATTCATTGATTTTTGCCATTGAAAAACGTCCAGAAATGATTGAAGCTACTGACTGAATGAAAGGAGCTGGCATCTCACTCTCTTTGAATCTTCTTTATCATGCTAAGAGGAGCAGGAAAAAGCAAAAAATTTCAGAATTGCACCTTGCAATGCGGAGAAATTACTGTTTGTGCATTTACAATATTCATTGATTTTTGCCATTGAAAAACATGTTATTCATATACCAGAAATGTTTGAAGCTCCTGACTGAATGAAAGGAGCTGGCACCTCACTCTCTTTGAATCTTCTTTATCATGCTAAGAGGAGCAGGAAAAAGCAAAAAATTTCAGAATTGCACCTTGCAATGCGGAGAAATTACTGTTTGTGCATTTACAATATTCATTGATTTTTGCCATTGAAAAACGTCCAGAAATGATTGTAGCTACTGACTGAATGAAAGGAGCTGGCATCTCACTCTCTTTGAATCTTCTTTATCATGCTAAGAGGAGCAGGAAAAAGCAAAAAATTTCAGAATTGCACCTTGCAATGCGGAGAAATTACTGTTTGTGCATTTACAATATTCATTGACTTTTGCCATTGAAAAATGTCCAGAAATGATTGAAGCTACTGACTGAATGAAAGGAGCTGGCATCTCACTCTCTTTGAATCTTCTTTATCATGCTAAGAGGAGCAGGAAAAAGCAAAAAATTTCAGAATTGCGCCTTGCCATGCGGAGAAATTACTGTTTGTGCATTTACAAAATTCATTGATTTTTGCCATTGAAAAACATCATGTTATTCATATACCAGAAATGATTGAAGCTACTGACTGAAGGAAAGGAGCTGGCATCTCACTCTCTTTGAATCTTCTTTATCATGCTAAGAGGAGCAGGAAAAAGCAAAAAATTTCAGAATTGCACCTTGCAATGCGGAGAAATTACTGTTTGTGCATTTACAATATTCATTGATTTTTGCGATTGAAAAACATCATGTTATTCATATACCAGAAATGATTGAAGCTACTGACTGAATGAAAGGAGCTGGCATCTCACTCTCTTTGAATCTTCTTTATCATGCTAAGAGGAGCAGGAAAAAGCAAAAAATTTCAGAATTGCACCTTGCAATGCGGAGAAATTACAGTTTGTGCATTTACAATATTCATTGATTTTTGCCATTGAAAAACGTCCAGAAATGATTGAAGCTACTGACTGAATGAAAGGAGCTGGCATCTCACTCTCTTTGAATCTTCTTTATCATGCTAAGAGGAGCAGGAAAAAGCAAAAAATTTCAGAATTGCACCTTGCAATGCGGAGAAATTACTGTTTGTGCATTTACAATATTCATTGATTTTTGCCATTGAAAAACGTCCAGAAATGATTGAAGGTACTGACTGAATGAAAGGAGCTGGCATCTCACTCTCTTTGAATCTTCTTTATCATGCTAAGAGGAGCAGGAAAAAGCAAAAAATTTCAGAATTGCACCTTGCAATGCGGAGAAATTACTGTTTGTGCATTTACAATATTCATTGATTTTTGCCATTGAAAAACGTCCAGAAATGATTGAAGGTACTGACTGAATGAAAGGAGCTGGCATCTCACTCTCTTTGAATCTTCTTTATCATGCTAAGAGGAGCAGGAAAAAGCAAAAAATTTCAGAATTGCACCTTGCAATGCGGAGAAATTACTGTTTGTGCATTTACAATATTCATTGATTTTTGCCATTGAAAAACGTCCAGAAATGATTGAAGCTACTGACTGAATGAAAGGAGCTGGCATCTCACTCTCTTTGAATCTTCTTTATCATGCTAAGAGGAGCAGGAAAAAGCAAAAAATTTCAGAATTGCACCTTGCAATGCGGAGAAATTACTGTTTGTGCATTTACAATATTCATTGATTTTTGCCATTGAAAAATGTCCAGAAATGATTGAAGCTACTGACTGAATGAAAGGAGCTGGCATCTCACTCTCTTTGAATCTTCTTTATCATGCTAAGAGGAGCAGGAAAAAGCAAAAAATTTCAGAATTGCACCTTGCAATGCGGAGAAATTACTGTTTGTGCATTTACAAAATTCATTGATTTTTGCAATTGAAAAACATCATGTTATTCATATACCAGAAATGATTGAAGCTACTGACTGAAGGAAAGGATCTGGCATCTCACTCTCTTTGAATCTTCTTTATCATGCTTAGAGGAGCAGGAAAAAGCAAAAAATTTCAGAATTGCACCTTGCAATGCGGAGAAATTACTGTTTGTGCATTTACAATATTCATTGATTTTTGCCATTGAAAAACGTCCAGAAATGATTGAAGCTACTGACTGAATGAAAGGAGCTGGCATCTCACTCTCTTTGAATCTTCTTTATCATGCTAAGAGGAGCAGGAAAAAGCAAAAAATTTCAGAATTGCACCTTGCAATGCGGAGAAATTACTGTTTGTGCATTTACAATATTCATTGATTTTTGCGATTGAAAAACATCATGTTATTCATATACCAGAAATGATTGAAGCTACTGACTGAATGAAAGGAGCTGGCATCTCACTCTCTTTGAATCTTCTTTATCATGCTAAGAGGAGCAGGAAAAAGTAAAAAATTTCAGAATTGCACCTTGCAATGCGGAGAAATTACTGTTTGTGCATTTACAATATTCATTGATTTTTGCCATTGAAAAACATCCAGAAATGATTGAAGCTACTGACTGAATGAAAGGAGCTGGCATCTCACTCTCTTTGAATCTTCTTTATCATGCTAAGAGGAGCAGGAAAAAGCAAAAAATTTCAGAATTGCACCTTGCAATGCGGAGAAATTACTGTTTGTGCATTTACAATATTCATTGATTTTTGCTATTGAAAAACATCATGTTATTCATATACCAGAAATGATTGAAGCTACTGACTGAATGAAAGGAGCTGGCATCTCACTCTCTTTGAATCTTCTTTATCATGCTAAGAGGAGCAGGGAAAAGCAAAAAATTTCAGAATTGCACCTTGCAATGCGGAGAAATTACAGTTTGTGCATTTATAATATTCATTGATTTTTGCCATTGAAAAACGTCCAGAAATGATTGAAGCTACTGACTGAATGAAAGGAGCTGGCATCTCACTCTCTTTGAATCTTCTTTATCATGCTAAGAGGAGCAGGAAAAAGCAAAAAATTTCAGAATTGCACCTTGCAATGCGGAGAAATTACTGTTTGTGCATTTACAATATTCATTGATTTTTGCCATTGAAAAACGTCCAGAAATGATTGAAGGTACTGACTGAATGAAAGGAGCTGGCATCTCACTCTCTTTGAATCTTCTTTATCATGCTAAGAGGAGCAGGAAAAAGCAAAAAATTTCAGAATTGCACCTTGCAATGCGGAGAAATTACTGTTTGTGCATTTACAATATTCATTGATTTTTGCCATTGAAAAACATCATGTTATTCATATACCAGAAATGATTGAAGCTACTGACTGAAGGAAAGGAGCTGGCATCTCACTCTCTTTGAATCTTCTTTATCATGCTAAGAGGAGCAGGAAAAAGCAAAAAATTTCAGAATTGCACCTTGCAATGCGGAGAAATTACTGTTTGTGCATTTACAATATTCATTGATTTTTGCGATTGAAAAACATCATGTTATTCATATACCAGAAATGATTGAAGCTACTGACTGAATGAAAGGAGCTGGCATCTCACTCTCTTTGAATCTTCTTTATCATGCTAAGAGGAGCAGGAAAAAGCAAAAAATTTCAGAATTGCACCTTGCAATGCGGAGAAATTACTGTTTGTGCATTTACAATATTCATTGATTTTTGCCATTGAAAAACGTCCAGAAATGATTGAAGCTACTGACTGAATGAAAGGAGCTGGCATCTCACTCTCTTTGAATCTTCTTTATCATGCTAAGAGGAGCAGGAAAAAGCAAAAAATTTCAGAATTGCACCTTGCAATGCGGAGAAATTACTGTTTGTGCATTTACAATATTCATTGATTTTTGCCATTGAAAAACGTCCAGAAATGATTGAAGGTACTGACTGAATGAAAGGAGCTGGCATCTCACTCTCTTTGAATCTTCTTTATCATGCTAAGAGGAGCAGGAAAAAGCAAAAAATTTCAGAATTGCACCTTGCAATGCGGAGAAATTACTGTTTGTGCATTTACAATATTCATTGATTTTTGCCATTGAAAAACGTCCAGAAATGATTGAAGGTACTGACTGAATGAAAGGAGCTGGCATCTCACTCTCTTTGAATCTTCTTTATCATGCTAAGAGGAGCAGGAAAAAGCAAAAAATTTCAGAATTGCACCTTGCAATGCGGAGAAATTACTGTTTGTGCATTTACAATATTCATTGATTTTTGCCATTGAAAAACGTCCAGAAATGATTGAAGCTACTGACTGAATGAAAGGAGCTGGCATCTCACTCTCTTTGAATCTTCTTTATCATGCTAAGAGGAGCAGGAAAAAGCAAAAAATTTCAGAATTGCACCTTGCAATGCGGAGAAATTACTGTTTGTGCATTTACAATATTCATTGATTTTTGCCATTGAAAAATGTCCAGAAATGATTGAAGCTACTGACTGAATGAAAGGAGCTGGCATCTCACTCTCTTTGAATCTTCTTTATCATGCTAAGAGGAGCAGGAAAAAGCAAAAAATTTCAGAATTGCACCTTGCAATGCGGAGAAATTACTGTTTGTGCATTTACAAAATTCATTGATTTTTGCAATTGAAAAACATCATATTATTCATATACCAGAAATGATTGAAGCTACTGACTGAAGGAAAGGATCTGGCATCTCACTCTCTTTGAATCTTCTTTATCATGCTTAGAGGAGCAGGAAAAAGCAAAAAATTTCAGAATTGCACCTTGCAATGCGGAGAAATTACTGTTTGTGCATTTACAATATTCATTGATTTTTGCCATTGAAAAACGTCCAGAAATGATTGAAGCTACTGACTGAATGAAAGGAGCTGGCATCTCACTCTCTTTGAATCTTCTTTATCATGCTAAGAGGAGCAGGAAAAAGCAAAAAATTTCAGAATTGCACCTTGCAATGCGGAGAAATTACTGTTTGTGCATTTACAATATTCATTGATTTTTGCGATTGAAAAACATCATGTTATTCATATACCAGAAATGATTGAAGCTACTGACTGAATGAAAGGAGCTTGCATCTCACTCTCTTTGAATCTTCTTTATCATGCTAAGAGGAGCAGGAAAAAGTAAAAAATTTCAGAATTGCACCTTGCAATGCGGAGAAATTACTGTTTGTGCATTTACAATATTCATTGATTTTTGCCATTGAAAAATGTCCAGAAATGATTGAAGCTACTGACTGAATGAAAGGAGCTGGCATCTCACTCTCTTTGAATCTTCTTTATCATGCTAAGAGGAGCAGGAAAAAGCAAAAAATTTCAGAATTGCACCTTGCAATGCGGAGAAATTACTGTTTGTGCATTTACAAAATTCATTGATTTTTGCAATTGAAAAACATCATGTTATTCATATACCAGAAATGATTGAAGCTACTGACTGAAGGAAAGGATCTGGCATCTCACTCTCTTTGAATCTTCTTTATCATGCTTAGAGGAGCAGGAAAAAGCAAAAAATTTCAGAATTGCACCTTGCAATGCGGAGAAATTACTGTTTGTGCATTTACAATATTCATTGATTTTTGCCATTGAAAAACGTCCAGAAATGATTGAAGCTACTGACTGAATGAAAGGAGCTGGCATCTCACTCTCTTTGAATCTTCTTTATCATGCTAAGAGGAGCAGGAAAAAGCAAAAAATTTCAGAATTGCACCTTGCAATGCGGAGAAATTACTGTTTGTGCATTTACAATATTCATTGATTTTTGCGATTGAAAAACATCATGTTATTCATATACCAGAAATGATTGAAGCTACTGACTGAATGAAAGGAGCTGGCATCTCACTCTCTTTGAATCTTCTTTATCATGCTAAGAGGAGCAGGAAAAAGTAAAAAATTTCAGAATTGCACCTTGCAATGCGGAGAAATTACTGTTTGTGCATTTACAATATTCATTGATTTTTGCCATTGAAAAACATCCAGAAATGATTGAAGCTACTGACTGAATGAAAGGAGCTGGCATCTCACTCTCTTTGAATCTTCTTTATCATGCTAAGAGGAGCAGGAAAAAGCAAAAAATTTCAGAATTGCACCTTGCAATGCGGAGAAATTACTGTTTGTGCATTTACAATATTCATTGATTTTTGCTATTGAAAAACATCATGTTATTCATATACCAGAAATGATTGAAGCTACTGACTGAATGAAAGGAGCTGGCATCTCACTCTCTTTGAATCTTCTTTATCATGCTAAGAGGAGCAGGGAAAAGCAAAAAATTTCAGAATTGCACCTTGCAATGCGGAGAAATTACAGTTTGTGCATTTACAATATTCATTGATTTTTGCCATTGAAAAACGTCCAGAAATGATTGAAGCTACTGACTGAATGAAAGGAGCTGGCATCTCACTCTCTTTGAATCTTCTTTATCATGCTAAGAGGAGCAGGAAAAAGCAAAAAATTTCAGAATTGCACCTTGCAATGCGGAGAAATTACTGTTTGTGCATTTACAATATTCATTGATTTTTGCCATTGAAAAACGTCCAGAAATGATTGAAGGTACTAACTGAATGAAAGGAGCTGGCATCTCACTCTCTTTGAATCTTCTTTATCATGCTAAGAGGAGCAGGAAAAAGCAAAAAATTTCAGAATTGCACCTTGCAATGCGGAGAAATTACTGTTTGTGCATTTACAATATTCATTGATTTTTGCCATTGAAAAACGTCCAGAAATGATTGAAGCTACTGACTGAATGAAAGGAGCTGGCATCTCACTCTCTTTGAATCTTCTTTATCATGCTAAGAGGAGCAGGAAAAAGCAAAAAATTTCAGAATTGCACCTTGCAATGCGGAGAAATTACTGTTTGTGCATTTACAATATTCATTGATTTTTGCCATTGAAAAATGTCCACAAATGATTGAAGCTACTGACTGAATGAAAGGAGCTGGCATCTCACTCTCTTTGAATCTTCTTTATCATGCTAAGAGGAGCAGGAAAAAGCAAAAAATTTCAGAATTGCGCCTTGCAATGCGGAGAAATTACTGTTTGTGCATTTACAAAATTCATTGATTTTTGCCATTGAAAAACATCATGTTATTCATATACCAGAAATGATTGAAGCTACTGACTGAAGGAAAGGATCTGGCATCTCACTCTCTTTGAATCTTCTTTATCATGCTTAGAGGAGCAGGAAAAAGCAAAAAATTTCAGAATTGCACCTTGCAATGCGGAGAAATTACTGTTTGTGCATTTACAATATTCATTGATTTTTGCCATTGAAAAACGTCCAGAAATGATTGAAGCTACTGACTGAATGAAAGGAGCTGGCATCTCACTCTCTTTGAATCTTCTTTATCATGCTAAGAGGAGCAGGAAAAAGCAAAAAATTTCAGAATTGCACCTTGCAATGCGGAGAAATTACTGTTTGTGCATTTACAATATTCATTGATTTTTGCGATTGAAAAACATCATGTTATTCATATACCAGAAATGATTGAAGCTACTGACTGAATGAAAGGAGCTGGCATCTCACTCTCTTTGAATCTTCTTTATCATGCTAAGAGGAGCAGGAAAAAGTAAAAAATTTCAGAATTGCACCTTGCAATGCGGAGAAATTACTGTTTGTGCATTTACAATATTCAATGATTTTTGCCATTGAAAAACGTCCAGAAATGATTGAAGCTACTGACTGAATGAAATGAGCTGGCATCTCACTGTCTTTGAATCTTGTTTATCATGCTAAGCGGAGCAGGAAAAAGCAAAAAATTTCAGAATTGCACCTTGCAATGCGGAGAAATTACTGTTTGTGCATTTACAATATTCATTGATTTTTGCCATTGAAAAACGTCCAGAAATGATTGAAGCTACTGACTGAATGAAAGGAGCTGGCATCTCACTCTCTTTGAATCTTCTTTATCATGCTAAGAGGAGCAGGAAAAAGCAAAAAATTTCAGAATTGCACCTTGCAATGCGGAGAAATTACTGTTTGTGCATTTACAATATTCATTGATTTTTGCCATTGAAAAACATCATGTTATTCATATACCAGAAATGATTGAAGCTACTGACTGAATGAAAGGAGCTGGCATCTCACTCTCTTTGAATCTTCTTTATCATGCTAAGAGGAGCAGGAAAAAGTAAAAAATTTCAGAATTGCACCTTGCAATGCGGAGAAATTACTGTTTGTGCATTTATAATATTCAATGATTTTTGCCATTGAAAAACGTCCAGAAATGATTGAAGCTACTGACTGAACGAAAGGAGCTGGCATCTCACTCTCTTTGAATCTTCTTTATCATGCTAAGAGGAGCAGGAAAAAGCAAAAAATTTCAGAATTGCACTTTGCAATGCGGAGAAATTACTGTTTGTGCATTTACAATATTCATTGATTTTTGCCATTGAAAAACATCATGTTATTCATGTACCAGAAATGTTTGAAGCTACTGACTGAATGAAAGGAGCTGGCATCTCACTCTCTTTGAATCTTCTTTATCATGCTAAGAGGAGCAGGAAAAAGCAAAAAATTTCAGAATTGCGCCTTGCAATGCGGAGAAATTACTGTTTGTGCATTTACAAAATTCATTGATTTTTGCCATTGAAAAATATCATGTTATTCATATACCAGAAATGATTGAAGCTACTGACTGAAGGAAAGGATCTGGCATCTCACTCTCTTTGAATCTTCTTTATCATGCTAAGAGGAGCAGGAAAAAGCAAAAAATTTCAGAATTGCACCTTGCAATGCGGAGAAATTACTGTTTGTGCATTTACAATATTCACTGATTTTTGCCATTGAAAAACGTCCAGAAATGATTGAAGCTACTGACTGAATGAAAGGAGCTGGCATCTCACTCTCTTTGAATCTTCTTTATCATGCTAAGAGGAGCAGGAAAAAGCAAAAAATTTCAGAATTGCACCTTGCAATGCGGAGAAATTACTGTTTGTGCATTTACAATATTCATTGATTTTTGCCATTGAAAAACGTCCAGAAATGATTGAAGCTACTGACTGAATGAAAGGAGCTGGCATCTCACTCTCTTTGAATCTTCTTTATCATGCTAAGAGGAGCAGGAAAAAGCAAAAAATTTCAGAATTGCACCTTGCAATGCGGAGAAATTACTGTTTGTGCATTTACAATATTCATTGATTTTTGCCATTGAAAAATGTCCAGAAATGATTGAAGCTACTGACTGAATGAAAGGAGCTGGCATCTCACTCTCTTTGAATCTTCTTTATCATGCTAAGAGGAGCAGTAAAAAGCAAAAAATTTCAGAATTGCGCCTTGCAATGCAGAGAAATTACTGTTTGTGCATTTACAAAATTCATTGATTTTTGCCATTGAAAAACATCATGTTATTCATATACCAGAAATGATTGAAGCTACTGACTGAAGGAAAGGATCTGGCATCTCACTCTCTTTGAATCTTCTTTATCATGCTAAGAGGAGCAGGAAAAAGCAAAAAATTTCAGAATTGCACCTTGCAATGCAGAGAAATTACTGTTTGTGCATTTACAATATTCATTGATTTTTGCCATTGAAAAATGTCCAGAAATGATTGAAGCTACTGACTGAATGAAAGGAGCTGGCATCTCACTCTCTTTGAATCTTCTTTATCATGCTAAGAGGAGCAGGAAAAAGCAAAAAATTTCAGAATTGCACATTGCAATGCGGAGAAATTACTGTTTGTGCATTTACAATATTCATTGATTTTTGCCATTGAAAAACGTCCAGAAATGATTGAAGCTACTGACTGAATGAAAGGAGCTGGCATCTCACTCTCTTTGAATCTTCTTTATCATGCTAAGAGGAGCAGGAAAAAGCAAAAAATTTCAGAATTGCACCTTGCAATGCGGAGAAATTACTGTTTGTGCATTTACAATATTCATTGATTTTTGCCATTGAAAAACGTCCAGAAATGATTGAAGCTACTGACTGAATGAAAGGAGCTGGCATCTCACTCTCTTTGAATCTTCTTTATCATGCTAAGAGGAGCAGTAAAAAGCAAAAAATTTCAGAATTGCACCTTGCAATGCGGAGAAATTACTGTTTGTGCATTTACAATATTCATTGATTTTTGCCATTGAAAAATGTCCAGAAATGATTGAAGCTACTGACTGAATGAAAGGAGCTGGCATCTCACTCTCTTTGAATCTTCTTTATCATGCTAAGAGGAGCAGGAAAAAGCAAAAAATTTCAGAATTGCGCCTTGCAATGCGGAGAAATTACTGTTTGTGCATTTACAAAATTCATTGATTTTTGCCATTGAAAAACATCATGTTATTCATATACCAGAAATGATTGAAGCTACTGACTGAAGGAAAGGATCTGGCATCTCACTCTCTTTGAATCTTCTTTATCATGCTAAGAGGAGCAGGAAAAAGCAAAAAATTTCAGAATTGCACCTTGCAATGCGGAGAAATTACTGTTTGTGCATTTACAATATTCATTGATTTTTGCCATTGAAAAACGTCCAGAAATGATTGAAGCTACTGACTGAATGAAAGGAGCTGGCATCTCACTCTCTTTGAATCTTCTTTATCATGCTAAGAGGAGCAGGAAAAAGCAAAAAATTTCAGAATTGCACCTTGCAATGCGGAGAAATTACTGTTTGTGCATTTACAATATTCATTGATTTTTGCCATTGAAAAACGTCCAGAAATGATTGAAGCTACTGACTGAATGAAAGGAGCTGGCATCTCACTCTCTTTGAATCTTCTTTATCATGCTAAGAGGAGCAGGAAAAAGCAAAAAATTTCAGAATTGCACCTTGCAATGCGGAGAAATTACTGTTTGTGCATTTACAATATTCATTGATTTTTGCCATTGAAAAATGTCCAGAAATGATTGAAGCTACTGACTGAATGAAAGGAGCTGGCATCTCACTCTCTTTGAATCTTCTTTATCATGCTAAGAGGAGCAGGAAAAAGCAAAAAATTTCAGAATTGCGCCTTGCAATGCGGAGAAATTACTGTTTGTGCATTTACAAAATTCATTGATTTTTGCCATTGAAAAACATCATGTTATTCATATACCAGAAATGATTGAAGCTACTGACCGAAGGAAAGGATCTGGCATCTCACTCTCTTTGAATCTTCTTTATCATGCTAAGAGGAGCAGGAAAAAGCAAAAAATTTCAGAATTGCACCTTGCAATGCGGAGAAATTACTGTTTGTGCATTTACAATATTCATTGATTTTTGCCATTGAAAAACGTCCAGAAATGATTGAAGCTACTGACTGAATGAAAGGAGCTGGCATCTCACTCTCTTTGAATCTTCTTTATCATGCTAAGAGGAGCAGGAGAAAGCAAAAAATTTCAGAATTGCACCTTGCAATGCGGAGAAATTACTGTTTGTGCATTTACAATATTCATTGATTTTTGCGATTGAAAAACATCATGTTATTCATATACCAGAAATGATTGAAGCTACTGACTGAATGAAAGGAGCTGGCATCTCACTCTCTTTGAATCTTCTTTATCATGCTAAGAGGAGCAGGAAAAAGTAAAAAATTTCAGAATTGCACCTTGCAATGCGGAGAAATTACTGTTTGTGCATTTACAATATTCAATGATTTTTGCCATTGAAAAACGTCCAGAAATGATTGAAGCTACTGACTGAATGAAAGGAGCTGGCATCTCACTCTCTTTGAATCTTCTTTATCATGCTAAGAGGAGCAGGAAAAAGCAAAAAATTTCAGAATTGCACCTTGCAATGCGGAGAAATTACTGTTTGTGCATTTACAATATTCATTGATTTTTGCCATTGAAAAACGTCCAGAAATGATTGAAGCTACTGACTGAATGAAAGGAGCTGGCATCTCACTCTCTTTGAATCTTCTTTATCATGCTAAGAGGAGCAGGAAAAAGCAAAAAATTTCAGAATTGCACCTTGCAATGCGGAGAAATTACTGTTTGTGCATTTACAATATTCATTGATTTTTGCTATTGAAAAACATCATGTTATTCATATACCAGAAATGATTGAAGCTACTGACTGAATGAAAGGAGCTGGCATCTCACTCTCTTTGAATCTTCTTTATCATGCTAAGAGGAGCAGGAAAAAGCAAAAAATTTCAGAATTGCACCTTGCAATGCGGAGAAATTACAGTTTGTGCATTTACAATATTCATTGATTTTTGCCATTGAAAAACGTCCAGAAATGATTGAAGCTACTGACTGAATGAAAGGAGCTGGCATCTCACTCTCTTTGAATCTTCTTTATCATGCTAAGAGGAGCAGGAAAAAGCAAAAAATTTCAGAATTGCACCTTGCAATGCGGAGAAATTACTGTTTGTGCATTTACAATATTCATTGATTTTTGCCATTGAAAAACGTCCAGAAATGATTGAAGCTACTGACTGAATGAAAGGAGCTGGCATCTCACTCTCTTTGAATCTTCTTTATCATGCTAAGAGGAGCAGGAAAAAGCAAAAAATTTCAGAATTGCACCTTGCAATGTGGAGAAATTACTGTTTGTGCATTTACAATATTCATTGATTTTTGCCATTGAAAAATGTCCAGAAATGATTGAAGCTACTGACTGAATGAAAGGAGCTGGCATCTCACTCTCTTTGAATCTTCTTTATCATGCTAAGAGGAGCAGGAAAAAGTAAAAAATTTCAGAATTGCACCTTGCAATGCGGAGAAATTACTGTTTGTGCATTTACAATATTCATTGATTTTTGCCATTGAAAAACGTCCAGAAATGATTGAAGCTACTGACTGAATGAAAGGAGCTGGCATCTCACTCTCTTTGAATCTTCTTTATCATGCTAAGAGGAGCAGGAAAAAGCAAAAAATTTCAGAATTGCACCTTGCAATGCAGAGAAATTACTGTTTGTGCATTTACAAAATTCATTGATTTTTGCCATTGAAAAACATCATGTTATTCATATACCAGAAATGATTGAAGCTACTGACTGAAGGAAAGGATCTGGCATCTCACTCTCTTTGAATCTTCTTTATCATGCTAAGAGGAGCAGGAAAAAGCAAAAAATTTCAGAATTGCACCTTGCAATGCAGAGAAATTACTGTTTGTGCATTTACAATATTCATTGATTTTTGTCATTGAAAAACGTCCAGAAATGATTGAAGCTACTGACTGAATGAAAGGAGCTGGCATCTCACTCTCTTTGAATCTTCTTTATCATGCTAAGAGGAGCAGGAAAAAGCGAAAAATTTCAGAATTGCACCTTGCAATGCGGAGAAATTACTGTTTGTGCATTTACAATATTCATTGATTTTTGCCATTGAAAAATGTCCAGAAATGATTGAAGCTACTGACTGAATGAAAGGAGCTGGCATCTCACTCTCTTTGAATCTTCTTTATCATGCTAAGAGGAGCAGGAAAAAGCAAAAAATTTCAGAATTGCACATTGCAATGCGGAGAAATTACTGTTTGTGCATTTACAATATTCATTGATTTTTGCCATTGAAAAACGTCCAGAAATGATTGAAGCTACTGACTGAATGAAAGGAGCTGGCATCTCACTCTCTTTGAATCTTCTTTATCATGCTAAGAGGAGCAGGAAAAAGCAAAAAATTTCAGAATTGCACCTTGCAATGCGGAGAAATTACTGTTTGTGCATTTACAATATTCATTGATTTTTGCCATTGAAAAACGTCCAGAAATGATTGAAGCTACTGACTGAATGAAAGGAGCTGGCATCTCACTCTCTTTGAATCTTCTTTATCATGCTAAGAGGAGCAGTAAAAAAGCAAAAAATTTCAGAATTGCACCTTGCAATGCGGAGAAATTACTGTTTGTGCATTTACAATATTCATTGATTTTTGCCATTGAAAAATGTCCAGAAATGATTGAAGCTACTGACTGAATGAAAGGAGCTGGCATCTCACTCTCTTTGAATCTTCTTTATCATGCTAAGAGGAGCAGGAAAAAGCAAAAAATTTCAGAATTGCGCCTTGCAATGCGGAGAAATTACTGTTTGTGCATTTACAAAATTCATTGATTTTTGCCATTGAAAAACATCATGTTATTCATATACCAGAAATGATTGAAGCTACTGACTGAAGGAAAGGATCTGGCATCTCACTCTCTTTGAATCTTCTTTATCATGCTAAGAGGAGCAGGAAAAAGCAAAAAATTTCAGAATTGCACCTTGCAATGCGGAGAAATTACTGTTTGTGCATTTACAATATTCATTGATTTTTGCCATTGAAAAACGTCCAGAAATGATTGAAGCTACTGACTGAATGAAAGGAGCTGGCATCTCACTCTCTTTGAATCTTCTTTATCATGCTAAGAGGAGCAGGAAAAAGCAAAAAATTTCAGAATTGCACCTTGCAATGCGGAGAAATTACTGTTTGTGCATTTACAATATTCATTGATTTTTGCCATTGAAAAACGTCCAGAAATGATTGAAGCTACTGACTGAATGAAAGGAGCTGGCATCTCACTCTCTTTGAATCTTCTTTATCATGCTAAGAGGAGCAGGAAAAAGCAAAAAATTTCAGAATTGCACCTTGCAATGCGGAGAAATTACTGTTTGTGCATTTACAATATTCATTGATTTTTGCCATTGAAAAATGTCCAGAAATGATTGAAGCTACTGACTGAATGAAAGGAGCTGGCATCTCACTCTCTTTGAATCTTCTTTATCATGCTAAGAGGAGCAGGAAAAAGCAAAAAATTTCAGAATTGCGCCTTGCAATGCGGAGAAATTACTGTTTGTGCATTTACAAAATTCATTGATTTTTGCCATTGAAAAACATCATGTTATTCATATACCAGAAATGATTGAAGCTACTGACTGAAGGAAAGGATCTGGCATCTCACTCTCTTTGAATCTTCTTTATCATGCTAAGAGGAGCAGGAAAAAGCAAAAAATTTCAGAATTGCACCTTGCAATGCGGAGAAATTACTGTTTGTGCATTTACAATATTCATTGATTTTTGCCGTTGAAAAACGTCCAGAAATGATTGAAGCTACTGACTGAATGAAAGGAGCTGGCATCTCACTCTCTTTGAATCTTCTTTATCATGCTAAGAGGAGCAGGAAAAAGTAAAAAATTTCAGAATTGCACCTTGCAATGCGGAGAAATTACTGTTTGTGCATTTACAATATTCAATGATTTTTGCCATTGAAAAACGTCCAGAAATGATTGAAGCTACTGACTGAATGAAAGGAGCTGGCATCTCACTCTCTTTGAATCTTCTTTATCATGCTAAGAGGAGCAGGAAAAAGCAAAAAATTTCAGAATTGCACCTTGCAATGCGGAGAAATTACTGTTTGTGCATTTACAATATTCATTGATTTTTGCCATTGAAAAACGTCCAGAAATGATTGAAGATACTGACTGAATGAAAGGAGCTGGCATCTCACTCTCTTTGAATCTTCTTTATCATGCTAAGAGGAGCAGGAAAAAGCAAAAAATTTCAGAATTGCACCTTGCAATGCGGAGAAATTACTGTTTGTGCATTTACAATATTCATTGATTTTTGCTATTGAAAAACATCATGTTATTCATATACCAGAAATGATTGAAGCTACTGACTGAATGAAAGGAGCTGGCATCTCACTCTCTTTGAATCTTCTTTATCATGCTAAGAGGAGCAGGAAAAAGCAAAAAATTTCAGAATTGCACCTTGCAATGCGGAGAAATTACAGTTTGTGCATTTACAATATTCATTGATTTTTGCCATTGAAAAACGTCCAGAAATGATTGAAGCTACTGACTGAATGAAAGGAGCTGGCATCTCACTCTCTTTGAATCTTCTTTATCATGCTAAGAGGAGCAGGAAAAAGCAAAAAATTTCAGAATTGCACCTTGCAATGCGGAGAAATTACTGTTTGTGCATTTACAATATTCAATGATTTTTGCCATTGAAAAACGTCCAGAAATGATTGAAGCTACTGACTGAATGAAAGGAGCTGGCATCTCACTCTCTTTGAATCTTCTTTATCATGCTAAGAGGAGCAGGAAAAAGCAAAAAATTTCAGAATTGCACCTTGCAATTCGGAGAAATTACTGTTTGTGCATTTACAATATTCATTGATTTTTGCCATTGAAAAACGTCCAGAAATGATTGAAGCTACTGACTGAATGAAAGGAGCTGGCATCTCACTCTCTTTGAATCTTCTTTATCATGCTAAGAGGAGCAGGAAAAAGCAAAAAATTTCAGAATTGCACCTTGCAATGCGGAGAAATTACTGTTTGTGCATTTACAATATTCATTGATTTTTGCTATTGAAAAACATCATGTTATTCATATACCAGAAATGATTGAAGCTACTGATTGAATGAAAGGAGCTGGCATCTCACTCTCTTTGAATCTTCTTTATCATGCTAAGAGGAGCAGGAAAAAGCAAAAAATTTCAGAATTGCACCTTGCAATGCGGAGAAATTACAGTTTGTGCATTTACAATATTCATTGATTTTTGCCATTGAAAAACGTCCAGAAATGATTGAAGCTACTGACTGAATGAAAGGAGTTGGCATCTCACTCTCTTTGAATCTTCTTTATCATGCTAAGAGGAGCAGGAAAAAGCAAAAAATTTCAGAATTGCACCTTGCAATGCGGAGAAATTACTGTTTGTGCATTTACAATATTCATTGATTTTTGCCATTGAAAAACGTCCAGAAATGATTGAAGCTACTGACTGAATGAAAGGAGCTGGCATCTCACTCTCTTTGAATCTTCTTTATCATGCTAAGAGGAGCAGGAAAAAGCAAAAAATTTCAGAATTGCACCTTGCAATGTGGAGAAATTACTGTTTGTGCATTTACAATATTCATTGATTTTTGCCATTGAAAAATGTCCAGAAATGATTGAAGCTACTGACTGAATGAAAGGAGCTGGCATCTCACTCTCTTTGAATCTTCTTTATCATGCTAAGAGGAGCAGGAAAAAGCAAAAAATTTCAGAATTGCGCCTTGCAATGCGGAGAAATTACTGTTTGTGCATTTACAAAATTCATTGATTTTTGCCATTGAAAAACATCATGTTATTCATATACCAGAAATGATTGAAGCTACTGACTGAAGGAAAGGATATGGCATCTCACTCTCTTTGAATCTTCTTTATCATGCTTAGAGGAGCAGGAAAAAGCAAAAAATTTCAGAATTGCACCTTGCAATGCGGAGAAATTACTGTTTGTGCATTTACAATATTCATTGATTTTTGCCATTGAAAAACGTCCAGAAATGATTGAAGCTACTGACTGAATGAAAGGAGCTGGCATCTCACTCTCTTTGAATCTTCTTTATCATGCTAAGAGGAGCAGGAAAAAGCAAAAAATTTCAGAATTGCACCTTGCAATGCGGAGAAATTACTGTTTGTGCATTTACAATATTCATTGATTTTTGCGATTGAAAAACATCATGTTATTCATATACCAGAAATGATTGAAGCTACTGACTGAATGAAAGGAGCTGGCATCTCACTCTCTTTGAATCTTCTTTATCATGCTAAGAGGAGCAGGAAAAAGTAAAAAATTTCAGAATTGCACCTTGCAATGCGGAGAAATTACTGTTTGTGCATTTACAATATTCATTGATTTTTGCCATTGAAAAACGTCCAGAAATGATTGAAGCTACTGACTGAATGAAAGGAGCTGGCATCTCACTCTCTTTGAATCTTCTTTATCATGCTAAGAGGAGCAGGAAAAAGCAAAAAATTTCAGAATTGCACCTTGCAATGCAGAGAAATTACTGTTTGTGCATTTACAAAATTCATTGATTTTTGCCATTGAAAAACATCATGTTATTCATATACCAGAAATGATTGAAGCTACTGACTGAAGGAAAGGATCTGGCATCTCACTCTCTTTGAATCTTCTTTATCATGCTAAGAGGAGCAGGAAAAAGCAAAAAATTTCAGAATTGCACCTTGCAATGCAGAGAAATTACTGTTTGTGCATTTACAATATTCATTGATTTTTGTCATTGAAAAACGTCCAGAAATGATTGAAGCTACTGACTGAATGAAAGGAGCTGGCATCTCACTCTCTTTGAATCTTCTTTATCATGCTAAGAGGAGCAGGAAAAAGCGAAAAATTTCAGAATTGCACCTTGCAATGCGGAGAAATTACTGTTTGTGCATTTACAATATTCATTGATTTTTGCCATTGAAAAATGTCCAGAAATGATTGAAGCTACTGACTGAATGAAAGGAGCTGGCATCTCACTCTCTTTGAATCTTCTTTATCATGCTAAGAGGAGCAGGAAAAAGCAAAAAATTTCAGAATTGCACCTTGCAATGCGGAGAAATTACAGTTTGTGCATTTACAATATTCATTGATTTTTGCCATTGAAAAACGTCCAGAAATGATTGAAGCTACTGACTGAATGAAAGGAGCTGGCATCTCACTCTCTTTGAATCTTCTTTATCATGCTAAGAGGAGCAGGAAAAAGCAAAAAATTTCAGAATTGCACCTTGCAATGCGGAGAAATTACTGTTTGTGCATTTACAATATTCAATGATTTTTGCCATTGAAAAACGTCCAGAAATGATTGAAGCTACTGACTGAATGAAAGGAGCTGGCATCTCACTCTCTTTGAATCTTCTTTATCATGCTAAGAGGAGCAGGAAAAAGCAAAAAATTTCAGAATTGCACCTTGCAATTCGGAGAAATTACTGTTTGTGCATTTACAATATTCATTGATTTTTGCCATTGAAAAACGTCCAGAAATGATTGAAGCTACTGACTGAATGAAAGGAGCTGGCATCTCACTCTCTTTGAATCTTCTTTATCATGCTAAGAGGAGCAGGAAAAAGCAAAAAATTTCAGAATTGCACCTTGCAATGCGGAGAAATTACTGTTTGTGCATTTACAATATTCATTGATTTTTGCTATTGAAAAACATCATGTTATTCATATACCAGAAATGATTGAAGCTACTGACTGAATGAAAGGAGCTGGCATCTCACTCTCTTTGAATCTTCTTTATCATGCTAAGAGGAGCAGGAAAAAGCAAAAAATTTCAGAATTGCACCTTGCAATGCGGAGAAATTACAGTTTGTGCATTTACAATATTCATTGATTTTTGCCATTGAAAAACGTCCAGAAATGATTGAAGCTACTGACTGAATGAAAGGAGCTGGCATCTCACTCTCTTTGAATCTTCTTTATCATGCTAAGAGGAGCAGGAAAAAGCAAAAAATTTCAGAATTGCACCTTGCAATGCGGAGAAATTACTGTTTGTGCATTTACAATATTCATTGATTTTTGCCATTGAAAAACGTCCAGAAATGATTGAAGCTACTGACTGAATGAAAGGAGCTGGCATCTCACTCTCTTTGAATCTTCTTTATCATGCTAAGAGGAGCAGGAAAAAGCAAAAAATTTCAGAATTGCACCTTGCAATGTGGAGAAATTACTGTTTGTGCATTTACAATATTCATTGATTTTTGCCATTGAAAAATGTCCAGAAATGATTGAAGCTACTGACTGAATGAAAGGAGCTGGCATCTCACTCTCTTTGAATCTTCTTTATCATGCTAAGAGGAGCAGGAAAAAGCAAAAAATTTCAGAATTGCGCCTTGCAATGCGGAGAAATTACTGTTTGTGCATTTACAAAATTCATTGATTTTTGCCATTGAAAAACATCATGTTATTCATACACCAGAAATGATTGAAGCTACTGACTGAAGGAAAGGATATGGCATCTCACTCTCTTTGAATCTTCTTTATCATGCTTAGAGGAGCAGGAAAAAGCAAAAAATTTCAGAATTGCACCTTGCAATGCGGAGAAATTACTGTTTGTGCATTTACAATATTCATTGATTTTTGCCATTGAAAAACGTCCAGAAATGATTGAAGCTACTGACTGAATGAAAGGAGCTGGCATCTCACTCTCTTTGAATCTTCTTTATCATGCTAAGAGGAGCAGGAAAAAGCAAAAAATTTCAGAATTGCACCTTGCAATGCGGAGAAATTACTGTTTGTGCATTTACAATATTCATTGATTTTTGCGATTGAAAAACATCATGTTATTCATATACCAGAAATGATTGAAGCTACTGACTGAATGAAAGGAGCTGGCATCTCACTCTCTTTGAATCTTCTTTATCATGCTAAGAGGAGCAGGAAAAAGTAAAAAATTTCAGAATTGCACCTTGCAATGCGGAGAAATTACTGTTTGTGCATTTACAATATTCATTGATTTTTGCCATTGAAAAACGTCCAGAAATGATTGAAGCTACTGACTGAATGAAAGGAGCTGGCATCTCACTCTCTTTGAATCTTCTTTATCATGCTAAGAGGAGCAGGAAAAAGCAAAAAATTTCAGAATTGCACCTTGCAATGCAGAGAAATTACTGTTTGTGCATTTACAAAATTCATTGATTTTTGCCATTGAAAAACATCATGTTATTCATATACCAGAAATGATTGAAGCTACTGACTGAAGGAAAGGATCTGGCATCTCACTCTCTTTGAATCTTCTTTATCATGCTAAGAGGAGCAGGAAAAAGCAAAAAATTTCAGAATTGCACCTTGCAATGCAGAGAAATTACTGTTTGTGCATTTACAATATTCATTGATTTTTGTCATTGAAAAACGTCCAGAAATGATTGAAGCTACTGACTGAATGAAAGGAGCTGGCATCTCACTCTCTTTGTATCTTCTTTATCATGCTAAGAGGAGCAGGAAAAAGCGAAAAATTTCAGAATTGCACCTTGCAATGCGGAGAAATTACTGTTTGTGCATTTACAATATTCATTGATTTTTGCCATTGAAAAATGTCCAGAAATGATTGAAGCTACTGACTGAATGAAAGGAGCTGGCATCTCACTCTCTTTGAATCTTCTTTATCATGCTAAGAGGAGCAGGAAAAAGCAAAAAATTTCAGAATTGCACATTGCAATGCGGAGAAATTACTGTTTGTGCATTTACAATATTCATTGATTTTTGCCATTGAAAAACGTCCAGAAATGATTGAAGCTACTGACTGAATGAAAGGAGCTGGCATCTCACTCTCTTTGAATCTTCTTTATCATGCTAAGAGGAGCAGGAAAAAGCAAAAAATTTCAGAATTGCACCTTGCAATGCGGAGAAATTACTGTTTGTGCATTTACAATATTCATTGATTTTTGCCATTGAAAAACGTCCAGAAATGATTGAAGCTACTGACTGAATGAAAGGAGCTGGCATCTCACTCTCTTTGAATCTTCTTTATCATGCTAAGAGGAGCAGTAAAAAGCAAAAAATTTCAGAATTGCACCTTGCAATGCGGAGAAATTACTGTTTGTGCATTTACAATATTCATTGATTTTTGCCATTGAAAAATGTCCAGAAATGATTGAAGCTACTGACTGAATGAAAGGAGCTGGCATCTCACTCTCTTTGAATCTTCTTTATCATGCTAAGAGGAGCAGGAAAAAGCAAAAAATTTCAGAATTGCGCCTTGCAATGCGGAGAAATTACTGTTTGTGCATTTACAAAATTCATTGATTTTTGCCATTGAAAAACATCATGTTATTCATATACCAGAAATGATTGAAGCTACTGACTGAAGGAAAGGATCTGGCATCTCACTCTCTTTGAATCTTCTTTATCATGCTAAGAGGAGCAGGAAAAAGCAAAAAATTTCAGAATTGCACCTTGCAATGCGGAGAAATTACTGTTTGTGCATTTACAATATTCATTGATTTTTGCCATTGAAAAACGTCCAGAAATGATTGAAGCTACTGACTGAATGAAAGGAGCTGGCATCTCACTCTCTTTGAATCTTCTTTATCATGCTAAGAGGAGCAGGAAAAAGCAAAAAATTTCAGAATTGCACCTTGCAATGCGGAGAAATTACTGTTTGTGCATTTACAATATTCATTGATTTTTGCCATTGAAAAACGTCCAGAAATGATTGAAGCTACTGACTGAATGAAAGGAGCTGGCATCTCACTCTCTTTGAATCTTCTTTATCATGCTAAGAGGAGCAGGAAAAAGCAAAAAATTTCAGAATTGCACCTTGCAATGCGGAGAAATTACTGTTTGTGCATTTACAATATTCATTGATTTTTGCCATTGAAAAATGTCCAGAAATGATTGAAGCTACTGACTGAATGAAAGGAGCTGGCATCTCACTCTCTTTGAATCTTCTTTATCATGCTAAGAGGAGCAGGAAAAAGCAAAAAATTTCAGAATTGCGCCTTGCAATGCGGAGAAATTACTGTTTGTGCATTTACAAAATTCATTGATTTTTGCCATTGAAAAACATCATGTTATTCATATACCAGAAATGATTGAAGCTACTGACTGAAGGAAAGGATCTGGCATCTCACTCTCTTTGAATCTTCTTTATCATGCTAAGAGGAGCAGGAAAAAGCAAAAAATTTCAGAATTGCACCTTGCAATGCGGAGAAATTACTGTTTGTGCATTTACAATATTCATTGATTTTTGCCATTGAAAAACGTCCAGAAATGATTGAAGCTACTGACTGAATGAATGGAGCTGGCATCTCACTCTCTTTGAATCTTCTTTATCATGCTAAGAGGAGCAGGAAAAAGTAAAAAATTTCAGAATTGCACCTTGCAATGCGGAGAAATTACTGTTTGTGCATTTACAATATTCAATGATTTTTGCCATTGAAAAACGTCCAGAAATGATTGAAGCTACTGACTGAATGAAAGGAGCTGGCATCTCACTCTCTTTGAATCTTCTTTATCATGCTAAGAGGAGCAGGAAAAAGCAAAAAATTTCAGAATTGCACCTTGCAATGCGGAGAAATTACTGTTTGTGCATTTACAATATTCATTGATTTTTGCCATTGAAAAACGTCCAGAAATGATTGAAGCTACTGACTGAATGAAAGGAGCTGGCATCTCACTCTCTTTGAATCTTCTTTATCATGCTAAGAGGAGCAGGAAAAAGCAAAAAATTTCAGAATTGCACCTTGCAATGCGGAGAAATTACTGTTTGTGCATTTACAATATTCATTGATTTTTGCTATTGAAAAACATCATGTTATTCATATACCAGAAATGATTGAAGCTACTGACTGAATGAAAGGAGCTGGCATCTCACTCTCTTTGAATCTTCTTTATCATGCTAAGAGGAGCAGGAAAAAGCAAAAAATTTCAGAATTGCACCTTGCAATGCGGAGAAATTACAGTTTGTGCATTTACAATATTCATTGATTTTTGCCATTGAAAAACGTCCAGAAATGATTGAAGCTACTGACTGAATGAAAGGAGCTGGCATCTCACTCTCTTTGAATCTTCTTTATCATGCTAAGAGGAGCAGGAAAAAGCAAAAAATTTCAGAATTGCACCTTGCAATGCGGAGAAATTACTGTTTGTGCATTTACAATATTCATTGATTTTTGCCATTGAAAAACGTCCAGAAATGATTGAAGCTACTGACTGAATGAAAGGAGCTGGCATCTCACTCTCTTTGAATCTTCTTTATCATGCTAAGAGGAGCAGGAAAAAGCAAAAAATTTCAGAATTGCACCTTGCAATGTGGAGAAATTACTGTTTGTGCATTTACAATATTCATTGATTTTTGCCATTGAAAAATGTCCAGAAATGATTGAAGCTACTGACTGAATGAAAGGAGCTGGCATCTCACTCTCTTTGAATCTTCTTTATCATGCTAAGAGGAGCAGGAAAAAGCAAAAAATTTCAGAATTGCGCCTTGCAATGCGGAGAAATTACTGTTTGTGCATTTACAAAATTCATTGATTTTTGCCATTGAAAAACATCATGTTATTCATATACCAGAAATGATTGAAGCTACTGACTGAAGGAAAGGATATGGCATCTCACTCTCTTTGAATCTTCTTTATCATGCTTAGAGGAGCAGGAAAAAGCAAAAAATTTCAGAATTGCACCTTGCAATGCGGAGAAATTACTGTTTGTGCATTTACAATATTCATTGATTTTTACCATTGAAAAACGTCCAGAAATGATTGAAGCTACTGACTGAATGAAAGGAGCTGGCATCTCACTCTCTTTGAATCTTCTTTATCATGCTAAGAGGAGCAGGAAAAAGCAAAAAATTTCAGAATTGCACCTTGCAATGCGGAGAAATTACTGTTTGTGCATTTACAATATTCATTGATTTTTGCGATTGAAAAACATCATGTTATTCATATACCAGAAATGATTGAAGCTACTGACTGAATGAAAGGAGCTGGCATCTCACTCTCTTTGAATCTTCTTTATCATGCTAAGAGGAGCAGGAAAAAGTAAAAAAATTCAGAATTGCACCTTGCAATGCGGAGAAATTACTGTTTGTGCATTTACAATATTCATTGATTTTTGCCATTGAAAAACGTCCAGAAATGATTGAAGCTACTGACTGAATGAAAGGAGCTGGCATCTCACTCTCTTTGAATCTTCTTTATCATGCTAAGAGGAGCAGGAAAAAGCAAAAAATTTCAGAATTGCACCTTGCAATGCGGAGAAATTACTGTTTGTGCATTTACAATATTCATTGATTTTTGCTATTGAAAAACATCATGTTATTCATATACCAGAAATGATTGAAGCTACTGACTGAATGAAAGGAGCTGGCATCTCACTCTCTTTGAATCTTCTTTATCATGCTAAGAGGAGCAGGAAAAAGCAAAAAATTTCAGAATTGCACCTTGCAATGCGGAGAAATTACTGTTTGTGCATTTACAATATTCATTGATTTTTGCCATTGAAAAAGGTCCAGAAATAATTGAAGGTACTGACTGAATGAAAGGAGCTGGCATCTCACTCTCTTTGAATCTTCTTTATCATGCTAAGAGGAGCAGGAAAAAGCAAAAAATTTCAGAATTGCACCTTGCAATGCGGAGAAATTACTGTTTGTGCATTTACAATATTCATTGATTTTTGCCATTGAAAAACGTCCAGAAATGATTGAAGCTACTGACTGAATGAAAGGAGCTGGCATCTCACTCTCTTTGAATCTTCTTTATCATGCTAAGAGGAGCAGGAAAAAGCAAAAAATTTCAGAATTGCACCTTGCAATGCGGAGAAATTACTGTTTGTGCATTTACAATATTCATTGATTTTTGCCATTGAAAAATGTCCAGAAATGATTGAAGCTACTGACTGAATGAAAGGAGCTGGCATCTCACTCTCTTTGAATCTTCTTTATCATGCTAAGAGGAGCAGGAAAAAGCAAAAAATTTCAGAATTGCGCCTTGCAATGCGGAGAAATTACTGTTTGTGCATTTAAAATTCATTGATTTTTGCCATTGAAAAACATCATGTTATTCATATACCAGAAATGATTGAAGCTACTGACTGAAGGAAAGGATCTGGCATCTCACTCTCTTTGAATCTTCTTTATCATGCTAAGAGGAGCAGGAAAAAGCAAAAAATTTCAGAATTGCACCTTGCAATGCGGAGAAATTACTGTTTGTGCATTTACAATATTCATTGATTTTTGCCATTGAAAAAACGTCCAGAAATGATTGAAGCTACTGACTGAATGAAAGGAGCTGGCATCTCACTCTCTTTGAATCTTCTTTATCATGCTAAGAGGAGCAGGAAAAAGCAAAAAATTTCAGAATTGCACCTTGCAATGCGGAGAAATTACTGTTTGTGCATTTACAATATTCATTGATTTTTGCCATTGAAAAACGTCCAGAAATGATTGAAGCTACTGACTGAATGAAAGGAGCTGGCATCTCACTCTCTTTGAATCTTCTTTATCATGCTAAGAGGAGCAGGAAAAAGCAAAAAATTTCAGAATTGCACCTTGCAATGCGGAGAAATTACTGTTTGTGCATTTACAATATTCATTGATTTTTGCCATTGAAAAATGTCCAGAAATGATTGAAGCTACTGACTGAATGAAAGGAGCTGGCATCTCACTCTCTTTGAATCTTCTTTATCATGCTAAGAGGAGCAGGAAAAAGCAAAAAATTTCAGAATTGCGCCTTGCAATGCAGAGAAATTACTGTTTGTGCATTTACAAAATTCATTGATTTTTGCCATTGAAAAACATCATGTTATTCATATACCAGAAATGATTGAAGCTACTGACTGAAGGAAAGGATCTGGCATCTCACTCTCTTTGAATCTTCTTTATCATGCTAAGAGGAGCAGGAAAAAGCAAAAAATTTCAGAATTGCACCTTGCAATGCAGAGAAATTACTGTTTGTGCATTTACAATATTCATTGATTTTTGTCATTGAAAAACGTCCAGAAATGATTGAAGCTACTGACTGAATGAAAGGAGCTGGCATCTCACTCTCTTTGAATCTTCTTTATCATGCTAAGAGGAGCAGGAAAAAGCAAAAAATTTCAGAATTGCACCTTGCAATGCGGAGAAATTACTGTTTGTGCATTTACAATATTCATTGATTTTTGCCATTGAAAAATGTCCAGAAATGATTGAAGCTACTGACTGAATGAAAGGAGCTGGCATCTCACTCTCTTTGAATCTTCTTTATCATGCTAAGAGGAGCAGGAAAAAGCAAAAAATTTCAGAATTGCACATTGCAATGCGGAGAAATTACTGTTTGTGCATTTACAATATTCATTGATTTTTGCCATTGAAAAACGTCCAGAAATGATTGAAGCTACTGACTGAATGAAAGGAGCTGGCATCTCACTATCTTTGAATCTTCTTTATCATGCTAAGAGGAGCAGGAAAAAGCAAAAAATTTCAGAATTGCACCTTGCAATGCGGAGAAATTACTGTTTGTGCATTTACAATATTCATTGATTTTTGCCATTGAAAAACGTCCAGAAATGATTGAAGCTACTGACTGAATGAAAGGAGCTGGCATCTCACTCTCTTTGAATCTTCTTTATCATGCGAAGAGGAGCAGGAAAAAGCAAAAAATTTCAGAATTGCACCTTGCAATGCGGAGAAATTACTGTTTGTGCATTTACAATATTCATTGATTTTTGCCATTGAAAAACGTCCAGAAATGATTGAAGCTACTGACTGAATGAAAGGAGCTGGCATCTCACTCTCTTTGAATCTTCTTTATCATGCTAAGAGGAGCAGGAAAAAGCAAAAAATTTCAGAATTGCACCTTGCAATGCGGAGAAATTACTGTTTGTGCATTTACAATATTCATTGATTTTTGCTATTGAAAAACATCATGTTATTCATATACCAGAAATGATTGAAGCTACTGACTGAATGAAAGGAGCTGGCATCTCACTCTCTTTGAATCTTCTTTATCATGCTAAGAGGAGCAGGAAAAAGCAAAAAATTTCAGAATTGCACCTTGCAATGCGGAGAAATTACAGTTTGTGCATTTACAATATTCATTGATTTTTGCCATTGAAAAACGTCCAGAAATGATTGAAGCTACTGACTGAATGAAAGGAGCTGGCATCTCACTCTCTTTGAATCTTCTTTATCATGCTAAGAGGAGCAGGAAAAAGCAAAAAATTTCAGAATTGCACCTTGCAATGCGGAGAAATTACTGTTTGTGCATTTACAATATTCATTGATTTTTGCCATTGAAAAACGTCCACAAATGATTGAAGGTACTGACTGAATGAAAGGAGCTGGCATCTCACTCTCTTTGAATCTTCTTTATCATGCTAAGAGGAGCAGGAAAAAGCAAAAAATTTCAGAATTGCACCTTGCAATGCGGAGAAATTACTGTTTGTGCATTTACAATATTCATTGATTTTTGCCATTGAAAAACGTCCAGAAATGATTGAAGCTACTGACTGAATGAAAGGAGCTGGCATCTCACTCTCTTTGAATCTTCTTTATCATGCTAAGAGGAGCAGGAAAAAGCAAAAAATTTCAGAATTGCACCTTGCAATGCGGAGAAATTACTGTTTGTGCATTTACAATATTCATTGATTTTTGCCATTGAAAAATGTCCAGAAATGATTGAAGCTACTGACTGAATGAAAGGAGCTGGCATCTCACTCTCTTTGAATCTTCTTTATCATGCTAAGAGGAGCAGGAAAAAGCAAAAAATTTCAGAATTGCGCCTTGCAATGCGGAGAAATTACTGTTTGTGCATTTACAAAATTCATTGATTTTTGCCATTGAAAAACATCATGTTATTCATATACCAGAAATGATTGAAGCTACTGACTGAAGGAAAGGATATGGCATCTCACTCTCTTTGAATCTTCTTTATCATGCTTAGAGGAGCAGGAAAAAGCAAAAAATTTCAGAATTGCACCTTGCAATGCGGAGAAATTACTGTTTGTGCATTTACAATATTCATTGATTTTTGCCATTGAAAAACGTCCAGAAATGATTGAAGCTACTGACTGAATGAAAGGAGCTGGCATCTCACTCTCTTTGAATCTTCTTTATCATGCTAAGAGGAGCAGGAAAAAGCAAAAAATTTCAGAATTGCACCTTGCAATGCGGAGAAATTACTGTTTGTGCATTTACAATATTCATTGATTTTTGCGATTGAAAAACATCATGTAATTCATATACCAGAAATGATTGAAGCTACTGACTGAATGAAAGGAGCTGGCATCTCACTCTCTTTGAATCTTCTTTATCATGCTAAGAGGAGCAGGAAAAAGTAAAACATTTCAGAATTGCACCTTGCAATGCGGAGAAATTACTGTTTGTGCATTTACAATATTCATTGATTTTTGCCATTGAAAAACGTCCAGAAATGATTGAAGCTACTGACTGAATGAAAGGAGCTGGCATCTCACTCTCTTTGAATCTTCTTTATCATGCTAAGAGGAGCAGGAAAAAGCAAAAAATTTCAGAATTGCACCTTGCAATGCGGAGAAATTACTGTTTGTGCATTTACAATATTCATTGATTTTTGCTATTGAAAAACATCATGTTATTCATATACCAGAAATGATTGAAGCTACTGACTGAATGAAAGGAGCTGGCATCTCACTCTCTTTGAATCTTCTTTATCATGCTAAGAGGAGCAGGAAAAAGCAAAAAATTTCAGAATTGCACCTTGCAATGCGGAGAAATTACAGTTTGTGCATTTACAATATTCATTGATTTTTGCCATTGAAAAACGTCCATAAATGATTGAAGCTACTGACTGAATGAAAGGAGCTGGCATCTCACTCTCTTTGAATCTTCTTTATCATGCTAAGAGGAGCAGGAAAAAGCAAAAAATTTCAGAATTGCACCTTGCAATGCGGAGAAATTACTGTTTGTGCATTTACAATATTCATTGATTTTTGCCATTGAAAAAGGTCCAGAAATAATTGAAGGTACTGACTGAATGAAAGGAGCTGGCATCTCACTCTCTTTGAATCTTCTTTATCATGCTAAGAGGAGCAGGAAAAAGCAAAAAATTTCAGAATTGCACCTTGCAATGCGGAGAAATTACTGTTTGTGCATTTACAATATTCATTGATTTTTGCCATTGAAAAACGTCCAGAAATGATTGAAGCTACTGACTGAATGAAAGGAGCTGGCATCTCACTCTCTTTGAATCTTCTTTATCATGCTAAGAGGAGCAGGAAAAAGCAAAAAATTTCAGAATTGCACCTTGCAATGCGGAGAAATTACTGTTTGTGCATTTACAATATTCATTGATTTTTGCCATTGAAAAATGTCCAGAAATGATTGAAGCTACTGACTGAATGAAAGGAGCTGGCATCTCACTCTCTTTGAATCTTCTTTATCATGCTAAGAGGAGCAGGAAAAAGCAAAAAATTTCAGAATTGCGCCTTGCAATGCGGAGAAATTACTGTTTGTGCATTTACAAAATTCATTGATTTTTGCCATTGAAAAACATCATGTTATTCATATACCAGAAATGATTGAAGCTACTGACTGAAGGAAAGGATCTGGCATCTCACTCTCTTTGAATCTTCTTTATCATGCTTAGAGGAGCAGGAAAAAGCAAAAAATTTCAGAATTGCACCTTGCAATGCGGAGAAATTACTGTTTGTGCATTTACAATATTCATTGATTTTTGCCATTGAAAAACGTCCAGATATGATTGAAGCTACTGACTGAATGAAAGGAGCTGGCATCTCACTCTCTTTGAATCTTCTTTATCATGCTAAGAGGAGCAGGAAAAAGCAAAAAATTTCAGAATTGCACCTTGCAATGCGGAGAAATTACTGTTTGTGCATTTACAATATTCATTGATTTTTGCCATTGAAAAACGTCCAGAAATGATTGAAGCTACTGACTGAATGAAAGGAGCTGGCATCTCACTCTCTTTGAATCTTCTTTATCATGCTAAGAGGAGCAGGAAAAAGCAAAAAATTTCAGAATTGCACCTTGCAATGCGGAGAAATTACTGTTTGTGCATTTACAATATTCATTGATTTTTGCCATTGAAAAACATCATGTTATTCATATACCAGAAATGATTGAAGCTACTGACTGAATGAAAGGAGCTGGCATCTCAATCTCTTTGAATCTTCTTTATCATGCTAAGAGGAGCAGGAAAAAGTAAAAAATTTCAGAATTGCACCTTGCAATGCGGAGAAATTACTGTTTGTGCATTTATAATATTCAATGATTTTTGCCATTGAAAAACGTCCAGAAATGATTGAAGCTACTGACTGAACGAAAGGAGCTGGCATCTCACTCTCTTTGAATCTTCTTTATCATGCTAAGAGGAGCAGGAAAAAGCAAAAAATTTCAGAATTGCACCTTGCAATGCGGAGAAATTACTGTTTGTGCATTTACAATATTCATTGATTTTTGCCATTGAAAAACATCATGTTATTCATGTACCAGAAATGTTTGAAGCTACTGACTGAATGAAAGGAGCTGGCATCTCACTCTCTTTGAATCTTCTTTATCATGCTAAGAGGAGCAGGAAAAAGCAAAAAATTTCAGAATTGCACATTGCAATGCGGAGAAATTACTGTTTGTGCATTTACAATATTCATTGATTTTTGCCATTGAAAAACGTCCAGAAATGATTGAAGCTACTGACTGAATGAAAGGAGCTGGCATCTCACTCTCTTTGAATCTTCTTTATCATGCTAAGAGGAGCAGGAAAAAGCAAAAAATTTCAGAATTGCACCTTGCAATGCGGAGAAATTACTGTTTGTGCATTTACAATATTCATTGATTTTTGCCATTGAAAACGTCCTGAAATGATTGAAGCTACTGACTGAATGAAAGGAGCTGGCATCTCACTCTCTTTGAATCTTCTTTATCATGCTAAGAGGAGCAGGAAAAAGCAAAAAATTTCAGAATTGCACCTTGCAATGCGGAGAAATTACTGTTTGTGCATTTACAATATTCATTGATTTTTGCCATTGAAAAATGTCCAGAAATGATTGAAGCTACTGACTGAATGAAAGGAGCTGGCATCTCACTCTCTTTGAATCTTCTTTATCATGCTAAGAGGAGCAGGAAAAAGCAAAAAATTTCAGAATTGCGCCTTGCAATGCGGAGAAATTACTGTTTGTGCATTTACAAAATTCATTGATTTTTGCCATTGAAAAACATCATGTTATTCATATACCAGAAATGATTGAAGCTACTGACTGAAGGAAAGGATCTGGCATCTCACTCTCTTTGAATCTTCTTTATCATGCTAAGAGGAGCAGGAAAAAGCAAAAAATTTCAGAATTGCACCTTGCAATGCGGAGAAATTACTGTTTGTGCATTTACAATATTCATTGATTTTTGCCATTGAAAAACGTCCAGAAATGATTGAAGCTACTGACTGAATGAAAGGAGCTGGCATCTCACTCTCTTTGAATCTTCTTTATCATGCTAAGAGGAGCAGGAAAAAGCAAAAAATTTCAGAATTGCACCTTGCAATGCGGAGAAATTACTGTTTGTGCATTTACAATATTCATTGATTTTTGCCATTGAAAAACGTCCATAAATGATTGAAGCTACTGACTGAATGAAAGGAGCTGGCATCTCACTCTCTTTGAATCTTCTTTATCATGCTAAGAGGAGCAGGAAAAAGCAAAAAATTTCAGAATTGCACCTTGCAATGCGGAGAAATTACTGTTTGTGCATTTACAATATTCATTGATTTTTGCCATTGAAAAAGGTCCAGAAATAATTGAAGGTACTGACTGAATGAAAGGAGCTGGCATCTCACTCTCTTTGAATCTTCTTTATCATGCTAAGAGGAGCAGGAAAAAGCAAAAAATTTCAGAATTGCACCTTGCAATGCGGAGAAATTACTGTTTGTGCATTTACAATATTCATTGATTTTTGCCATTGAAAAACGTCCAGAAATGATTGAAGCTACTGACTGAATGAAAGGAGCTGGCATCTCACTCTCTTTGAATCTTCTTTATCATGCTAAGAGGAGCAGGAAAAAGCAAAAAATTTCAGAATTGCACCTTGCAATGCGGAGAAATTACTGTTTGTGCATTTACAATATTCATTGATTTTTGCCATTGAAAAATGTCCAGAAATGATTGAAGCTACTGACTGAATGAAAGGAGCTGGCATCTCACTCTCTTTGAATCTTCTTTATCATGCTAAGAGGAGCAGGAAAAAGCAAAAAATTTCAGAATTGCGCCTTGCAATGCGGAGAAATTACTGTTTGTGCATTTACAAAATTCATTGATTTTTGCCATTGAAAAACATCATGTTATTCATATACCAGAAATGATTGAAGCTACTGACTGAAGGAAAGGATCTGGCATCTCACTCTCTTTGAATCTTCTTTATCATGCTTAGAGGAGCAGGAAAATGCAAAAAATTTCAGAATTGCACCTTGCAATGCGGAGAAATTACTGTTTGTGCATTTACAATATTCATTGATTTTTGCCATTGAAAAACGTCCAGAAATGATTGAAGCTACTGACTGAATGAAAGGAGCTGGCATCTCACTCTCTTTGAATCTTCTTTATCATGCTAAGAGGAGCAGGAAAAAGCAAAAAATTTCAGAATTGCACCTTGCAATGCGGAGAAATTACTGTTTGTGCATTTACAATATTCATTGATTTTTGCGATTGAAAAACATCATGTTATTCATATACCAGAAATGATTGAAGCTACTGACTGAATGAAAGGAGCTGGCATCTCACTCTCTTTGAATCTTCTTTATCATGCTAAGAGGAGCAGGAAAAAGTAAAAAATTTCAGAATTGCACCTTGCAATGCGGAGAAATTACTGTTTGTGCATTTATAATATTCAATGATTTTTGCCATTGAAAAACGTCCAGAAATGATTGAAGCTACTGACTGAACGAAAGGAGCTGGCATCTCACTCTCTTTGAATCTTCTTTATCATGCTAAGAGGAGCAGGAAAAAGCAAAAAATTTCAGAATTGCACCTTGCAATGCGGAGAAATTACTGTTTGTGCATTTACAATATTCATTGATTTTTGCCATTGAAAAACATCATGTTATTCATGTACCAGAAATGTTTGAAGCTACTGACTGAATGAAAGGAGCTGGCATCTCACTCTCTTTGAATCTTCTTTATCATGCTAAGAGGAGAAGGAAAAAGCAAAAAATTTCAGAATTGCACATTGCAATGCGGAGAAATTACTGTTTGTGCATTTACAATATTCATTGATTTTTGCCATTGAAAAACGTCCAGAAATGATTGAAGCTACTGACTGAATGAAAGGAGCTGGCATCTCACTCTCTTTGAATCTTCTTTATCATGCTAAGAGGAGCAGGAAAAAGCAAAAAATTTCAGAATTGCACCTTGCAATGCGGAGAAATTACTGTTTGTGCATTTACAATATTCATTGATTTTTGCCATTGAAAAACGTCCAGAAATGATTGAAGCTACTGACTGAATGAAAGGAGCTGGCATCTCTCTCTCTTTGAATCTTCTTTATCATGCTAAGAGGAGAAGGAAAAAGCAAAAAATTTCAGAATTGCACCTTGCAATGCGGAGAAATTACTGTTTGTGCATTTACAATATTCATTGATTTTTGCCATTGAAAAATGTCCAGAAATGATTGAAGCTACTGACTGAATGAAAGGAGCTGGCATCTCACTCTCTTTGAATCTTCTTTATCATGCTAAGAGGAGCAGGAAAAAGCAAAAAATTTCAGAATTGCGCCTTGCAATGCGGAGAAATTACTGTTTGTGCATTTACAAAATTCATTGATTTTTGCCATTGAAAAACATCATGTTATTCATATACCAGAAATGATTGAAGCTACTGACTGAAGGAAAGGATCTGGCATCTCACTCTCTTTGAATCTTCTTTATCATGCTAAGAGGAGCAGGAAAAAGCAAAAAATTTCAGAATTGCACCTTGCAATGCGGAGAAATTACTGTTTGTGCATTTACAATATTCATTGATTTTTGCCATTGAAAAACGTCCAGAAATGATTGAAGCTACTGACTGAATGAAAGGAGCTGGCATCTCACTCTCTTTGAATCTTCTTTATCATGCTAAGAGGAGCAGGAAAAAGCAAAAAATTTCAGAATTGCACCTTGCAATGCGGAGAAATTACTGTTTGTGCATTTACAATATTCATTGATTTTTGCCATTGAAAAACGTCCATAAATGATTGAAGCTACTGACTGAATGAAAGGAGCTGGCATCTCACTCTCTTTGAATCTTCTTTATCATGCTAAGAGGAGCAGGAAAAAGCAAAAAATTTCAGAATTGCACCTTGCAATGCGGAGAAATTACTGTTTGTGCATTTACAATATTCATTGATTTTTGCCATTGAAAAACGTCCATAAATGATTGAAGCTACTGACTGAATGAAAGGAGCTGGCATCTCACTCTCTTTGAATCTTCTTTATCATGCTAAGAGGAGCAGGAAAAAGCAAAAAATTTCAGAATTGCACCTTGCAATGCGGAGAAATTACTGTTTGTGCATTTACAATATTCATTGATTTTTGCCATTGAAAAATGTCCAGAAATGATTGAAGCTACTGACTGAATGAAAGGAGCTGGCATCTCACTCTCTTTGAATCTTCTTTATCATGCTAAGAGGAGCAGGAAAAAGCAAAAAATTTCAGAATTGCGCCTTGCAATGCGGAGAAATTACTGTTTGTGCATTTACAAAATTCATTGATTTTTGCCATTGAAAAACATCATGTTATTCATATACCAGAAATGATTGAAGCTACTGACTGAAGGAAAGGATCTGGCATCTCACTCTTTTTGAATCTTCTTTATCATGCTTAGAGGAGCAGGAAAAAGCAAAAAATTTCAGAATTGCACCTTGCAATGCGGAGAAATTACTGTTTGTGCATTTACAATATTCATTGATTTTTGCCATTGAAAAACGTCCAGAAATGATTGAAGCTACTGACTGAATGAAAGGAGCTGGCATCTCACTCTCTTTGAATCTTCTTTATCATGCTAAGAGGAGCAGGAAAAAGCAAAAAATTTCAGAATTGCACCTTGCAATGCGGAGAAATTACTGTTTGTGCATTTACAATATTCATTGATTTTTGCGATTGAAAAACATCATGTTATTCATATACCAGAAATGATTGAAGCTACTGACTGAATGAAAGGAGCTGGCATCTCACTCTCTTTGAATCTTCTTTATCATGCTAAGAGGAGCAGGAAAAAGTAAAAAATTTCAGAATTGCACCTTGCAATGCGGAGAAATTACTGTTTGTGCATTAACAATATTCAATGATTTTTGCCATTGAAAAACGTCCAGAAATGATTGAAGCTACTGACTGAATGAAAGGAGCTGGCATCTCACTCTCTTTGAATCTTGTTTATCATGCTAAGAGGAGCAGGAAAAAGCAAAAAATTTCAGAATTGCACCTTGCAATGCGGAGAAATTACTGTTTGTGCATTTACAATATTCATTGATTTTTGCCATTGAAAAACGTCCAGAAATGATTGAAGCTACTGACTGAATGAAAGGAGCTGGCATCTCACTCTCTTTGAATCTTCTTTATCATGCTAAGAGGAGCAGGAAAAAGCAAAAAATTTCAGAATTGCACCTTGCAATGCGGAGAAATTACTGTTTGTGCATTTACAATATTCATTGATTTTTGCCATTGAAAAACATCATGTTATTCATATACCAGAAATGATTGAAGCTACTGACTGAATGAAAGGAGCTGGCATCTCACTCTCTTTGAATCTTCTTTATCATGCTAAGAGGAGCAGGAAAAAGTAAAAAATTTCAGAATTGCACCTTGCAATGCGGAGAAATTACTGTTTGTGCATTTATAATATTCAATGATTTTTGCCATTGAAAAACGTCCAGAAATGATTGAAGCTACTGACTGAACGAAAGGAGCTGGCATCTCACTCTCTTTGAATCTTCTTTATCATGCTAAGAGGAGCAGGAAAAAGCAAAAAATTTCAGAATTGCACCTTGCAATGCGGAGAAATTACTGTTTGTGCATTTACAATATTCATTGATTTTTGCCATTGAAAAACATCATGTTATTCAAGTACCAGAAATGTTTGAAGCTACTGACTGAATGAAAGGAGCTGGCATCTCACTCTCTTTGAATCTTCTTTATCATGCTAAGAGGAGCAGGAAAAAGCAAAAAATTTCAGAATTGCACATTGCAATGCGGAGAAATTACTGTTTGTGCATTTACAATATTCATTGATTTTTGCCATTGAAAAACGTCCAGAAATGATTGAAGCTACTGACTGAATGAAAGGAGCTGGCATCTCACTCTCTTTGAATCTTCTTTATCATGCTAAGAGGAGCAGGAAAAAGCAAAAAATTTCAGAATTGCACCTTGCAATGCGGAGAAATTACTGTTTGTGCATTTACAATATTCATTGATTTTTGCCATTGAAAAACGTCCAGAAATGATTGAAGCTACTGACTGAATGAAAGGAGCTGGCATCTCACTCTCTTTGAATCTTCTTTATCATGCTAAGAGGAGCAGGAAAAAGCAAAAAATTTCAGAATTGCACCTTGCAATGCGGAGAAATTACTGTTTGTGCATTTACAATATTCATTGATTTTTGCCATTGAAAAATGTCCAGAAATGATTGAAGCTACTGACTGAATGAAAGGAGCTGGCATCTCACTCTCTTTGAATCTTCTTTATCATGCTAAGAGGAGCAGGAAAAAGCAAAAAATTTCAGAATTGCGCCTTGCAATGCGGAGAAATTACTGTTTGTGCATTTACAAAATTCATTGATTTTTGCCATTGAAAAACATCATGTTATTCATATACCAGAAATGATTGAAGCTACTGACTGAAGGAAAGGATCTGGCATCTCACTCTCTTTGAATCTTCTTTATCATGCTAAGAGGAGCAGGAAAAAGCAAAAAATTTCAGAATTGCACCTTGCAATGCGGAGAAATTACTGTTTGTGCATTTACAATATTCATTGATTTTTGCCATTGAAAAACGTCCAGAAATGATTGAAGCTACTGACTGAATGAAAGGAGCTGGCATCTCACTCTCTTTGAATCTTCTTTATCATGCTAAGAGGAGCAGGAAAAAGCAAAAAATTTCAGAATTGCACCTTGCAATGCGGAGAAATTACTGTTTGTGCATTTACAATATTCATTGATTTTTGCCATTGAAAAACGTCCATAAATGATTGAAGCTACTGACTGAATGAAAGGAGCTGGCATCTCACTCTCTTTGAATCTTCTTTATCATGCTAAGAGGAGCAGGAAAAAGCAAAAAATTTCAGAATTGCACCTTGCAATGCGGAGAAATTACTGTTTGTGCATTTACAATATTCATTGATTTTTGCCATTGAAAAACGTCCATAAATGATTGAAGCTACTGACTGAATGAAAGGAGCTGGCATCTCACTCTCTTTGAATCTTCTTTATCATGCTAAGAGGAGCAGGAAAAAGCAAAAAATTTCAGAATTGCACCTTGCAATGCGGAGAAATTACTGTTTGTGCATTTACAATATTCATTGATTTTTGCCATTGAAAAATGTCCAGAAATGATTGAAGCTACTGACTGAATGAAAGGAGCTGGCATCTCACTCTCTTTGAATCTTCTTTATCATGCTAAGAGGAGCAGGAAAAAGCAAAAAATTTCAGAATTGCGCCTTGCAATGCGGAGAAATTACTGTTTGTGCATTTACAAAATTCATTGATTTTTGCCATTGAAAAACATCATGTTATTCATATACCAGAAATGATTGAAGCTACTGACTGAAGGAAAGGATCTGGCATCTCACTCTCTTTGAATCTTCTTTATCATGCTAAGAGGAGCAGGAAAAAGCAAAAAATTTCAGAATTGCACCTTGCAATGCGGAGAAATTACTGTTTGTGCATTTACAATATTCATTGATTTTTGCCATTGAAAAACGTCCAGAAATGATTGAAGCTACTGACTGAATGAAAGGAGCTGGCATCTCACTCTCTTTGAATCTTCTTTATCATGCTAAGAGGAGCAGGAAAAAGCAAAAAATTTCAGAATTGCACCTTGCAATGCGGAGAAATTACTGTTTGTGCATTTACAATATTCATTGATTTTTGCCATTGAAAAACGTCCATAAATGATTGAAGCTACTGACTGAATGAAAGGAGCTGGCATCTCACTCTCTTTGAATCTTCTTTATCATGCTAAGAGGAGCAGGAAAAAGCAAAAAATTTCAGAATTGCACCTTGCAATGCGGAGAAATTACTGTTTGTGCATTTACAATATTCATTGATTTTTGCCATTGAAAAATGTCCAGAAATGATTGAAGCTACTGACTGAATGAAAGGAGCTGGCATCTCACTCTCTTTGAATCTTCTTTATCATGCTAAGAGGAGCAGGAAAAAGCAAAAAATTTCAGAATTGCGCCTTGCAATGCGGAGAAATTACTTTTGTGCATTTACAAAATTCATTGATTTTTGCCATTGAAAAACATCATGTTATTCATATACCAGAAATGATTGAAGCTACTGACTGAAGGAAAGGATCTGGCATCTCACTCTCTTTGAATCTTCTTTATCATGCTAAGAGGAGCAGGAAAAAGCAAAAAGTTTCAGAATTGCACCTTGCAATGCGGAGAAATTACTGTTTGTGCATTTACAATATTCATTGGTTTTTGCCATTGAAAAACGTCCAGAAATGATTGAAGCTACTGACTGAATGAAAGGAGCTGGCATCTCACTCTCTTTGAATCTTCTTTATCATGCTAAGAGGAGCAGGAAAAAGCAAAAAATTTCAGAATTGCACCTTGCAATGCGGAGAAATTACTGTTTGTGCATTTACAATATTCATTGATTTTTGCGATTGAAAAACATCATGTTATTCATATACCAGAAATGATTGAAGCTACTGACTGAATGAAAGGAGCTGGCATCTCACTCTCTTTGAATCTTCTTTATCATGCTAAGAGGAGCAGGAAAAAGTAAAAAATTTCAGAATTGCACCTTGCAATGCGGAGAAATTACTGATTGTGCATTTACAATATTCAATGATTTTTGCCATTGAAAAACGTCCAGAAATGATTAAAGCTACTGACTGAATGAAAGGAGCTGGCATCTCACTCTCTTTGAATCTTCTTTATCATGCTAAGAGGAGCAGGAAAAAGCAAAAAATTTCAGAATTGCACCTTGCAATGCGGAGAAATTACTGTTTGTGCATTTACAATATTCATTGATTTTTGCCATTGAAAAACGTCCAGAAATGATTGAAGCTACTGACTGAATGAAAGGAGCTGGCATCTCACTCTCTTTGAATCTTCTTTATCATGCTAAGAGGAGCAGGAAAAAGCAAAAAATTTCAGAATTGCACCTTGCAATGCGGAGAAATTACTGTTTGTGCATTTACAATATTCATTGATTTTTGCCATTGAAAAACATCATGTTATTCATATACCAGAAATGATTGAAGCTACTGACTGAATGAAAGGAGCTGGCATCTCACTCTCTTTGAATCTTCTTTATCATGCTAAGAGGAGCAGGAAAAAGTAAAAAATTTCAGAATTGCGCCTTGCAATGCGGAGAAATTACTGTTTGTGCATTTACAAAATTCATTGATTTTTGCCATTGAAAAACATCATGTTATTCATATACCAGAAATGATTGAAGCTACTGACTGAAGGAAAGGATCTGGCATCTCACTCTCTTTGAATCTTCTTTATCATGCTTAGAGGAGCAGGAAAAAGCAAAGAATTTCAGAATTGCACCTTGCAATGCGGAGAAATTACTGTTTGTGCATTTACAATATTCATTGATTTTTGCCATTGAAAAACGTCCAGAAATGATTGAAGCTACTGACTGAATGAAAGGAGCTGGCATCTCACTCTCTTTGAATCTTCTTTATCATGCTAAGAGGAGCAGGAAAAAGCAAAAAATTTCAGAATTGCACCTTGCAATGCGGAGAAATTACTGTTTGTGCATTTACAATATTCATTGATTTTTGCGATTGAAAAACATCATGTTATTCATATACCAGAAATGATTGAAGCTACTGACTGAATGAAAGGAGCTGGCATCTCACTCTCTTTGAATCTTCTTTATCATGCTAAGAGGAGCAGGAAAAAGTAAAAAATTTCAGAATTGCACCTTGCAATGCGGAGAAATTACTGTTTGTGCATTTACAATATTCATTGATTTTTGCCATTGAAAAACGTCCAGAAATGATTGAAGCTACTGACTGAATGAAAGGAGCTGGCATCTCACTCTCTTTGAATCTTCTTTATCATGCTAAGAGGAGCAGGAAAAAGCAAAAAATTTCAGAATTGCACCTTGCAATGCGGAGAAATTACTGTTTGTGCATTTACAATATTCATTGATTTTTGCTATTGAAAAACATCATGTTATTCATATACCAGAAATGATTGAAGCTACTGACTGAATGAAAGGAGCTGGCATCTCACTCTCTTTGAATCTTCTTTATCATGCTAAGAGGAGCAGGAAAAAGCAAAAAATTTCAGAATTGCACCTTGCAATGCGGAGAAATTACTGTTTGTGCATTTACAATATTCATTGATTTTTGCGATTGAAAAACATCATGTTATTCATATACCAGAAATGATTGAAGCTACTGACTGAATGAAAGGAGCTGGCATCTCACTCTCTTTGAATCTTCTTTATCATGCTAAGAGGAGCAGGAAAAAGTAAAAAATTTCAGAATTGCACCTTGCAATGCGGAGAAATTACTGTTTGTGCATTTACAATATTCATTGATTTTTTCCATTGAAAAACGTCCAGAAATGATTGAAGCTACTGACTGAATGAAAGGAGCTGGCATCTCACTCTCTTTGAATCTTCTTTATCATGCTAAGAGGAGCAGGAAAAAGCAAAAAATTTCAGAATTGCACCTTGCAATGCGGAGAAATTACTGTTTGTGCATTTACAATATTCATTGATTTTTGCTATTGAAAAACATCATGTTATTCATATACCAGAAATGATTGAAGCTACTGACTGAATGAAAGGAGCTGGCATCTCACTCTCTTTGAATCTTCTTTATCATGCTAAGAGGAGCAGGAAAAAGCAAAAAATTTCAGAATTGCACCTTGCAATGCGGAGAAATTACAGTTTGTGCATTTACAATATTCATTGATTTTTGCCATTGAAAAACGTCCAGAAATGATTGAAGCTACTGACTGAATGAAAGGAGCTGGCATCTCACTCTCTTTGAATCTTCTTTATCATGCTAAGAGGAGCAGGAAAAAGCAAAAAATTTCAGAATTGCACCTTGCAATGCGGAGAAATTACTGTTTGTGCATTTACAATATTCATTGATTTTTGCCATTGAAAAACGTCCAGAAATGATTAAAGGTACTGACTGAATGAAAGGATCTGGCATCTCACTCTCTTTGAATCTTCTTTATCATGATAAGAGGAGCAGGAAAAAGCAAAAAATTTCAGAATTGCACCTTGCAATGCGGAGAAATTACTGTTTGTGCATTTACAATATTCATTGATTTTTGCCATTGAAAAACGTCCAGAAATGATTGAAGCTACTGACTGAATGAAAGGAGCTGGCATCTCACTCTCTTTGAATCTTCTTTATCATGCTAAGAGGAGCAGGAAAAAGCAAAAAATTTCAGAATTGCACCTTGCAATGCGGAGAAATTACTGTTTGTGCATTTACAATATTCATTGATTTTTGCCTTTGAAAAATGTCCAGAAATGATTGAAGCTACTGACTGAATGAAAGGAGCTGGCATCTCACTCTCTTTGAATCTTCTTTATCATGCTAAGAGGAGCAGGAAAAAGTAAAAAATTTCAGAATTGCGCCTTGCAATGCGGAGAAATTACTGTTTGTGCATTTACAAAATTCATTGATTTTTGCCACTGAAAAACATCATGTTATTCATATACCAGAAATGATTGAAGCTACTGACTGAAGGAAAGGATCTGGCATCTCACACTCTTTGAATCTTCTTTATCATGCTTAGAGGAGCAGGAAAAAGCAAAGAATTTCAGAATTGCACCTTGCAATGCGGAGAAATTACTGTTTGTGCATTTACAATATTCATTGATTTTTGCCATTGAAAAACGTCCAGAAATAATTGAAGCTACTGACTGAATGAAAGGAGCTGGCATCTCACTCTCTTTGAATCTTCTTTATCATGCTAAGAGGAGCAGGAAAAAGCAAAAAATTTCAGAATTGCACCTTGCAATGCGGAGAAATTACTGTTTGTGCATTTACAATATTCATTGATTTTTGCGATTGAAAAACATCATGTTATTCATATACCAGAAATGATTGAAGCTACTGACTGAATGAAAGGAGCTGGCATCTCACTCTCTTTGAATCTTCTTTATCATGCTAAGAGGAGCAGGAAAAAGTAAAAAATTTCAGAATTGCACCTTGCAATGCGGAGAAATTACTGTTTGTGCATTTACAATATTCATTGATTTTTGCCATTGAAAAACGTCCAGAAATGATTGAAGCTACTGACTGAATGAAAGGAGCTGGCATCTCACTCTCTTTGAATCTTCTTTATCATGCTAAGAGGAGCAGGAAAAAGCAAAAAATTTCAGAATTGCACCTTGCAATGCGGAGAAATTACTGTTTGTGCATTTACAATATTCATTGATTTTTGCTATTGAAAAACATCATGTTATTCATATACCAGAAATGATTGAAGCTACTGACTGAATGAAAGGAGCTGGCATCTCACTCTCTTTGAATCTTCTTTATCATGCTAAGAGGAGCAGGAAAAAGCAAAAAATTTCAGAATTGCACCTTGCAATGCGGAGAAATTACTGTTTGTGCATTTACAATATTCATTGATTTTTGCGATTGAAAAACATCATGTTATTCATATACCAGAAATGATTGAAGCTACTGACTGAATGAAAGGAGCTGGCATCTCACTCTCTTTGAATCTTCTTTATCATGCTAAGAGGAGCAGGAAAAAGTAAAAAATTTCAGAATTGCACCTTGCAATGCGGAGAAATTACTGTTTGTGCATTTACAATATTCATTGATTTTTTCCATTGAAAAACGTCCAGAAATGATTGAAGCTACTGACTGAATGAAAGGAGCTGGCATCTCACTCTCTTTGAATCTTCTTTATCATGCTAAGAGGAGCAGGAAAAAGCAAAAAATTTCAGAATTGCACCTTGCAATGCGGAGAAATTACTGTTTGTGCATTTACAATATTCATTGATTTTTGCTATTGAAAAACATCATGTTATTCATATACCAGAAATGATTGAAGCTACTGACTGAATGAAAGGAGCTGGCATCTCACTCTCTTTGAATCTTCTTTATCATGCTAAGAGGAGCAGGAAAAAGCAAAAAATTTCAGAATTGCACCTTGCAATGCGGAGAAATTACAGTTTGTGCATTTACAATATTCATTGATTTTTGCCATTGAAAAACGTCCAGAAATGATTGAAGCTACTGACTGAATGAAAGGAGCTGGCATCTCACTCTCTTTGAATCTTCTTTATCATGCTAAGAGGAGCAGGAAAAAGCAAAAAATTTCAGAATTGCACCTTGCAATGCGGAGAAATTACTGTTTGTGCATTTACAATATTCATTGATTTTTGCCATTGAAAAACGTCCAGAAATGATTAAAGGTACTGACTGAATGAAAGGAGCTGGCATCTCACTCTCTTTGAATCTTCTTTATCATGATAAGAGGAGCAGGAAAAAGCAAAAAATTTCAGAATTGCACCTTGCAATGCGGAGAAATTACTGTTTGTGCATTTACAATATTCATTGATTTTTGCCATTGAAAAACGTCCAGAAATGATTGAAGCTACTGACTGAATGAAAGGAGCTGGCATCTCACTCTCTTTGAATCTTCTTTATCATGCTAAGAGGAGCAGGAAAAAGCAAAAAATTTCAGAATTGCACCTTGCAATGCGGAGAAATTACTGTTTGTGCATTTACAATATTCATTGATTTTTGCCTTTGAAAAATGTCCAGAAATGATTGAAGCTACTGACTGAATGAAAGGAGCTGGCATCTCACTCTCTTTGAATCTTCTTTATCATGCTAAGAGGAGCAGGAAAAAGTAAAAAATTTCAGAATTGCGCCTTGCAATGCGGAGAAATTACTGTTTGTGCATTTACAAAATTCATTGATTTTTGCCACTGAAAAACATCATGTTATTCATATACCAGAAATGATTGAAGCTACTGACTGAAGGAAAGGATCTGGCATCTCACACTCTTTGAATCTTCTTTATCATGCTTAGAGGAGCAGGAAAAAGCAAAGAATTTCAGAATTGCACCTTGCAATGCGGAGAAATTACTGTTTGTGCATTTACAATATTCATTGATTTTTGCCATTGAAAAACGTCCAGAAATAATTGAAGCTACTGACTGAATGAAAGGAGCTGGCATCTCACTCTCTTTGAATCTTCTTTATCATGCTAAGAGGAGCAGGAAAAAGCAAAAAATTTCAGAATTGCACCTTGCAATGCGGAGAAATTACTGTTTGTGCATTTACAATATTCATTGATTTTTGCGATTGAAAAACATCATGTTATTCATATACCAGAAATGATTGAAGCTACTGACTGAATGAAAGGAGCTGGCATCTCACTCTCTTTGAATCTTCTTTATCATGCTAAGAGGAGCAGGAAAAAGTAAAAAATTTCAGAATTGCACCTTGCAATGCGGAGAAATTACTGTTTGTGCATTTACAATATTCATTGATTTTTGCCATTGAAAAACGTCCAGAAATGATTGAAGCTACTGACTGAATGAAAGGAGCTGGCATCTCACTCTCTTTGAATCTTCTTTATCATGCTAAGAGGAGCAGGAAAAAGCAAAAAATTTCAGAATTGCACCTTGCAATGCGGAGAAATTACTGTTTGTGCATTTACAATATTCATTGATTTTTGCTATTGAAAAACATCATGTTATTCATATACCAGAAATGATTGAAGCTACTGACTGAATGAAAGGAGCTGGCATCTCACTCTCTTTGAATCTTCTTTATCATGCTAAGAGGAGCAGGAAAAAGCAAAAAATTTCAGAATTGCACCTTGCAATGCGGAGAAATTACTGTTTGTGCATTTACAATATTCATTGATTTTTGCGATTGAAAAACATCATGTTATTCATATACCAGAAATGATTGAAGCTACTGACTGAATGAAAGGAGCTGGCATCTCACTCTCTTTGAATCTTCTTTATCATGCTAAGAGGAGCAGGAAAAAGTAAAAAATTTCAGAATTGCACCTTGCAATGCGGAGAAATTACTGTTTGTGCATTTACAAAATTCATTGATTTTTGCCATTGAAAAACATCATGTTATTCATATACCAGAAATGATTGAAGCTACTGACTGAAGGAAAGGATCTGGCATCTCACTCTCTTTGAATCTTCTTTATCATGCTTAGAGGAGCAGGAAAAAGCAAAGAATTTCAGAATTGCACCTTGCAATGCGGAGAAATTACTGTTTGTGCATTTACAATATTCATTGATTTTTGCCATTGAAAAACGTCCAGAAATGATTGAAGCTACTGACTGAATGAAAGGAGCTGGCATCTCACTCTCTTTGAATCTTCTTTATCATGCTAAGAGGAGCAGGAAAAAGCAAAAAATTTCAGAATTGCACCTTGCAATGCGGAGAAATTACTGTTTGTGCATTTACAATATTCATTGATTTTTGCGATTGAAAAACATCATGTTATTCATATACCAGAAATGATTGAAGCTACTGACTGAATGAAAGGAGCTGGCATCTCACTCTCTTTGAATCTTCTTTATCATGCTAAGAGGAGCAGGAAAAAGTAAAAAATTTCAGAATTGCACCTTGCAATGCGGAGAAATTACTGTTTGTGCATTTACAATATTCATTGATTTTTGCCATTGAAAAACGTCCAGAAATGATTGAAGCTACTGACTGAATGAAAGGAGCTGGCATCTCACTCTCTTTGAATCTTCTTTATCATGCTAAGAGGAGCAGGAAAAAGCAAAAAAATTCAGAATTGCACCTTGCAATGCGGAGAAATTACTGTTTGTGCATTTACAATATTCATTGATTTTTGCTATTGAAAAACATCATGTTATTCATATACCAGAAATGATTGAAGCTACTGACTGAATGAAAGGAGCTGGCATCTCACTCTCTTTGAATCTTCTTTATCATGCTAAGAGGAGCAGGAAAAAGCAAAAAATTTCAGAATTGCACCTTGCAATGCGGAGAAATTACTGTTTGTGCATTTACAATATTCATTGATTTTTGCGATTGAAAAACATCATGTTATTCATATACCAGAAATGATTGAAGCTACTGACTGAATGAAAGGAGCTGGCATCTCACTCTCTTTGAATCTTCTTTATCATGCTAAGAGGAGCAGGAAAAAGTAAAAAATTTCAGAATTGCACCTTGCAATGCGGAGAAATTACTGTTTGTGCATTTACAATATTCATTGATTTTTGCCATTGAAAAACGTCCAGAAATGATTGAAGCTACTGACTGAATGAAAGGAGCTGGCATCTCACTCTCTTTGAATCTTCTTTATCATGCTAAGAGGAGCAGGAAAAAGCAAAAAATTTCAGAATTGCACCTTGCAATGCGGAGAAATTACTGTTTGTGCATTTACAATATTCATTGATTTTTGCTATTGAAAAACATCATGTTATTCATATACCAGAAATGATTGAAGCTACTGACTGAATGAAAGGAGCTGGCATCTCACTCTCTTTGAATCTTCTTTATCATGCTAAGAGGAGCAGGAAAAAGCAAAAAATTTCAGAATTGCACCTTGCAATGCGGAGAAATTACAGTTTGTGCATTTACAATATTCATTGATTTTTGCCATTGAAAAACGTCCAGAAATGATTGAAGCTACTGACTGAATGAAAGGAGCTGGCATCTCACTCTCTTTGAATCTTCTTTATCATGCTAAGAGGAGCAGGAAAAAGCAAAAAATTTCAGAATTGCACCTTGCAATGCGGAGAAATTACTGTTTGTGCATTTACAATATTCATTGATTTTTGCCATTGAAAAACGTCCAGAAATGATTGAAGGTACTGACTGAATGAAAGGAGCTGGCATCTCACTCTCTTTGAATCTTCTTTATCATGATAAGAGGAGCAGGAAAAAGCAAAAAATTTCAGAATTGCACCTTGCAATGCGGAGAGATTACTGTTTGTGCATTTACAATATTCATTGATTTTTGCCATTGAAAAACGTCCAGAAATGATTGAAGCTACTGACTGAATGAAAGGAGCTGGCATCTCACTCTCTTTGAATCTTCTTTATCATGCTAAGAGGAGCAGGAAAAAGCAAAAAATTTCAGAATTGCACCTTGCAATGCGGAGAAATTACTGTTTGTGCATTTACAATATTCATTGATTTTTGCCATTGAAAAATGTCCAGAAATGATTGAAGCTACTGACTGAATGAAAGGAGCTGGCATCTCACTCTCTTTGAATCTTCTTTATCATGCTAAGAGGAGCAGGAAAAAGCAAAGAATTTCAGAATTGCACCTTGCAATGCGGAGAAATTACTGTTTGTGCATTTACAATATTCATTGATTTTTGCTATTGAAAAACATCATGTTATTCATATACCAGAAATGATTGAAGCTACTGACTGAATGAAAGGAGCTGGCATCTCACTCTCTTTGAATCTTCTTTATCATGCTAAGAGGAGCAGGAAAAAGCAAAAAATTTCAGAATTGCACCTTGCAATGCGGAGAAATTACTGTTTGTGCATTTACAATATTCATTGATTTTTGCGATTGAAAAACATCATGTTATTCATATACCAGAAATGATTGAAGCTACTGACTGAATGAAAGGAGCTGGCATCTCACTCTCTTTGAATCTTCTTTATCATGCTAAGAGGAGCAGGAAAAAGTAAAAAATTTCAGAATTGCACCTTGCAATGCGGAGAAATTACTGTTTGTGCATTTACAATATTCATTGATTTTTGCCATTGAAAAACGTCCAGAAATGATTGAAGCTACTGACTGAATGAAAGGAGCTGGCATCTCACTCTCTTTGAATCTTCTTTATCATGCTAAGAGGAGCAGGAAAAAGCAAAAAATTTCAGAATTGCACCTTGCAATGCGGAGAAATTACTGTTTGTGCATTTACAATATTCATTGATTTTTGCTATTGAAAAACATCATGTTATTCATATACCAGAAATGATTGAAGCTACTGACTGAATGAAAGGAGCTGGCATCTCACTCTCTTTGAATCTTCTTTATCATGCTAAGAGGAGCAGGAAAAAGCAAAAAATTTCAGAATTGCACCTTGCAATGCGGAGAAATTACAGTTTGTGCATTTACAATATTCATTGATTTTTGCCATTGAAAAACGTCCAGAAATGATTGAAGCTACTGACTGAATGAAAGGAGCTGGCATCTCACTCTCTTTGAATCTTCTTTATCATGCTAAGAGGAGCAGGAAAAAGCAAAAAATTTCAGAATTGCACCTTGCAATGCGGAGAAATTACTGTTTGTGCATTTACAATATTCATTGATTTTTGCCATTGAAAAACGTCCAGAAATGATTGAAGGTACTGACTGAATGAAAGGAGCTGGCATCTCACTCTCTTTGAATCTTCTTTATCATGATAAGAGGAGCAGGAAAAAGCAAAAAATTTCAGAATTGCACCTTGCAATGCGGAGAAATTACTGTTTGTGCATTTACAATATTCATTGATTTTTGCCATTGAAAAACGTCCAGAAATGATTGAAGCTACTGACTGAATGAAAGGAGCTGGCATCTCACTCTCTTTGAATCTTCTTTATCATGCTAAGAGGAGCAGGAAAAAGCAAAAAATTTCAGAATTGCACCTTGCAATGCGGAGAAATTACTGTTTGTGCATTTACAAAATTCATTGATTTTTGCCATTGAAAAACATCATGTTATTCATATACCAGAAATGATTGAAGCTACTGACTGAAGGAAAGGATCTGGCATCTCACTCTCTTTGAATCTTCTTTATCATGCTTAGAGGAGCAGGAAAAAGCAAAAAATTTCAGAATTGCACCTTGCAATGCGGAGAAATTACTATTTGTGCACTTACAATATTCATTGATTTTTGCCATTGAAAAACGTCCAGAAATGATTGAAGCTACTGACTGAATGAAAGGAGCTGGCATCTCACTCTCTTTGAATCTTCTTTATCATGCTAAGAGGAGCAGGAAAAAGCAAAAAATTTCAGAATTGCACCTTGCAATGCGGAGAAATTACTGTTTGTGCATTTACAATATTCATTGATTTTTGCGATTGAAAAACATCATGTTATTCATATACCAGAAATGATTGAAGCTACTGACTGAATGAAAGGAGCTGGCATCTCACTCTCTTTGAATCTTGTTTATCATGCTAAGAGGAGCAGGAAAAAGCAAAAAATTTCAGAATTGCACCTTGCAATGCGGAGAAATTACTGTTTGTGCATTTACAATATTCATTGATTTTTGCCATTGAAAAACGTCCAGAAATGATTGAAGCTACTGACTGAATGAAAGGAGCTGGCATCTCACTCTCTTTGAATCTTCTTTATCATGCTAAGAGGAGCAGGAAAAAGCAAAAAATTTCAGAATTGCACCTTGCAATGCGGAGAAATTACTGTTTGTGCATTTACAATATTCATTGATTTTTGCCATTGAAAAACATCATGTTATTCATATACCAGAAATGATTGAAGCTACTGACTGAATGAAAGGAGATGGCATCTCACTCTCTTTGAATCTTCTTTATCATGCTAAGAGGAGCAGGAAAAAGTAAAAAATTTCAGAATTGCACCTTGCAATGCGGAGAAATTACTGTTTGTGCGTTTATAATATTCAATGATTTTTGCCATTGAAAAACGTCCAGAAATGATTGAAGCTACTGACTGAACGAAAGGAGCTGGCATCTCACTCTCTTTGAATCTTCTTTATCATGCTAAGAGGAGCAGGAAAAAGCAAAAAATTTCAGAATTGCACCTTGCAATGCGGAGAAATTACTGTTTGTGCATTTACAATATTCATTGATTTTTGCCATTGAAAAACATCATGTTATTCATGTACCAGAAATGTTTGAAGCTACTGACTGAATGAAAGGAGCTGGCATCTCACTCTCTTTGAATCTTCTTTATCATGCTAAGAGGAGCAGGAAAAAGCAAAAAATTTCAGAATTGCACATTGCAATGCGGAGAAATTACTGTTTGTGCATTTACAATATTCATTGATTTTTGCCATTGAAAAACGTCCAGAAATGATTGAAGCTACTGACTGAATGAAAGGAGCTGGCATCTCACTCTCTTTGAATCTTCTTTATCATGCTAAGAGGAGCAGGAAAAAGCAAAAAAATTCAGAATTGCACCTTGCAATGCGGAGAAATTACTGTTTGTGCATTTACAATATTCATTGATTTTTTGCCATTGAAAAACGTCCAGAAATGATTGAAGCTACTGACTGAATGAAAGGAGCTGGCATCTCACTCTCTTTGAATCTTCTTTATCATGCTAAGAGGAGCAGGAAAAAGCAAAAAATTTCAGAATTGCACCTTGCAATGCGGAGAAATTACTGTTTGTGCATTTACAATATTCATTGATTTTTGCCATTGAAAAATGTCCAGAAATGATTGAAGCTACTGACTGAATGAAAGGAGCTGGCATCTCACTCTCTTTGAATCTTCTTTATCATGCTAAGAGGAGCAGGAAAAAGCAAAAATTTTCAGAATTGCGCCTTGCAATGCGGAGAAATTACTGTTTGTGCATTTACAAAATTCATTGATTTTTGCCATTGAAAAACATCATGTTATTCATATACCAGAAATGATTGAAGCTACTGACTGAAGGAAAGGATCTGGCATCTCACTCTCTTTGAATCTTCTTTATCATGCTAAGAGGAGCAGGAAAAAGCAAAAAAATTCAGAATTGCACCTTGCAATGCGGAGAAATTACTGTTTGTGCATTTACAATATTCATTGATTTTTGCCATTGAAAAACGTCCAGAAATGATTGAAGCTACTGACTGAATGAAAGGAGCTGGCATCTCACTCTCTTTGAATCTTCTTTATCATGCTAAGAGGAGCAGGAAAAAGCAAAAAATTTCAGAATTGCACCTTGCAATGCGGAGAAATTACTGTTTGTGCATTTACAATATTCATTGATTTTTGCCATTGAAAAACGTCCAGAAATGATTGAAGCTACTGACTGAATGAAAGGAGCTGGCATCTCACTCTCTTTGAATCTTCTTTATCATGCTAAGAGGAGCAGGAAAAAGCAAAAAATTTCAGAATTGCACCTTGCAATGCGGAGAAATTACTGTTTGTGCATTTACAATATTCATTGATTTTTGCCATTGAAAAATGTCCAGAAATGATTGAAGCTACTGACTGAATGAAAGGAGCTGGCATCTCACTCTCTTTGAATCTTCTTTATCATGCTAAGAGGAGCAGGAAAAAGCAAAAAATTTCAGAATTGCGCCTTGCAATACGGAGAAATTACTGTTTGTGCATTTACAAAATTCATTGATTTTTGCCATTGAAAAACATCATGTTATTCATATACCAGAAATGATTGAAGCTACTGACTGAAGGAAAGGATCTGGCATCTCACTCTCTTTGAATCTTCTTTATCATGCTAAGAGGAGCAGGAAAAAGCAAAAAATTTTAGAATTGCACCTTGCAATGCGGAGAAATTACTGTTTGTGCATTTACAATATTCATTGGTTTTTGCCATTGAAAAACATCCAGAAATGATTGAAGCTACTGACTGAATGAAAGGAGCTGGCATCTCACTCTCTTTGAATCTTCTTTATCATGCTAAGAGGAGCAGGAAAAAGCAAAAAATTTCAGAATTGCACCTTGCAATGCGGAGAAATTACTGTTTGTGCATTTACAATATTCATTGATTTTTGCGATTGAAAAACATCATGTTATTCATATACCAGAAATGATTGAAGCTACTGACTGAATGAAAGGAGCTGGCATCTCACTCTCTTTGAATCTTCTTTATCATGCTAAGAGGAGCAGGAAAAAGTAAAAAATTTCAGAATTGCACCTTGCAATGCGGAGAAATTACTGATTGTGCATTTACAATATTCAATGATTTTTGCCATTGAAAAACGTCCAGAAATGATTAAAGCTACTGACTGAATGAAAGGAGCTGGCATCTCACTCTCTTTGAATCTTCTTTATCATGCTAAGAGGAGCAGGAAAAAGCAAAAAATTTCAGAATTGCACCTTGCAATGCGGAGAAATTACTGTTTGTGCATTTACAATATTCATTGATTTTTGCCATTGAAAAACGTCCAGAAATGATTGAAGCTACTGACTGAATGAAAGGAGCTGGCATCTCACTCTCTTTGAATCTTCTTTATCATGCTAAGAGGAGCAGGAAAAAGCAAAAAATTTCAGAATTGCACCTTGCAATGCGGAGAAATTACTGTTTGTGCATTTACAATATTCATTGATTTTTGCCATTGAAAAACATCATGTTATTCATATACCAGAAATGATTGAAGCTACTGACTGAATGAAAGGAGCTGGCATCTCACTCTCTTTGAATCTTCTTTATCATGCTAAGAGGAGCAGGAAAAAGTAAAAAATTTCAGAATTGCACCTTGCAATGCGGAGAAATTACTGTTTGTGCATTTATAATATTCAATGATTTTTGCCATTGAAAAACGTCCAGAAATGATTGAAGCTACTGACTGAACGAAAGGAGCTGGCATCTCACTCTCTTTGAATCTTCTTTATCATGCTAAGAGGAGCAGAAAAAAGCAAAAAATTTCAGAATTGCACCTTGCAATGCGGAGAAATTACTGTTTGTGCATTTACAATATTCATTGATTTTTGCCATTGAAAAACATCATGTTATTCATATACCAGAAATGTTTGAAGCTACTGACTGAATGAAAGGAGCTGGCATCTCACTCTCTTTGAATCTTCTTTATCATGCTAAGAGGAGCAGGAAAAAGCAAAAAATTTCAGAATTGCACATTGCAATGCGGAGAAATTACTGTTTGTGCATTTACAATATTCATTGATTTTTGCCATTGAAAAACGTCCAGAAATGATTGAAGCTACTGACTGAATGAAAGGAGCTGGCATCTCACTCTCTTTGAATCTTCTTTATCATGCTAAGAGGAGCAGGAAAAAGCAAAAAATTTCAGAATTGCACCTTGCAATGCGGAGAAATTACTGTTTGTGCATTTACAATATTCATTGATTTTTGCCATTGAAAAACGTCCAGAAATGATTGAAGCTACTGACTGAATGAAAGGAGCTGGCATCTCACTCTCTTTGAATCTTCTTTATAATGCTAAGAGGAGCAGGAAAAAGCAAAAAATTTCAGAATTGCACCTTGCAATGCGGAGAAATTACTGTTTGTGCATTCACAATATTCATTGATTTTTGCCATTGAAAAACATGTTATTCATATACCAGAAATGTTTGAAGCTCCTGACTGAATGAAAGGAGCTGGCACCTCACTCTCTTTGAATCTTCTTTATCATGCTAAGAGGAGCAGGAAAAAGCAAAAAATTTCAAAATTGCACCTTGCAATGCGGAGAAATTACTGTTTGTGCATTTACAATATTCATTGATTTTTGCCATTGAAAAACGTCCAGAAATGATTGAAGCTACTGACTGAATGAAAGGAGCTGTCATCTCACTCTCTTTGAATCTTCTTTATCATGCTAAGAGGAGCAGGAAAAAGCAAAAAATTTCAGAATTGCACCTTGCAATGCGGAGAAATTACTGTTTGTGCATTTACAATATTCATTGATTTTTGCCATTGAAAAATGTCCAGAAATGATTGAAGCTACTGACTGAATGAAAGGAGCTGGCATCTCACTCTCTTTGAATCTTCTTTATCATGCTAAGAGGAGCAGGAAAAAGCAAAAAATTTCAGAATTGCGCCTTGCAATGCGGAGAAATTACTGTTTGTGCATTTACAAAATTCATTGATTTTTGCCATTGAAAAACATCATGTTATTCATATGCCAGAAATGATTGAAGCTACTGACTGAAGGAAAGGAGCTGGCATCTCACTCTCTTTGAATCTTCTTTATCATGCTAATAGGAGCAGGAAAAAGCAAAAAATTTCAGAATTGCGCCTTGCAATGCGGAGAAATTACTGTTTGTGCATTTACAAAATTCATTGATTTTTGCCATTGAAAAACATCATGTTATTCATATGCCAGAAATGATTGAAGCTACTGACTGAAGGAAAGGAGCTGGCATCTCACTCTCTTTGAATCTTCTTTATCATGCTAAGAGGAGCAGGAAAAAGCAAAAAATTTCAGAATTGCACCTTGCAATGCGGAGAAATTACTGTTTGTGCATTTACAATATTCATTGATTTTTGCCATTGAAAAACGTCCAGAAATGATTGAAGCTACTGACTGAATGAAAGGAGCTGGCATCTCACTCTCTTTGAATCTTCTTTATCATGCTAAGAGGAGCAGGAAAAAGCAAAAAATTTCAGAATTGCACCTTGCAATGCGGAGAAATTACTGTTTGTGCATTTACAATATTCATTGATTTTTGCGATTGAAAAACATCATGTTATTCATATACCAGAAATGATTGAAGCTACTGACTGAATGAAAGGAGCTGGCATCTCACTCTCTTTGAATCTTCTTTATCATGCTAAGAGGAGCAGGAAAAAGTAAAAAATTTCAGAATTGCACCTTGCAATGCGGAGAAATTACTGTTTGTGCATTTACAATATTCAATGATTTTTGCCATTGAAAAACGTCCAGAAATGATTAAAGCTACTGACTGAATGAAAGGAGCTGGCATCTCACTCTCTTTGAATCTTCTTTATCATGCTAAGAGGAGCAGGAAAAAGCAAAAAATTTCAGAATTGCACCTTGCAATGCGGAGAAATTACTGTTTGTGCATTTACAATATTCATTGATTTTTGCCATTGAAAAACGTTCAGAAATGATTGAAGCTACTGACTGAATGAAAGGAGCTGGCATCTCACTCTCTTTGAATCTTCTTTATCATGCTAAGAGGAGCAGGAAAAAGCAAAAAATTTCAGAATTGCACCTTGCAATGCGGAGAAATTACTGTTTGTGCATTTACAATATTCATTGATTTTTGCCATTGAAAAACATCATGTTATTCATATACCAGAAATGATTGAAGCTACTGACTGAATGAAAGGAGCTGGCATCTCACTCTCTTTGAATCTTCTTTATCATGCTAAGAGGAGCAGGAAAAAGTAAAAAATTTCAGAATTGCACCTTGCAATGCAGAGAAATTACTGTTTGTGCATTTATAATATTCAATGATTTTTGCCATTGAAAAACGTCCAGAAATGATTGAAGCTACTGACTGAACGAAAGGAGCTGGCATCTCACTCTCTTTGAATCTTCTTTATCATGCTAAGAGGAGCAGAAAAAAGCAAAAAATTTCAGAATTGCACCTTGCAATGCGGAGAAATTACTGTTTGTGCATTTACAATATTCATTGATTTTTGCCATTGAAAAACATCATGTTATTCATATACCAGAAATGTTTGAAGCTACTGACTGAATGAAAGGAGCTGGCATCTCACTCTCTTTGAATCTTCTTTATCATGCTAAGAGGAGCAGGAAAAAGCAAAAAATTTCAGAATTGCACATTGCAATGCGGAGAAATTACTGTTTGTGCATTTACAATATTCATTGATTTTTGCCATTGAAAAACGTCCAGAAATGATTGAAGCTACTGACTGAATGAAAGGAGCTGGCATCTCACTCTCTTTGAATCTTCTTTATCATGCTAAGAGGAGCAGGAAAAAGCAAAAAATTTCAGAATTGCGCCTTGCAATGCGGAGAAATTACTGTTTGTGCATTTACAAAATTCATTGATTTTTGCCATTGAAAAACATCATGTTATTCATATGCCAGAAATGATTGAAGCTACTGACTGAAGGAAAGGAGCTGGCATCTCACTCTCTTTGAATCTTCTTTATCATGCTAAGAGGAGCAGGAAAAAGCAAAAAATTTCAGAATTGCGCCTTGCAATGCGGAGAAATTACTGTTTGTGCATTTACAAAATTCATTGATTTTTGCCATTGAAAAACATCATGTTATTCATATGCCAGAAATGATTGAAGCTACTGACTGAAGGAAAGGAGCTGGCATCTCACTCTCTTTGAATCTTCTTTATCATGCTAAGAGGAGCAGGAAAAAGCAAAAAATTTCAGAATTGCACCTTGCAATGCGGAGAAATTACTGTTTGTGCATTTACAATATTCATTGATTTTTGCCATTGAAAAACGTCCAGAAATGATTGAAGCTACTGACTGAATGAAAGGAGCTGGCATCTCACTCTCTTTGAATCTTCTTTATCATGCTAAGAGGAGCAGGAAAAAGCAAAAAATTTCAGAATTGCACCTTGCAATGCGGAGAAATTACTGTTTGTGCATTTACAATATTCATTGATTTTTGCGATTGAAAAACATCATGTTATTCATATACCAGAAATGATTGAAGCTACTGACTGAATGAAAGGAGCTGGCATCTCACTCTCTTTGAATCTTCTTTATCATGCTAAGAGGAGCAGGAAAAAGTAAAAAATTTCAGAATTGCACCTTGCAATGCGGAGAAATTACTGTTTGTGCATTTACAATATTCAATGATTTTTGCCATTGAAAAACGTCCAGAAATGATTAAAGCTACTGACTGAATGAAAGGAGCTGGCATCTCACTCTCTTTGAATCTTCTTTATCATGCTAAGAGGAGCAGGAAAAAGCAAAAAATTTCAGAATTGCACCTTGCAATGCGGAGAAATTACTGTTTGTGCATTTACAATATTCATTGATTTTTGCCATTGAAAAACGTCCAGAAATGATTGAAGCTACTGACTGAATGAAAGGAGCTGGCATCTCACTCTCTTTGAATCTTCTTTATCATGCTAAGAGGAGCAGGAAAAAGCAAAAAATTTCAGAATTGCACCTTGCAATGCGGAGAAATTACTGTTTGTGCATTTACAATATTCATTGATTTTTGCCATTGAAAAACATCATGTTATTCATATACCAGAAATGATTGAAGCTACTGACTGAATGAAAGGAGCTGGCATCTCACTCTCTTTGAATCTTCTTTATCATGCTAAGAGGAGCAGGAAAAAGTAAAAAATTTTAGAATTGCACCTTGCAATGCGGAGAAATTACTGTTTGTGCATTTATAATATTCAATGATTTTTGCCATTGAAAAACGTCCAGAAATGATTGAAGCTACTGACTGAACGAAAGGAGCTGGCATCTCACTCTCTTTGAATCTTCTTTATCATGCTAAGAGGAGCAGAAAAAAGCAAAAAATTTCAGAATTGCACCTTGCAATGCGGAGAAATTACTGTTTGTGCATTTACAATATTCATTGATTTTTGCCATTGAAAAACATCATGTTATTCATATACCAGAAATGTTTGAAGCTACTGACTGAATGAAAGGAGCTGGCATCTCACTCTCTTTGAATCTTCTTTATCATGCTAAGAGGAGCAGGAAAAAGCAAAAAATTTCAGAATTGCACATTGCAATGCGGAGAAATTACTGTTTGTGCATTTACAATATTCATTGATTTTTGCCATTGAAAAACGTCCAGAAATGATTGAAGCTACTGACTGAATGAAAGGAGCTGGCATCTCACTCTCTTTGAATCTTCTTTATCATGCTAAGAGGAGCAGGAAAAAGCAAAAAATTTCAGAATTGCACCTTGCAATGCGGAGAAATTACTGTTTGTGCATTTACAATATTCATTGATTTTTGCCATTGAAAAACATGTTATTCATATACCAGAAATGTTTGAAGCTCCTGACTGAATGAAAGGAGCTGGCACCTCACTCTCTTTGAATCTTCTTTATCATGCTAAGAGGAGCAGGAAAAAGCAAAAAATTTCAGAATTGCACCTTGCAATGCGGAGAAATTACTGTTTGTGCATTTACAATATTCATTGATTTTTGCCATTGAAAAACGTCCAGAAATGATTGAAGCTACTGACTGAATGAAAGAAGCTGTCATCTCACTCTCTTTGAATCTTCTTTATCATGCTAAGAGGAGCAGGAAAAAGCAAAAAATTTCAGAATTGCACCTTGCAATGCGGAGAAATTACTGTTTGTGCATTTACAATATTCATTGATTTTTGCCATTGAAAAATGTCCAGAAATGATTGAAGCTACTGACTGAATGAAAGGAGCTGGCATCTCACTCTCTTTGAATCTTCTTTATCATGCTAAGAGGAGCAGGAAAAAGCAAAAAATTTCAGAATTGCGCCTTGCAATGCGGAGAAATTACTGTTTGTGCATTTACAAAATTCATTGATTTTTGCCATTGAAAAACATCATGTTATTCATATGCCAGAAATGATTGAAGCTACTGACTGAAGGAAAGGAGCTGGCATCTCACTCTCTTTGAATCTTCTTTATCATGCTAAGAGGAGCAGGAAAAAGCAAAAAATTTCAGAATTGCGCCTTGCAATGCGGAGAAATTACTGTTTGTGCATTTACAAAATTCATTGATTTTTGCCATTGAAAAACATCATGTTATTCATATGCCAGAAATGATTGAAGCTACTGACTGAAGGAAAGGAGCTGGCATCTCACTCTCTTTGAATCTTCTTTATCATGCTAAGAGGAGCAGGAAAAAGCAAAAAATTTCAGAATTGCACCTTGCAATGCGGAGAAATTACTGTTTGTGCATTTACAATATTCATTGATTTTTGCCATTGAAAAACGTCCAGAAATGATTGAAGCTACTGACTGAATGAAAGGAGCTGGCATCTCACTCTCTTTGAATCTTCTTTATCATGCTAAGAGGAGCAGGAAAAAGCAAAAAATTTCAGAATTGCACCTTGCAATGCGGAGAAATTACTGTTTGTGCATTTACAATATTCATTGATTTTTGCGATTGAAAAACATCATGTTATTCATATACCAGAAATGATTGAAGCTACTGACTGAATGAAAGGAGCTGGCATCTCACTCTCTTTGAATCTTCTTTATCATGCTAAGAGGAGCAGGAAAAAGTAAAAAATTTCAGAATTGCACCTTGCAATGCGGAGAAATTACTGTTTGTGCATTTACAATATTCAATGAATTTTGCCATTGAAAAACGTCCAGAAATGATTGAAGCTACTGACTGAACTAAAGGAGCTGGCATCTCACTCTCTTTGAATCTTCTTTATCATGCTAAGAGGAGCAGGAAAAAGCAAAAAATTTCAGAATTGCACCTTGCAATGCGGAGAAATTACTGTTTGTGCATTTACAATATTCATTGATTTTTGCCATTGAAAAACATCATGTTATTCATATACCAGAAATGTTTGAAGCTACTGACTGAATGAAAGGAGCTGGTATCTCACTCTCTTTGAATCTTCTTCATAATGCTAAGAGGAGCAGGAAAAAGCAAAAAATTTCAGAATTGCACCTTGCAATGCGGAGAAATTACTGTTTGTGCATTTACAATATTCATTGATTTTTGCCATTGAAAAACGTCCAGAAATGATTGAAGCTACTGACAATGAAAGGAGCTGGCATCTCACTCTCTTTGAATCTTCTTTATCATGCTAAGAGGAGCAGGAAAAAGCAAAAAATTTCAGAATTGCACCTTGCAATGCTGAGAAATTTCTGTTTGTGCATTTACAAAATTCATTGATTTTTGCCATTGAAAAACATCATGTTATTCATATACCAGAAATGATTGAAGCTACTGACTGAATGAAAGGAGCTGGCATCTCACTCTCTTTGAATCTTCTTTATCATGCTAAGAGGAGCAGGAAAAAGCAAAAAATTTCAGAATTGCACCTTGCAATGCGGAGAAATTACTGTTTGTGCATTTACAATATTCATTGATTTTTGCCATTGAAAAACGTCCAGAAATGATTGAAGCTACTGACTGAATGAAAGGAGCTGGCATCTCACTCTCTTTGAATCTTCTTTATCATGCTAAGAGGAGCAGGAAAAAGCAAAAAATTTCAGAATTGCACCTTGCAATGCGGAGAAATTACTGTTTGTGCATTTACAATATTCATTGATTTTTGCCATTGAAAAACGTCCAGAAATGATTGAAGCTACTGACTGAATGAAAGGAGCTGGCATCTCACTCTCTTTGAATCTTCTTTATCATGCTAAGAGGAGCAGGAAAAAGCAAAAAATTTCAGAATTGCACCTTGCAATGCGGAGAAATTACAGTTTGTGCATTTACAATATTCATTGATTTTTGCCATTGAAAAACGTCCAGAAATGATTGAAGCTACTGACTGAATGAAAGGAGCTGGCATCTCACTCTCTTTGAATCTTCTTTATCATGCTAAGAGGAGCAGGAAAAAGCAAAAAATTTCAGAATTGCACCTTGCAATGCGGAGAAATTACTGTTTGTGCATTTACAATATTCATTGATTTTTGCCATTGAAAAATGTCCAGAAATGATTGAAGCTACTGACTGAATGAAAGGAGCTGGCATCTCACTCTCTTTGAATCTTCTTTATCATGCTAAGAGGAGCAGGAAAAAGCAAAAAATTTCAGAATTGCACCTTGCAATGCGGAGAAATTACTGTTTGTGCATTTACAATATTCATTGATTTTTGCCATTGAAAAACATGTTATTCATATACCAGAAATGTTTGAAGCTCCTGACTGAATGAAAGGAGCTGGCACCTCACTCTCTTTGAATCTTGTTTATCATGCTAAGAGGAGCAGAAAAAAGCAAAAAATTTCAGAATTGCACCTTGCAATGCGGAGAAATTACTGTTTGTGCATTTACAATATTCATTGATTTTTGCCATTGAAAAACGTCCAGAAATGATTGAAGCTACTGACTGAATGAAAGGAGCTAGCATCTCACTCTCTTTGAATCTTCTTTATCATGCTAAGAGGAGCAGGAAAAAGCAAAAAATTTCAGAATTGCGCCTTGCAATGCGGAGAAATTACTGTTTGTGCATTTACAAAATTCATTGATTTTTGCCATTGAAAAACATCATGTTATTCATATACCAGAAATGATTGAAGCTACTGACTGAAGGAAAGGAGCTGGCATCTCACTCTCTTTGAATCTTCTTTATCATGCTAAGAGGAGCAGGAAAAAGCAAAAAATTTCAGAATTACACCTTGCAATGCGGAGAAATTACTGTTTGTGCCCTTACAATATTCATTGATTTTTGCCATTGAAAAACGTCCGGAAATGATTGAAGCTACTGACTGAATGAAAGGAGCTGGCATCTCACTCTCTTTGAATCTTCTTTATCATGCTAAGAGGAGCAGGAAAAAGCAAAAAATTTCAGAATTGCACCTTGCAATGCGGAGAAATTACTGTTTGTGCATTTACAATATTCATTGATTTTTGCGATTGAAAAACATCATGTTATTCATATACCAGAAATGATTGAAGCTACTGACTGAATGAAAGGAGCTGGCATCTCACTCTCTTTGAATCTTCTTTATCATGCTAAGAGGAGCAGGAAAAAGTAAAAAATTTCAGAATTGCACCTTGCAATGCGGAGAAATTACTGTTTGTGCATTTACAATATTCAATGATTTTTGCAATTGAAAAACATCCATAAATGATTGAAGCTACTGACTGAATGAAAGGAGCTGGCATCTCACTCTCTTTGAATCTTGTTTATCATGCTAAAAGGAGCAGGAAAAAGCAAAAAATTTCAGAATTGCACCTTGCAATGCGGAGAAATTACTGTTTGTGCATTTACAATATTCATTGATTTTTGCCATTGAAAAACGTCCAGAAATGATTGAAGCTACTGACTGAATGAAAGGAGCTGGCATCTCACTCTCTTTGAATCTTCTTTATCATGCTAAGAGGAGCAGGAAAAAGCAAAAAATTTCAGAATTGCACCTTGCAATGCTGAGAAATTTCTGTTTGTGCATTTACAAAATTCATTGATTTTTGCCATTGAAAAACATCATGTTATTCATATACCAGAAATGATTGAAGCTACTGACTGAATGAAAGGAGCTGGCATCTCACTCTCTTTGAATCTTCTTTATCATGCTAAGAGGAGCAGGAAAAAGCAAAAAATTTCAGAATTGCACCTTGCAATGCGGAGAAATTACTGTTTGTGCATTTACAATATTCATTGATTTTTGCCATTGAAAAACGTCCAGAAATGATTGAAGCTACTGACTGAATGAAAGGAGCTGGCATCTCACTCTCTTTGAATCTTCTTTATCATGCTAAGAGGAGCAGGAAAAAGCAAAAAATTTCAGAATTGCACCTTGCAATGCGGAGAAATTACTGTTTGTGCATTTACAATATTCATTGATTTTTGCCATTGAAAAACGTCCAGAAATGATTGAAGCTACTGACTGAATGAAAGGAGCTGGCATCTCACTCTCTTTGAATCTTCTTTATCATGCTAAGAGGAGCAGGAAAAAGCAAAAAATTTCAGAATTGCACCTTGCAATGCGGAGAAATTACAGTTTGTGCATTTACAATATTCATTGATTTTTGCCATTGAAAAACGTCCAGAAATGATTGAAGCTACTGACTGAATGAAAGGAGCTGGCATCTCACTCTCTTTGAATCTTCTTTATCATGCTAAGAGGAGCAGGAAAAAGCAAAAAATTTCAGAATTGCACCTTGCAATGCGGAGAAATTACTGTTTGTGCATTTACAATATTCATTGATTTTTGCCATTGAAAAATGTCCAGAAATGATTGAAGCTACTGACTGAATGAAAGGAGCTGGCATCTCACTCTCTTTGAATCTTCTTTATCATGCTAAGAGGAGCAGGAAAAAGCAAAAAATTTCAGAATTGCACCTTGCAATGCGGAGAAATTACTGTTTGTGCATTTACAATATTCATTGATTTTTGCCATTGAAAAACATGTTATTCATATACCAGAAATGTTTGAAGCTCCTGACTGAATGAAAGGAGCTGGCACCTCACTCTCTTTGAATCTTGTTTATCATGCTAAGAGGAGCAGGAAAAAGCAAAAAATTTCAGAATTGCACCTTGCAATGCGGAGAAATTACTGTTTGTGCATTTACAATATTCATTGATTTTTGCCATTGAAAAACGTCCAGAAATGATTGAAGCTACTGACTGAATGAAAGGAGCTAGCATCTCACTCTCTTTGAATCTTCTTTATCATGCTAAGAGGAGCAGGAAAAAGCAAAAAATTTCAGAATTGCGCCTTGCAATGCGGAGAAATTACTGTTTGTGCATTTACAAAATTCATTGATTTTTGCCATTGAAAAACATCATGTTATTCATATACCAGAAATGATTGAAGCTACTGACTGAAGGAAAGGAGCTGGCATCTCACTCTCTTTGAATCTTCTTTATCATGCTAAGAGGAGCAGGAAAAAGCAAAAAATTTCAGAATTACACCTTGCAATGCGGAGAAATTACTGTTTGTGCCCTTACAATATTCATTGATTTTTGCCATTGAAAAACGTCCGGAAATGATTGAAGCTACTGACTGAATGAAAGGAGCTGGCATCTCACTCTCTTTGAATCTTCTTTATCATGCTAAGAGGAGCAGGAAAAAGCAAAAAATTTCAGAATTGCACCTTGCAATGCGGAGAAATTACTGTTTGTGCATTTACAATATTCATTGATTTTTGCGATTGAAAAACATCATGTTATTCATATACCAGAAATGATTGAAGCTACTGACTGAATGAAAGGAGCTGGCATCTCACTCTCTTTGAATCTTCTTTATCATGCTAAGAGGAGCAGGAAAAAGTAAAAAATTTCAGAATTGCACCTTGCAATGCGGAGAAATTACTGTTTGTGCATTTACAATATTCAATGATTTTTTCAATTGAAAAACGTCCATAAATGATTGAAGCTACTGACTGAATGAAAGGAGCTGGCATCTCACTCTCTTTGAATCTTGTTTATCATGCTAAAAGGAGCAGGAAAAAGCAAAAAATTTCAGAATTGCACCTTGCAATGCGGAGAAATTACTGTTTGTGCATTTACAATATTCATTGATTTTTGCCATTGAAAAACGTCCAGAAATGATTGAAGCTACTGACTGAATGAAAGGAGCTGGCATCTCACTCTCTTTGAATCTTCTTTATCATGCTAAGAGGAGCAGGAAAAAGCAAAAAATTTCAGAATTGCACCTTGCAATGCGGAGAAATTACTGTTTGTGCATTTACAATATTCATTGATTTTTGCAATTGAAAAACGTCCAGAAATGATTGAAGCTACTGACTGAATGAAAGGAGATGGCATCTCACTCTCTTTGAATCTTCTTTATCATGCTAAGAGGAGCAGGAAAAAGTAAAAAATTTCAGAATTGCACCTTGCAATGCGGAGAAATTACTGTTTGTGCATTTACAATATTCAATGATTTTTGCCATTGAAAAACGTCCAGAAATGATTGAAGCTACTGACTGAACGAAAGGAGCTGGCATCTCACTCTCTTTGAATCTTCTTTATCATGCTAAGAGGAGCAGGAAAAAGCAAAAAATTTCAGAATTGCACCTTGCAATGCGGAGAAATTACTGTTTGTGCATTTACAATATTCATTGATTTTTGCCATTGAAAAACATCATGTTATTCATATACCAGAAATGTTTGAAGCTACTGACTGAATGAAAGGAGCTGGTATCTCACTCTCTTTGAATCTTCTTCATAATGCTAAGAGGAGCAGGAAAAAGCAAAAAATTTCAGAATTGCACCTTGCAATGCGGAGAAATTACTGTTTGTGCATTTACAATATTCATTGATTTTTGCCATTGAAAAACGTCCAGAAATGATTGAAGCTACTGACAATGAAAGGAGCTGGCATCTCACTCTCTTTGAATCTTCTTTATCATGCTAAGAGGAGCAGGAAAAAGCAAAAAATTTCAGAATTGCACCTTGCAATGCTGAGAAATTACTGTTTGTGCATTTACAAAATTCATTGATTATTGCCATTGAAAAACATCATGTTATTCATATACCAGAAATGATTGAAGCTACTGACTGAATGAAAGGAGCTGGCATCTCACTCTCTTTGAATCTTCTTTATCATGCTAAGAGGAGCAGGAAAAAGCAAAAAATTTCAGAATTGCACCTTGCAATGCGGAGAAATTACTGTTTGTGCATTTACAATATTCATTGATTTTTGCCATTGAAAAACGTCCAGAAATGATTGAAGCTACTGACTGAATGAAAGGAGCTGGCATCTCACTCTCTTTGAATCTTCTTTATCATGCTAAGAGGAGCAGGAAAAAGCAAAAAATTTCAGAATTGCACCTTGCAATGCGGAGAAATTACTGTTTGTGCATTTACAATATTCATTGATTTTTGCCATTGAAAAACGTCCAGAAATGATTGAAGCTACTGACTGAATGAAAGGAGCTGGCATCTCACTCTCTTTGAATCTTCTTTATCATGCTAAGAGGAGCAGGAAAAAGCAAAAAATTTCAGAATTGCACCTTGCAATGCGGAGAAATTACTGTTTGTGCATTTAAAATATTCATTGATTTTTGCCATTGAAAAACGTCCAGAAATGATTGAAGCTACTGACAATGAAAGGAGCTGGCATCTCACTCTCTTTGAATCTTCTTTATCATGCTAAGAGCAGCAGGAAAAAGCAAAAAATTTCAGAATTGCACCTTGCAATGCTGAGAAATTACTGTTTGTGCATTTACAAAATTCATTGATTTTTGCCATTGAAAAACATCATGTTATTCATATACCAGAAATGATTGAAGCTACTGACTGAATGAAAGGAGCTGGCATCTCACTCTCTTTGAATCTTCTTTATCATGCTAAGAGGAGCAGGAAAAAGCAAAAAATTTCAGAATTGCACCTTGCAATGCGGAGAAATTACTGTTTGTGCATTTACAATATTCATTGATTTTTGCCATTGAAAAACATCATGTTATTCATATACCAGAAATGTTTGAAGCTACTGACTGAATGAAAGGAGCTGACATCTCACTCTCTTTGAATCTTCTTTATCATGCTAAGAGGAGCAGGAAAAAGCAAAAAATTTCAGAATTGCACCTTGCAATGCGGAGAAATTACTGTTTGTGCATTTACAATATTCATTGATTTTTGCCATTGAAAAATGTCCAGAAATGATTGAAGCTACTGACTGAATGAAAGGAGCTGGCATCTCATTCTCTTTGAATCTTCTTTATCATGCTAAGAGGAGCAGGAAAAAGCAAAAAATTTCAGAATTGCACCTTGCAATGCGGAGAAATTACAGTTTGTGCATTTACAATATTCATTGATTTTTGCCATTGAAAAACGTCCAGAAATGATTGAAGCTACTGACTGAATGAAAGGAGCTGGCATCTCACTCTCTTTGAATCTTCTTTATCATGCTAAGAGTAGCAGGAAAAAGCAAAAAATTTCAGAATTGCACCTAGCAATGCGGAGAAATTACTGTTTGTGCATTTACAATATTAATTGATTTTTGCCATTGAAAAACGTCCAGAAATGATTGAAGCTACTGACTGAATGAAAGGAGCTGGCATCTCACTCTCTTTGAATCTTCTTTATCATGCTAAGAGGAGCAGGAAAAAGCAAAAAATTTCAGAATTGCACCTTGCAATGCGGAGAAATTACTGTTTGTGCATTTACAATATTCATTGATTTTTGCCATTGAAAAACATGTTATTCATATACCAGAAATGTTTGAAGCTCCTGACTGAATGAAAGGAGCTGGCACCTCACTCTCTTTGAATCTTCTTTATCATGCTAAGAGGAGCAGGAAAAAGCAAAAAATTTCAGAATTGCACCTTGCAATGCGGAGAAATTACTGTTTGTGCATTTACAATATTCATTGATTTTTGCCATTGAAAAACGTCCAGAAATGATTGAAGCTACTGACTGAATGAGGGGAGCTGGCATCTCACTCTCTTTGAATCTTCTTTATCATGCTAAGAGGAGCAGGAAAAAGCAAAAAATTTCAGAATTGCACCTTGCAATGCGGAGAAATTACTGTTTGTGCATTTACAATATTCATTGATTTTTGCCATTGAAAAATGTCCAGAAATGATTGAAGCTACTGACTGAATGAAAGGAGCTGGCATCTCACTCTCTTTGAATCTTCTTTATCATGCTAAGAGGAGCAGGAAAAAGCAAAAAATTTCAGAATTGCGCCTTGCAATGCGGAGAAATTACTGTTTGTGCATTTACAAAATTCATTGATTTTTGCCATTGAAAAACATGATGTTATTCATATACCAGAAATGATTGAAGCTACTGACTGAAGGAAAGGAGCTGGCATCTCACTCTCTTTGAATCTTCTTTATCATGCTAAGAGGAGCAGGAAAAAGCAAAAAATTTCAGAATTGCACCTTGCAATGCGGAGAAATTACTGTTTGTGCATTTACAATATTCATTGATTTTTGCCATTGAAAAATGTCCAGAAATGATTGAAGCTACTGACTGAATGAAAGGAGCTGGCATCTCACTCTCTTTGAATCTTCTTTATCATGCTAAGAGGAGCAGGAAAAAGCAAAAAATTTCAGAATTGCACCTTGCAATGCGGAGAAATTACTGTTTGTGCATTTACAATATTCATTGATTTTTGCCATTGAAAAACGTCCAGAAATGATTGAAGCTACTGACTGAATGAAAGGAGCTGGCATCTCACTCTCTTTGAATCTTCTTTATCATGCTAAGAGGAGCAGGAAAAAGCAAAAAATTTCAGAATTGCACCTTGCAATGCGGAGAAATTACAGTTTGTGCATTTACAATATTCATTGATTTTTGCCATTGAAAAACGTCCAGAAATGATTGAAGCTACTGACTGAATGAAAGGAGCTGGCATCTCACTCTCTTTGAATCTTCTTTATCATGCTAAGAGGAGCAGGAAAAAGCAAAAAATTTCAGAATTGCACCTTGCAATGCGGAGAAATTACTGTTTGTGCATTTACAATATTCATTGATTTTTGCCATTGAAAAACGTCCAGAAATGATTGAAGCTACTGACTGAATGAAAGGAGCTGGCATCTCACTCTCTTTGAATCTTCTTTATCATGCTAAGAGGAGCAGGAAAAAGCAAAAAATTTCAGAATTGCACCTTGCAATGCGGAGAAATTACTGTTTGTGCATTTACAATATTCATTGATTTTTGCCATTGAAAAACATGTTATTCATATACCAGAAATGTTTGAAGCTCCTGACTGAATGAAAGGAGCTGGCACCTCACTCTCTTTGAATCTTCTTTATCATGCTAAGAGGAGCAGGAAAAAGCAAAAAATTTCAGAATTGCACCTTGCAATGCGGAGAAATTACTGTTTGTGCATTTACAATATTCATTGATTTTTGCCATTGAAAAACGTCCAGAAATGATTGAAGCTACTGACTGAATGAAAGGAGCTGTCATCTCACTCTCTTTGAATCTTCTTTATCATGCTAAGAGGAGCAGGAAAAAGCAAAAAATTTCAGAATTGCACCTTGCAATGCGGAGAAATTACTGTTTGTGCATTTACAATATTCATTGATTTTTGCCATTGAAAAATGTCCAGAAATGATTGAAGCTACTGACTGAATGAAAGGAGCTGGCATCTCACTCTCTTTGAATCTTCTTTATCATGCTAAGAGGAGCAGGAAAAAGCAAAAAATTTCAGAATTGCGCCTTGCAATGCGGAGAAATTACTGTTTGTGCATTTACAAAATTCATTGATTTTTGCCATTGAAAAACATCATGTTATTCATATGCCAGAAATGATTGAAGCTACTGACTGAAGGAAAGGAGCTGGCATCTCACTCTCTTTGAATCTTCTTTATCATGCTAAGAGGAGCAGGAAAAAGCAAAAAATTTCAGAATTGCGCCTTGCAATGCGGAGAAATTACTGTTTGTGCATTTACAAAATTCATTGATTTTTGCCATTGAAAAACATCATGTTATTCATATGCCAGAAATGATTGAAGCTACTGACTGAAGGAAAGGAGCTGGCATCTCACTCTCTTTCAATCTTCTTTATCATGCTAAGAGGAGCAGGAAAAAGCAAAAAATTTCAGAATTGCACCTTGCAATGCGGAGAAATTACTGTTTGTGCATTTACAATATTCATTGATTTTTGCCATTGAAAAACGTCCAGAAATGATTGAAGCTACTGACTGAATGAAAGGAGCTGGCATCTCACTCTCTTTGAATCTTCTTTATCATGCTAAGAGGAGCAGGAAAAAGCAAAAAATTTCAGAATTGCACCTTGCAATGCGGAGAAATTACTGTTTGTGCATTTACAATATTCATTGATTTTTGCGATTGAAAAACATCATGTTATTCATATACCAGAAATGATTGAAGCTACTGACTGAATGAAAGGAGCTGGCATCTCACTCTCTTTGAATCTTCTTTATCATGCTAAGAGGAGCAGGAAAAAGTAAAAAATTTCAGAATTGCACCTTGCAATGCGGAGAAATTACTGTTTGTGCATTTACAATATTCAATGAATTTTGCCATTGAAAAACGTCCAGAAATGATTGAAGCTACTGACTGAACTAAAGGAGCTGGCATCTCACTCTCTTTGAATCTTCTTTATCATGCTAAGAGGAGCAGGAAAAAGCAAAAAATTTCAGAATTGCACCTTGCAATGCGGAGAAATTGCTGTTTGTGCATTTACAATATTCATTGATTTTTGCCATTGAAAAATGTCCAGAAATGATTGAAGCTACTGACTGAATGAAAGGAGCTGGCATCTCACTCTCTTTGAATCTTCTTTATCATGCTAAGAGGAGCAGGAAAAAGCAAAAAATTTCAGAATTGCGCCTTGCAATGCGGAGAAATTACTGTTTGTGCATTTACAAAATTCATTGATTTTTGCCATTGAAAAACATCATGTTATTCATATGCCAGAAATGATTGAAGCTACTGACTGAAGGAAAGGAGCTGGCATCTCACTCTCTTTGAATCTTCTTTATCATGCTAAGAGGAGCAGGAAAAAGCAAAAAATTTCAGAATTGCGCCTTGCAATGCGGAGAAATTACTGTTTGTGCATTTACAAAATTCATTGATTTTTGCCATTGAAAAACATCATGTTATTCATATGCCAGAAATGATTGAAGCTACTGACTGAAGGAAAGGAGCTGGCATCTCACTCTCTTTGAATCTTCTTTATCATGCTAAGAGGAGCAGGAAAAAGCAAAAAATTTCAGAATTGCACTTTGCAATGCGGAGAAATTACTGTTTGTGCATTTACAATATTCATTGATTTTTGCCATTGAAAAACGTCCAGAAATGATTGAAGCTACTGACTGAATGAAAGGAGCTGGCATCTCACTCTCTTTGAATCTTCTTTATCATGCTAAGAGGAGCAGGAAAAAGCAAAAAATTTCAGAATTGCACCTTGCAATGCGGAGAAATTACTGTTTGTGCATTTACAATATTCATTGATTTTTGCGATTGAAAAACATCATGTTATTCATATACCAGAAATGATTGAAGCTACTGACTGAATGAAAGGAGCTGGCATCTCACTCTCTTTGAATCTTCTTTATCATGCTAAGAGGAGCAGGAAAAAGTAAAAAATTTCAGAATTGCACCTTGCAATGCGGAGAAATTACTGTTTGTGCATTTACAATATTCAATGAATTTTGCCATTGAAAAACGTCCAGAAATGATTGAAGCTACTGACTGAACTAAAGGAGCTGGCATCTCACTCTCTTTGAATCTTCTTTATCATGCTAAGAGGAGCAGGAAAAAGCAAAAAATTTCAGAATTGCACCTTGCAATGCGGAGAAATTACTGTTTGTGCATTTACAATATTCATTGATTTTTGCCATTGAAAAACATCATGTTATTCATATACCAGAAATGTTTGAAGCTACTGACTGAATGAAAGGAGCTGGTATCTCACTCTCTTTGAATCTTCTTCATAATGCTAAGAGGAGCAGGAAAAAGCAAAAAATTTCAGAATTGCACCTTGCAATGCGAAGAAATTACTGTTTGTGCATTTACAATATTCATTGATTTTTGCCATTGAAAAACGTCCAGAAATGATTGAAGCTACTGACAATGAAAGGAGCTGGCATCTCACTCTCTTTGAATCTTCTTTATCATGCTAAGAGGAGCAGGAAAAAGCAAAAAATTTCAGAATTGCACCTTGCAATGCGGAGAAATTACTGTTTGTGCATTTACAATATTCATTGATTTTTGCCATTGAAAAACGTCCAGAAATGATTGAAGCTACTGACTGAATGAAAGGAGCTGGCATCTCACTCTCTTTGAATCTTCTTTATCATGCTAAGAGGAGCAGGAAAAAGCAAAAAATTTCAGAATTGCACCTTGCAATGCGGAGAAATTACAGTTTGTGCATTTACAATATTCATTGATTTTTGCCATTGAAAAACGTCCAGAAATGATTGAAGCTACTGACTGAATGAAAGGAGCTGGCATCTCACTCTCTTTGAATCTTCTTTATCATGCTAAGAGGAGCAGGAAAAAGCAAAAAATTTCAGAATTGCACCTTGCAATGCGGAGAAATTACTGTTTGTGCATTTACAAAATTCATTGATTTTTGCCATTGAAAAACATCATGTTATTCATATGCCAGAAATGATTGAAGCTACTGACTGAAGGAAAGGAGCTGGCATCTCACTCTCTTTGAATCTTCTTTATCATGCTAAGAGGAGCAGGAAAAAGCAAAAAATTTCAGAATTGCGCCTTGCAATGCGGAGAAATTACTGTTTGTGCATTTACAAAATTCATTGATTTTTGCCATTGAAAAACATCATGTTATTCATATGCCAGAAATGATTGAAGCTACTGACTGAAGGAAAGGAGCTGGCATCTCACTCTCTTTGAATCTTCTTTATCATGCTAAGAGGAGCAGGAAAAAGCAAAAAATTTCAGAATTGCACTTTGCAATGCGGAGAAATTACTGTTTGTGCATTTACAATATTCATTGATTTTTGCCATTGAAAAACGTCCAGAAATGATTGAAGCTACTGACTGAATGAAAGGAGCTGGCATCTCACTCTCTTTGAATCTTCTTTATCATGCTAAGAGGAGCAGGAAAAAGCAAAAAATTTCAGAATTGCACCTTGCAATGCGGAGAAATTACTGTTTGTGCATTTACAATATTCATTGATTTTTGCGATTGAAAAACATCATGTTATTCATATACCAGAAATGATTGAAGCTACTGACTGAATGAAAGGAGCTGGCATCTCACTCTCTTTGAATCTTCTTTATCATGCTAAGAGGAGCAGGAAAAAGTAAAAAATTTCAGAATTGCACCTTGCAATGCGGAGAAATTACTGTTTGTGCATTTACAATATTCAATGAATTTTGCCATTGAAAAACGTCCAGAAATGATTGAAGCTACTGACTGAACTAAAGGAGCTGGCATCTCACTCTCTTTGAATCTTCTTTATCATGCTAAGAGGAGCAGGAAAAAGCAAAAAATTTCAGAATTGCACCTTGCAATGCGGAGAAATTACTGTTTGTGCATTTACAATATTCATTGATTTTTGCCATTGAAAAACATCATGTTATTCATATACCAGAAATGTTTGAAGCTACTGACTGAATGAAAGGAGCTGGTATCTCACTCTCTTTGAATCTTCTTCATAATGCTAAGAGGAGCAGGAAAAAGCAAAAAATTTCAGAATTGCACCTTGCAATGCGGAGAAATTACTGTTTGTGCATTTACAATATTCATTGATTTTTGCCATTGAAAAACGTCCAGAAATGATTGAAGCTACTGACAATGAAAGGAGCTGGCATCTCACTCTCTTTGAATCTTCTTTATCATGCTAAGAGGAGCAGGAAAAAGCAAAAAATTTCAGAATTGCACCTTGCAATGCTGAGAAATTACTGTTTGTGCATTTACAAAATTCATTGATTTTTGCCATTGAAAAACATCATGTTATTCATATACCAGAAATGATTGAAGCTACTGACTGAATGAAAGGAGCTGGCATCTCACTCTCTTTGAATCTTCTTTATCATGCTAAGAGGAGCAGGAAAAAGCAAAAAATTTCAGAATTGCACCTTGCAATGCGGAGAAATTACAGTTTGTGCATTTACAATATTCATTGATTTTTGCCATTGAAAAACGTCCAGAAATGATTGAAGCTACTGACTGAATGAAAGGAGCTGGCATCTCACTCTCTTTGAATCTTCTTTATCATGCTAAGAGGAGCAGGAAAAAGCAAAAAATTTCAGAATTGCACCTTGCAATGCGGAGAAATTACTGTTTGTGCATTTACAAAATTCATTGATTTTTGCCATTGAAAAACATCATGTTATTCATATGCCAGAAATGATTGAAGCTACTGACTGAAGGAAAGGAGCTGGCATCTCACTCTCTTTGAATCTTCTTTATCATGCTAAGAGGAGCAGGAAAAAGCAAAAAATTTCAGAATTGCGCCTTGCAATGCGGAGAAATTACTGTTTGTGCATTTACAAAATTCATTGATTTTTGCCATTGAAAAACATCATGTTATTCATATGCCAGAAATGATTGAAGCTACTGACTGAAGGAAAGGAGCTGGCATCTCACTCTCTTTGAATCTTCTTTATCATGCTAAGAGGAGCAGGAAAAAGCAAAAAATTTCAGAATTGCACTTTGCAATGCGGAGAAATTACTGTTTGTGCATTTACAATATTCATTGATTTTTGCCATTGAAAAACGTCCAGAAATGATTGAAGCTACTGACTGAATGAAAGGAGCTGGCATCTCACTCTCTTTGAATCTTCTTTATCATGCTAAGAGGAGCAGGAAAAAGCAAAAAATTTCAGAATTGCACCTTGCAATGCGGAGAAATTACTGTTTGTGCATTTACAATATTCATTGATTTTTGCGATTGAAAAACATCATGTTATTCATATACCAGAAATGATTGAAGCTACTGACTGAATGAAAGGAGCTGGCATCTCACTCTCTTTGAATCTTCTTTATCATGCTAAGAGGAGCAGGAAAAAGTAAAAAATTTCAGAATTGCACCTTGCAATGCGGAGAAATTACTGTTTGTGCATTTACAATATTCAATGAATTTTGCCATTGAAAAACGTCCAGAAATGATTGAAGCTACTGACTGAACTAAAGGAGCTGGCATCTCACTCTCTTTGAATCTTCTTTATCATGCTAAGAGGAGCAGGAAAAAGCAAAAAATTTCAGAATTGCACCTTGCAATGCGGAGAAATTACTGTTTGTGCATTTACAATATTCATTGATTTTTGCCATTGAAAAACATCATGTTATTCATATACCAGAAATGTTTGAAGCTACTGACTGAATGAAAGGAGCTGGTATCTCACTCTCTTTGAATCTTCTTCATAATGCTAAGAGGAGCAGGAAAAAGCAAAAAATTTCAGAATTGCACCTTGCAATGCGGAGAAATTACTGTTTGTGCATTTACAATATTCATTGATTTTTGCCATTGAAAAACGTCCAGAAATGATTGAAGCTACTGACAATGAAAGGAGCTGGCATCTCACTCTCTTTGAATCTTCTTTATCATGCTAAGAGGAGCAGGAAAAAGCAAAAAATTTCAGAATTGCACCTTGCAATGCGGAGAAATTACTGTTTGTGCATTTACAATATTCATTGATTTTTGCCATTGAAAAACGTCCAGAAATGATTGAAGCTACTGACTGAATGAAAGGAGCTGGCATCTCACTCTCTTTGAATCTTCTTTATCATGCTAAGAGGAGCAGGAAAAAGCAAAAAATTTCAGAATTGCACCTTGCAATGCGGAGAAATTACAGTTTGTGCATTTACAATATTCATTGATTTTTGCCATTGAAAAACGTCCAGAAATGATTGAAGCTACTGACTGAATGAAAGGAGCTGGCATCTCACTCTCTTTGAATCTTCTTTATCATGCTAAGAGGAGCAGGAAAAAGCAAAAAATTTCAGAATTGCACCTTGCAATGCGGAGAAATTACTGTTTGTGCATTTACAAAATTCATTGATTTTTGCCATTGAAAAACATCATGTTATTCATATGCCAGAAATGATTGAAGCTACTGACTGAAGGAAAGGAGCTGGCATCTCACTCTCTTTGAATCTTCTTTATCATGCTAAGAGGAGCAGGAAAAAGCAAAAAATTTCAGAATTGCGCCTTGCAATGCGGAGAAATTACTGTTTGTGCATTTACAAAATTCATTGATTTTTGCCATTGAAAAACATCATGTTATTCATATGCCAGAAATGATTGAAGCTACTGACTGAAGGAAAGGAGCTGGCATCTCACTCTCTTTGAATCTTCTTTATCATGCTAAGAGGAGCAGGAAAAAGCAAAAAATTTCAGAATTGCACTTTGCAATGCGGAGAAATTACTGTTTGTGCATTTACAATATTCATTGATTTTTGCCATTGAAAAACGTCCAGAAATGATTGAAGCTACTGACTGAATGAAAGGAGCTGGCATCTCACTCTCTTTGAATCTTCTTTATCATGCTAAGAGGAGCAGGAAAAAGCAAAAAATTTCAGAATTGCACCTTGCAATGCGGAGAAATTACTGTTTGTGCATTTACAATATTCATTGATTTTTGCGATTGAAAAACATCATGTTATTCATATACCAGAAATGATTGAAGCTACTGACTGAATGAAAGGAGCTGGCATCTCACTCTCTTTGAATCTTCTTTATCATGCTAAGAGGAGCAGGAAAAAGTAAAAAATTTCAGAATTGCACCTTGCAATGCGGAGAAATTACTGTTTGTGCATTTACAATATTCAATGAATTTTGCCATTGAAAAACGTCCAGAAATGATTGAAGCTACTGACTGAACTAAAGGAGCTGGCATCTCACTCTCTTTGAATCTTCTTTATCATGCTAAGAGGAGCAGGAAAAAGCAAAAAATTTCAGAATTGCACCTTGCAATGCGGAGAAATTACTGTTTGTGCATTTACAATATTCATTGATTTTTGCCATTGAAAAACATCATGTTATTCATATACCAGAAATGTTTGAAGCTACTGACTGAATGAAAGGAGCTGGTATCTCAATCTCTTTGAATCTTCTTCATAATGCTAAGAGGAGCAGGAAAAAGCAAAAAATTTCAGAATTGCACCTTGCAATGCGGAGAAATTACTGTTTGTGCATTTACAATATTCATTGATTTTTGCCATTGAAAAACGTCCAGAAATGATTGAAGCTACTGACAATGAAAGGAGCTGGCATCTCACTCTCTTTGAATCTTCTTTATCATGCTAAGAGGAGCAGGAAAAAGCAAAAAATTTCAGAATTGCACCTTGCAATGCTGAGAAATTACTGTTTGTGCATTTACAAAATTCATTGATTTTTGCCATTGAAAAACATCATGTTATTCATATACCAGAAATGATTGAAGCTACTGACTGAATGAAAGGAGCTGGCATCTCACTCTCTTTGAATCTTCTTTATCATGCTAAGAGGAGCAGGAAAAAGCAAAAAATTTCAGAATTGCACCTTGCAATGCGGAGAAATTACTGTTTGTGCATTTACAATATTCATTGATTTTTGCCATTGAAAAACGTCCAGAAATGATTGAAGCTACTGACTGAATGAAAGGAGCTGGCATCTCACTCTCTTTGAATCTTCTTTATCATGCTAAGAGGAGCAGGAAAAAGCAAAAAATTTCAGAATTGCACCTTGCAATGCGGAGAAATTACTGTTTGTGCATTTACAATATTCATTGATTTTTGCCATTGAAAAACGTCCAGAAATGATTGAAGCTACTGACTGAATGAAAGGAGCTGGCATCTCACTCTCTTTGAATCTTCTTTATCATGCTAAGAGGAGCAGGAAAAAGCAAAAAATTTCAGAATTGCACCTTGCAATGCGGAGAAATTACAGTTTGTGCATTTACAATATTCATTGATTTTTGCCATTGAAAAACGTCCAGAAATGATTGAAGCTACTGACTGAATGAAAGGAGCTGGCATCTCACTCTCTTTGAATCTTCTTTATCATGCTAAGAGGAGCAGGAAAAAGCAAAAAATTTCAGAATTGCACCTTGCAATGCGGAGAAATTACTGTTTGTGCATTTACAATATTCATTGATTTTTGCCATTGAAAAATGTCCAGAAATGATTGAAGCTACTGACTGAATGAAAGGAGCTGGCATCTCACTCTCTTTGAATCTTCTTTATCATGCTAAGAGGAGCAGGAAAAAGCAAAAAATTTCAGAATTGCACCTTGCAATGCGGAGAAATTACTGTTTGTGCATTTACAATATTCATTGATTTTTGCCATTGAAAAACATGTTATTCATATACCAGAAATGTTTGAAGCTCCTGACTGAATGAAAGGAGCTGGCACCTCACTCTCTTTGAATCTTGTTTATCATGCTAAGAGGAGCAGGAAAAAGCAAAAAATTTCAGAATTGCACCTTGCAATGCGGAGAAATTACTGTTTGTGCATTTACAATATTCATTGATTTTTGCCATTGAAAAACGTCCAGAAATGATTGAAGCTACTGACTGAATGAAAGGAGCTAGCATCTCACTCTCTTTGAATCTTCTTTATCATGCTAAGAGGAGCAGGAAAAAGCAAAAAATTTCAGAATTGCGCCTTGCAATGCGGAGAAATTACTGTTTGTGCATTTACAAAATTCATTGATTTTTGCCATTGAAAAACATCATGTTATTCATATACCAGAAATGATTGAAGCTACTGACTGAAGGAAAGGAGCTGGCATCTCACTCTCTTTGAATCTTCTTTATCATGCTAAGAGGAGCAGGAAAAAGCAAAAAATTTCAGAATTACACCTTGCAATGCGGAGAAATTACTGTTTGTGCATTTACAATATTCATTGATTTTTGCCATTGAAAAACGTCCGGAAATGATTGAAGCTACTGACTGAATGAAAGGAGCTGGCATCTCACTCTCTTTGAATCTTCTTTATCATGCTAAGAGGAGCAGGAAAAAGTAAAAAATTTCAGAATTGCACCTTGCAATGCGGAGAAATTACTGTTTTTGCATTTACAATATTCATTGATTTTTGCCATTGAAAAACGTCCAGAAATGATTGAAGCTACTGACTGAATGAAAGGAGCTGGCATCTCACTCTCTTTGAATCTTCTTTATCATGCTAAGAGGAGCAGGAAAAAGCAAAAAGTTTCAGAATTGCACCTTGCAATGCGGAGAAATTACTGTTTGTGCATTTACAATATTCATTGATTTTTGCAATTGAAAAACGTCCAGAAATGATTGAAGCTACTGACTGAATGAAAGGAGATGGCATCTCACTCTCTTTGAATCTTCTTTATCATGCTAAGAGGAGCAGGAAAAAGTAAAAAATTTCAGAATTGCACCTTGCAATGCGGAGAAATTACTGTTTGTGCATTTACAATATTCAATGATTTTTGCCATTGAAAAACGTCCAGAAATGATTGAAGCTACTGACTGAACGAAAGGAGCTGGCATCTCACTCTCTTTGAATCTTCTTTATCATGCTAAGAAGAGCAGGAAAAAGCAAAAAATTTCAGAATTGCACCTTGCAATGCGGAGAAATTACTGTTTGTGCATTTACAATATTCATTGATTTTTGCCATTGAAAAACATCATGTTATTCATATACCAGAAATGTTTGAAGCTACTGACTGAATGAAAGGAGCTGACATCTCACTCTCTTTGAATCTTCTTTATCATGCTAAGAGGAGCAGGAAAAAGCAAAAAATTTCAGAATTGCACCTTGCAATGCGGAGAAATTACTGTTTGTGCATTTACAATATTCATTGATTTTTGCCATTGAAAAATGTCCAGAAATGATTGAAGCTACTGACTGAATGAAAGGAGCTGGCATCTCACTCTCTTTGAATCTTCTTTATCATGCTAAGAGGAGCCGGAAAAAGCAAAAAATTTCAGAATTGCACCTTGCAATGCGGAGAAATTACTGTTTGTGCATTTACAATATTCATTGATTTTTGCCATTGAAAAATGTCCAGAAATGATTGAAGCTACTGACTGAATGAAAGGAGCTGGCATCTCACTCTCTTTGAATCTTCTTTATCATGCTAAGAGGAGCAGGAAAAAGCAAAAAATTTCAGAATTGCACCTTGCAATGCGGAGAAATTACAGTTTGTGCATTTACAATATTCATTGATTTTTGCCATTGAAAAACGTCCAGAAATGATTGAAGCTACTGACTGAATGAAAGGAGCTGGCATCTCACTCTCTTTGAATCTTCTTTATCATGCTAAGAGTAGCAGGAAAAAGCAAAAAATTTCAGAATTGCACCTAGCAATGCGGAGAAATTGCTGTTTGTGCATTTACAATATTAATTGATTTTTGCCATTGAAAAACGTCCAGAAATGATTGAAGCTACTGACTGAATGAAAGGAGCTGGCATCTCACTCTCTTTGAATCTTCTTTATCATGCTAAGAGGAGCAGGAAAAAGCAAAAAATTTCAGAATTGCACCTTGCAATGCGGAGAAATTACTGTTTGTGCATTTACAATATTCATTGATTTTTGCCATTGAAAAACATGTTATTCATATACCAGAAATGTTTGAAGCTCCTGACTGAATGAAAGGAGCTGGCACCTCACTCTCTTTGAATCTTCCTTATCATGCTAAGAGGAGCAGGAAAAAGCAAAAAATTTCAGAATTGCACCTTGCAATGCGGAGAAATTACTGTTTGTGCATTTACAATATTCATTGATTTTTGCCATTGAAAAACGTCCAGAAATGATTGAAGCTACTGACTGAATGAGGGGAGCTGGCATCTCACTCTCTTTGAATCTTCTTTATCATGCTAAGAGGAGCAGGAAAAAGCAAAAAATTTCAGAATTGCACCTTGCAATGCGGAGAAATTACTGTTTGTGCATTTACAATATTCATTGATTTTTGCCATTGAAAAATGTCCAGAAATGATTGAAGCTACTGACTGAATGAAAGGAGCTGGCATCTCACTCTCTTTGAATCTTCTTTATCATGCTAAGAGGAGCAGGAAAAAGCAAAAAATTTCAGAATTGCGCCTTGCAATGCGGAGAAATTACTGTTTGTGCATTTACAAAATTCATTGATTTTTGCCATTGAAAAACATGATGTTATTCATATACCAGAAATGATTGAAGCTACTGACTGAAGGAAAGGAGCTGGCATCTCACTCTCTTTGAATCTTCTTTATCATGCTAAGAGGAGCAGGAAAAAGCAAAAAATTTCAGAATTGCACCTTGCAATGCGGAGAAATTACTGTTTGTGCATTTACAATATTCATTGATTTTTGCCATTGAAAAATGTCCAGAAATGATTGAAGCTACTGACTGAATGAAAGGAGCTGGCATCTCACTCTCTTTGAATCTTCTTTATCATGCTAAGAGGAGCAGGAAAAAGCAAAAAATTTCAGAATTGCACCTTGCAATGCGGAGAAATTACTGTTTGTGCATTTACAATATTCATTGATTTTTGCCATTGAAAAACGTCCAGAAATGATTGAAGCTACTGACTGAATGAAAGGAGCTGGCATCTCACTCTCTTTGAATCTTCTTTATCATGCTAAGAGGAGCAGGAAAAAGCAAAAAATTTCAGAATTGCACGTTACAATGCGGAGAAATTACAGTTTGTGCATTTACAATATTCATTGATTTTTGCCATTGAAAAACGTCCAGAAATGATTGAAGCTACTGACTGAATGAAAGGAGCTGGCATCTCACTCTCTTTGAATCTTCTTTATCATGCTAAGAGGAGCAGGAAAAAGCAAAAAATTTCAGAATTGCACCTTGCAATGCGGAGAAATTACTGTTTGTGCATTTACAATATTCATTGATTTTTGCCATTGAAAAACATGTTATTCATATACCAGAAATGTTTGAAGCTCCTGACTGAATGAAAGGAGCTGGCACCTCACTCTCTTTGAATCTTCTTTATCATGCTAAGAGGAGCAGGAAAAAGCAAAAAATTTCAGAATTGCACCTTGCAATGCGGAGAAATTACTGTTTGTGCATTTACAATATTCATTGATTTTTGCCATTGAAAAATGTCCAGAAATGATTGAAGCTACTGACTGAATGAAAGGAGCTGGCATGTCACTCTCTTTGAATCTTCTTTATCATTCTAAGAGGAGCAAGAAAAAGCAAAAAATTTCAGAATTGCGCCTTGCAATGCGGAGAAATTACTGTTTGTGCATTTACAAAATTCATTGATTTTTGCCATTGAAAAACATCATGTTATTCATATACCAGAAATGATTGAAGCTACTGACTGAAGGAAAGGAGCTGGCATCTCACTCTCTTTGAATCTTCTTTATCATGCTAAAAGGAGCAGGAAAAAGCAAAAAATTTCAGAATTGCACCTTGCAATGCGGAGAAATTACTGTTTGTGCATTTACAATATTCATTGATTTTTGCCATTGAAAAACGTCCAGAAATGATTGAAGCTACTGACTGAATGAAAGGAGCTGGCATCTCACTCTCTTTGAATCTTCTTTATCATGCTAAGAGGAGCAGGAAAAAGTAAAAAATTTCAGAATTGCACCTTGCAATGCGGAGAAATTACTGTTTGTGCATTTACAATATTCATTGATTTTTGCGATTGAAAAACATCATGTTATTCATATACCAGAAATGATTGAAGCTACTGACTGAATGAAAAGAGCTGGCATCTCACTCTCTTTGAATCTTCTTTATCATGCTAAGAGGAGCAGGAAAAAGTAAAAAATTTCAGAATTGCACCTTGCAATGCGGAGAAATTACTGTTTGTGCATTTACAATATTCAATGATTTTTGCCATTGAAAAACGTCCAGAAATGATTGAAGCTACTGACTGAATGAAAGGAGCTGGCATCTCACTCTCTTTGAATCTTGTTTATCATGCTAAGAGGAGCAGGAAAAAGCAAAAAATTTCAGAATTGCACCTTGCAATGCGGAGAAATTTCTGTTTGTGCATTTACAATATTCATTGATTTTTGCCATTGAAAAACGTCCAGAAATGATTGAAGCTACTGACTGAATAAAAGGAGCTGGCATCTCACTCTCTTTGAATCTTCTTTATCATGCTAAGAGGAGCAGGAAAAAGCAAAAAATTTCAGAATTGCACCTTGCAATGCGGAGAAATTACTGTTTGTGCATTTACTATATTCATTGATTTTTGCCATTGAAAAACATCATGTTATTCATATACCAGAAATGATTGAAGCTACTGACTGAATGAAAGGAGCTGGCATCTCACTCTCTTTGAATCTTCTTTATCATGCTAAGAGGAGCAGGAAAAAGTAAAAAATTTCAGTATTGCACCTTGCAATGCGGAGAAATTACTGTTTGTGCATTTAAAATATTCATTGATTTTTGCCATTGAAAAACATCATGTTATTCATATACCAGAAATGTTTGAAGCTACTGACTGAATGAAAGGAGCTGGCATCTCACTCTCTTTGAATCTTCTTTATCATGCTAAGAGGAGCAGGAAAAAGCAAAAAATTTCAGAATTGCACCTTGCAATGCGGAGAAATTACTGTTTGTGCATTTACAATTCATTGATTTTTGCCATTGAAAAACGTCCAGAAATGATTGAAGCTACTGACTGAATGAAAGGAGCTGGCATCTCACTCTCTTTGAATCTTCTTTATCATGCTAAGAGGAGCTGGAAAAAGCAAAAAATTTCAGAATTGCACCTTGCAATGCGGAGAAATTACTGTTTGTGCATTTACAAAATTCATTGATTTTTGCCATTGAAAAACATCATGTTATTCATATACCAGAAATGATTGAAGCTACTGACTGAATGAAAGGAGCTGGCATCTCACTCTCTTTGAATCTTCTTTATCATGCTAAGAGGAGCAGGAAAAAGCAAAAAATTTCAGAATTGCACCTTGCAATGCGGAGAAATTACTGTTTGTGCATTTACAATATTCATTGATTTTTGCCATTGAAAAACGTCCAGAAATGATTGAAGCTACTGACTGAATGAAAGGAGCTGGCATCTCACTCTCTTTGAATCTTCTTTATCATGCTAAGAGGAGCAGGAAAAAGTAAAAAATTTCAGTATTGCACCTTGCAATGCGGAGAAATTACTGTTTGTGCATTTACAATATTCATTGATTTTTGCCATTGAAAAACATCATGTTATTCATATACCAGAAATGTTTGAAGCTACTGACTGAATGAAAGGAGCTGGCATCTCACTCTCTTTGAATCTTCTTTATCATGCTAAGAGGAGCAGGAAAAAGCAAAAAATTTCAGAATTGCACCTTGCAATGCGGAGAAATTACTGTTTGTGCATTTACAATTCATTGATTTTTGCCATTGAAAAACGTCCAGAAATGATTGAAGCTACTGACTGAATGAAAGGAGCTGGCATCTCACTCTCTTTGAATCTTCTTTATCATGCTAAGAGGAGCAGGAAAAAGCAAAAAATTTCAGAATTGCACCTTGCAATGCGGAGAAATTACTGTTTGTGCATTTACAAAATTCATTGATTTTTGCCATTGAAAAACATCATGTTATTCATATACCAGAAATGATTGAAGCTACTGACTGAATGAAAGGAGCTGGCATCTCACTCTCTTTGAATCTTCTTTATCATGCTAAGAGGAGCAGGAAAAAGCAAAAAATTTCAGAATTGCACCTTGCAATGCGGAGAAATTACTGTTTGTGCATTTACAATATTCATTGATTTTTGCCATTGAAAAACGTCCAGAAATGATTGAAGCTACTGACTGAATGAAAGGAGCTGGCATCTCACTCTCTTTGAATCTTCTTTATCATGCTAAGAGGAGCAGGAAAAAGCAAAAAATTTCAGAATTGCACCATGCAATGCGGAGAAATTACTGTTTGTGCATTTACAATATTCATTGATTTTTGCCATTGAAAAGCATCATGTTATTCATATACCAGAAATGTTTGAAGCTACTGACTGAATGAAAGGAGCTTGCATCTCACTCTCTTTGAATCTTCTTTATCATGCTAAGAGGAGCAGGAAAAAGCAAAAAATTTCAGAATTGCACCTTGCAATGCGGATAAATTACTGTTTGTGCATTTACAATATTCATTGATTTTTGCCATTGAAAAACATCATGTTATTCATATACCAGAAATGATTGAAGCTACTGAGTGAATGAAAGGAGCTGGCATCTCACTCTCTTTGAATCTTCTTTATCATGCTAAGAGCAGCAGGAAAAAGCAAAAAAATTCAGAATTGCACCTTGCAATGCGGAGAAATTACTGTTTGTGCATTTACAATATTCATTGATTTTTGCCATTGAAAAACATCATGTTATTCATATACCAGAAATGATTGAAGCTACTGACTGAATGAAAGTAGCTGGCATCTCACTCTCTTTGAATCGTCTTTATCATGCTAAGAGGAGCAGGAAAAAGCAAAAAATTTCAGAATTGCACCTTGCAATGCGGAGAAATTACTGTTTGTGCATTTACAATATTCATTGATTTTTGCAATTGAAAAACGTCCAGAAATGATTGAAGCTACTGACTGAATGAAAGGAGCTGGCATCTCACTCTCTTTGAATCTTCTTTATCATGCTAAGAGGAGCAGGAAAAAGCAAAAAATTTCAGAATTGCACCTTGCAATGCTGAGAAATTACTGTTTGTGCATTTACAATATTCATTGATTTTTGCCATTGAAAAACATCATGTTATTCATATACCAGAAATGTTTGAAGCTACTGACTGAATGAAAGGAGCTGGCATCTCACTCTCTTTGAATCTTCTTTATCATGCTAAGAGGAGCAGGAAAAAGCAAAAAATTTCAGAATTGCACCTTGCAATGCGGAGAAATTACTGTTTGTGCATTTACAATATTCATTGATTTTTGCCATTGAAAAACGTCCAGAAATGATTGAAGCTACTGACTGAATGAAAGGAGCTGGCATCTCACTCTCTTTGAATCTTGTTTATCATGCTAAGAAGAGCAGGAAAAAGCAAAAAATTTCAGAATTGCACCTTGCAATGCGGAGAAATTACTGTTTGTGCATTTACAATATTCATTGATTTTTGCCATTGAAAAACGTCCAGAAATGATTGAAGCTACTGACTGAATGAAAGGAGCTGTCATCTCACTCTCTTTGAATCTTCTTTATCATGCTAAGAGGAGCAGGAAAAAGCAAAAAATTTCAGAATTGCACCTTGCAATGCGGAGAAATTACTGTTTGTGCATTTACAATATTCATTGATTTTTGCCATTGAAAAACATCATGTTATTCATATACCAGAAATGATTGAAGCTACTGACTGAATGAAAGGAGCTGGCATCTCACTCTCTTTGAATCTTCTTTATCATGCTAAGAGGAGCAGGAAAAAGTAAAAAATTTCAGAATTGCACCTTGCAATGCGGAGAAATTACTGTTTGTGCATTTATAATATTCAATGATTTTTGCCATTGAAAAACGTCCAGAAATGATTGAAGCTACTGACTGAACAAAAGGAGCTGGCATCTCACTCTCTTTGAATCTTCTTTATCATGCTAAGAGGAGCAGGAAAAAGCAAAAAATTTCAGAATTGCACCTTGCAATGCGGATAAATTACTGTTTGTGCATTTACAATATTCATTGATTTTTGCCATTGAAAAACATCATGTTATTCATATACCAGAAATGTTTGAAGCTACTGAGTGAATGAAAGGAGCTGGCATCTCACTCTCTTTGAATCTTCTTTATCATGCTAAGAGCAGCAGGAAAAAGCAAAAAAATTCAGAATTGCACCTTGCAATGCGGAGAAATTACTGTTTGTGCATTTACAATATTCATTGATTTTTGCCATTGAAAAACATCATGTTATTCATATACCAGAAATGATTGAAGCTACTGACTGAATGAAAGTAGCTGGCATCTCACTCTCTTTGAATCGTCTTTATCATGCTAAGAGGAGCAGGAAAAAGCAAAAAATTTCAGAATTGCACCTTGCAATGCGGAGAAATTACTGTTTGTGCATTTACAATATTCATTGATTTTTGCAATTGAAAAACGTCCAGAAATGATTGAAGCTACTGACTGAATGAAAGGAGCTGGCATCTCACTCTCTTTGAATCTTCTTTATCATGCTAAGAGGAGCAGGAAAAAGCAAAAAATTTCAGAATTGCACCTTGCAATGCTGAGAAATTACTGTTTGTGCATTTACAATATTCATTGATTTTTGCCATTGAAAAACATCATGTTATTCATATACCAGAAATGTTTGAAGCTACTGACTGAATGAAAGGAGCTGGCATCTCACTCTCTTTGAATCTTCTTTATCATGCTAAGAGGAGCAGGAAAAAGCAAAAAATTTCAGAATTGCACCTTGCAATGCGGAGAAATTACTGTTTGTGCATTTACAATATTCATTGATTTTTGCCATTGAAAAACGTCCAGAAATGATTGAAGCTACTGACTGAATGAAAGGAGCTGGCATCTCACTCTCTTTGAATCTTGTTTATCATGCTAAGAAGAGCAGGAAAAAGCAAAAAATTTCAGAATTGCACCTTGCAATGCGGAGAAATTACTGTTTGTGCATTTACAATATTCATTGATTTTTGCCATTGAAAAACGTCCAGAAATGATTGAAGCTACTGACTGAATGAAAGGAGCTGTCATCTCACTCTCTTTGAATCTTCTTTATCATGCTAAGAGGAGCAGGAAAAAGCAAAAAATTTCAGAATTGCACCTTGCAATGCGGAGAAATTACTGTTTGTGCATTTACAATATTCATTGATTTTTGCCATTGAAAAACATCATGTTATTCATATACCAGAAATGATTGAAGCTACTGACTGAATGAAAGGAGCTGGCATCTCACTCTCTTTGAATCTTCTTTATCATGCTAAGAGGAGCAGGAAAAAGTAAAAAATTTCAGAATTGCACCTTGCAATGCGGAGAAATTACTGTTTGTGCATTTATAATATTCAATGATTTTTGCCATTGAAAAACGTCCAGAAATGATTGAAGCTACTGACTGAACAAAAGGAGCTGGCATCTCACTCTCTTTGAATCTTCTTTATCATGCTAAGAGGAGCAGGAAAAAGCAAAAAATTTCAGAATTGCACCTTGCAATGCGGATAAATTACTGTTTGTGCATTTACAATATTCATTGATTTTTGCCATTGAAAAACATCATGTTATTCATATACCAGAAATGTTTGAAGCTACTGACTGAATGAAAGGAGCTGGCATCTCACTCTCTTTGAATCTTCTTTATCATGCTAAGAGGAGCAGCAAAAAGCAAAAAATTTCAGAATTGCACCTTGCAATGCGGAGAAATTACTGTTTGTGCATTTACAATATTCATTGATTTTTGCCATTGAAAAACGTCCAGAAATGATTAAAGCTACTGACTGAATGAAAGGAGCTGGCATCTCACTCTCTTTGAATCTTCTTTATCATTGTAAGAGGAGCAGGAAAAAGCAAAAAATTTCAGAATTGCACCTTGCAATGCGGAGAAATTACTGTTTGTGCATTAACAATATTCATTGATTTTTGCCATTGAAAACGTCCAGAAATGATTGAAGCTACTGACTAAATGAAAGGAGCTGGCATCTCACTCTCTTTGAATCTTCTTTATCATGCTAAGAGGAGCAGGAAAAAGCAAAAAATTTCAGAATTGCACCTTGCAATGCGGAGAAATTACTGTTTGTGCATTTACAATATTCATTGATTTTTGCCATTGAAAAACGTCCAGAAATGATTGAAGCTACTGACTGAATGAAAGGAGCTGGCATCTCACTCTCTTTGAATCTTCTTTATCATGCTACGAGGAGCAGGAAAAAGCAAAAAATTTCAGAATTGCACCTTGCAATGCGGAGAAATTACTGTTTGTGCATTTACAATATTCATTGATTTTTGCCATTGAAAAACGTCCAGAAATGTTTGAAGCTACTGACTGAATGAAAGGAGCTGGCATCTCACTCTCTTTGAATCTTCTTTATCATGCTACGAGGAGCAGGAAAAAGCAAAAAATTTCAGAATTGCACCTTGCAATGCGGAGAAATTACTGTTTGTGCATTTACAATATTCATTGATTTTTGCCATTGAAAAACATCATGTTATTCATATACCAGAAATGATTGAAGCTACTGACTGAATGAAAGGAGCTGGCATCTCACTCTCTTTGAATCTTATTTATCATGCTAAGAGGAGCAGGAAAAAGTAAAAAATTTCAGAATTGCACCTTGCAATGCGGAGAAATTACTGTTTGTGCATTTATAATATTCAATGATTTTTGCAATTGAAAAACGTCCAGAAATGATTGAAGCTACTGACTGAACGAAAGGAGCTGGCATCTCACTCTCTTTGAATCTTCTTTATCATGCTAAGAGGAGCAGGAAAAAGCAAAAAATTTCAGAATTGCACCTTGCAATGCGGAGAAATTACTGTTTGTGCATTTACAATATTCATTGATTTTTGCCATTGAAAAACATCATGTTATTCATATACCAGAAATGTTTGAAGCTACTGACTGAATGAAAGGAGCTGGCATCTCACTCTCTTTGAATCTTCTTTATCATGCTAAGAGGAGCAGGAAAAAGCAAAAAATTTCAGAATTGCACCTTGCAATGCGGAGAAATTACTGTTTGTGCATTTACAATATTCATTGATTTTTGCCACTGAAAAACGTCCAGAAATGATTGAAGCTACTGACTGAATGAAAGGAGCTGGCATCTCACTCTCTTTGAATCTTCTTTATCATGCTAAGAGGAGCAGGAAAAAGCAAAAAATTTCAGAATTGCACCTTGCAATGCGGAGAAATTACTGTTTGTGCATTTACAATATCCATTGATTTTTGCCATTGAAAAACATCATGTTATTCATATACCAGAAATGTTTGAAGCTACTGACTGAATGAAAGGAGCTGACATCTCACTCTCTTTGAATCTTCTTTATCATGCTAAGAGGAGCAGGAAAAAGCAAAAAATTTCAGAATTGCACCTTGCAATGCGGAGAAATTACTGTTTGTGCATTTACAATATTCATTGATTTTTGCCATTGAAAAATGTCCAGAAATGATTGAAGCTACTGACTGAATGAAAGGAGCTGGCATCTCACTCTCTTTGAATCTTCTTTATCATGCTAAGAGGAGCAGGAAAAAGCAAAAAATTTCAGAATTGCACCTTGCAATGCGGAGAAATTACTGTTTGTGCATTTACAATATTCATTGATTTTTGCCATTGAAAAACATCATGTTATTCATATACCAGAAATGTTTGAAGCTACTGACTGAATGAAAGGAGCTGGCATCTCACTCTCTTTGAATCTTCTTTATCATGCTAAGAGGAGCAGGAAAAAGCAAAAAATTTCAGACTTGCACCTTGCAATGCGGAGAAATTACTGTTTGTGCATTTACAATATTCATTGATTTTTGCCATTGAAAAACATCATGTTATTCATATACCAGAAATGTTTGAAGCTACTGACTGAATGAAAGGAGCTGGCATCTCACTCTCTTTGAGTATTCTTTACCATGCTAAGAGGAGCAGGAAAAAGCAAAAAATTTCAGAATTGCACCTTGCAATGCGGAGAAATTACTGTTTGTGCATTTACAATATTCTTTGATTTTTGCCATTAAAAAACGTCCAGAAATGATTGAAGCTACTGACTGAATGAAAGGAGCTGGCATCTCACTCTCTTTGAATCTTCTTTATCATGCTAAGAGGAGCAGGAAAAAGCAAAAAATTTCAGAATTGCACCTTGCAATGCGGAGAAATTACAGTTTGTGCATTTACAATATTCATTGATTTTTGCCATTGAAAAACGTCCAGAAATGATTGAAGCTACTAACTGAATGAAAGGAGCTGGCATCTCACTCTCTTTGAGACTTCTTTATCATGCTAAGAGGAGCAGGAAAAAGCAAAAAATTTCAGACTTGCACCTTGCAATGCGGAGAAATTACTGTTTGTGCATTTACAATATTCATTGATTTTTGTCATTGAAAAACATCATGTTATTCATATACCAGAAATGTTTGAAGCTACTGACTGAATGAAAGGAGCTGGCATCTCACTCTCTTTGAATCTTCTTTACCATGCTAAGAGGAGCAGGAAAAAGCAAAAAATTTCAGAATTGCACCTTGCAATGCACAGAAATTACTGTTTGTGCATTTACAATATTCATTGATTTTTGCCATTGAAAAACGTCCAGAAATGATTGAAGCTACTGACTGAATGAAAGGAGCTGGCATCTCACTCTCTTTGAATCTTCTTTATCATGCTAAGAGGAGCAGGAAAAAGCAAAAAATTTCAGAATTGCACCTTGCAATGCGGAGAAATTTCAGTTTGTGCATTTACAATATTCATTGATTTTTGCCATTGAAAAACGTCCAGAAATGATTGAAGCTACTGACTGAATGAAAGGAGCTGGCATCTCACTCTCTTTGAATCTTCTTTATCATGCTAAGAGGAGCAGGAAAAAGCAAAAAATTTCAGAATTGCACCTTGCAATGCGGAGAAATTACTGTTTGTGCATTTACAATATTCATTGATTTTTGCCATTGAAAAACGTCCAGAAATGATTGAAGCTACTGACTGAATGAAAGGAGCTGGCATCTCACTCTCTTTGAATCTTCTTTATCATGCTAAGAGGAGCAGGAAAAAGCAAAAAATTTCAGAATTGCACCTTGCAATGCGGAGAAATTACTGTTTGTGCATTTACAATATTCATTGATTTTTGCCATTGAAAAACATGTTATTCATATACCAGAAATGTTTGAAGCTACTGACTGAATGAAAGGAGCTGGCACCTCACTCTCTTTGAATCTTCTTTATCATGCTAAGAGGAGCAGGAAAAAGCAAAAAATTTCAGAATTGCACCTTGCAATGCGGAGAAATTACTGTTTGTGCATTTACAATATTCATTGATTTTTGCCATTGAAAAACGTCCAGAAATGATTGAAGCTACTGACTGAATGAAAGGAGCTGGCATCTCACTCTCTTAGAATCTTCTTTATCATGCTAAGAGGAGCAGGAAAAAGCAAAAAATTTCAGAATTGCGCCTTGCAATGTGGAGATATTACTGTTTGTGCATTTACAATATTCATTGATTTTTGCCATTGAAAAACATGTTTTTCATATACCAGAAATGTTTGAAGCTACTGACTGAATGAAAGGAGCTGGCATCTCACTCTCTTTGAATCTTCTTTATCATGCTAGGATTAGCAGGAAAAAGCAAAAAATTTCAGAATTGCACCTTGCAATGTGGAGATATTACTGTTTGTGCATTTAAAATATTCATTGACTTTTGCCATTGAAAAACATGTTTTTCATATACCAGAAATGTTTGAAGCTACTGACTGAATGAAAGGAGCTGGCATCTCACTCTCTTTGAATCTTCTTTATCATGCTAGGATTAGCAGGAAAAAGCAAAAAATTTCAGAATTGCACCTTGCAATGTGGAGATATTACTGTTTGTGCATTTACAATATTCATTGAATTTTGCCATTGAAAAACATGTTTTTCATATACCAGAAATGTTTGAAGCTACTGACTGAATGAAAGGAGCTGGCATCTCACTCTCTTTGAATCTTCTTTATCATGCTAGGATTAACAGGAAAAAGCAAAAAATTTCAGAATTGCACCTTGCAATGTGGAGATATTACTGTTTGTGCATTTACAATATTCATTGATTTTTGCCATTGAAAAACGTCCAGAAATGTTTGAAGCTACTGACTGAATGAAAGGAGCTGGCATCTCACTCTCTTTGAATCTTCTTTATCATGCTAGGATTAGCAGGAAAAAGCAAAAAATTTCAGAATTGCACCTTGCAATGTGGAGATATTACTGTTTGTGCATTTACAATATTCATTGATTTTTGCCATTGAAAAACATGTTTTTCATATACCAGAAATGTTTGAAGCTACTGACTGAATGAAAGGAGCTGGCATCTCACTCTCTTTGAATCTTCTTTATCATGCTAGGATTAACAGGAAAAAGCAAAAAATTTCAGAATTGCACCTTGCAATGTGGAGATATTACTGTTTGTGCATTTACAATATTCATTGATTTTTGCCATTGAAAAACATGTTTTTCATATACCAGAAATGTTTGAAGCTACTGACTGAATGAAAGGAGCTGGCATCTCACTCTCTTTGAATCTTCTTTATCATGCTAGGATTAACAGGAAAAAGCAAAAAATTTCAGAATTGCACCTTGCAATGTGGAGATATTACTGTTTGTGCATTTACAATATTCATTGATTTTTGCCATTGAAAAACATGTTTTTCATATACCAGAAATGTTTGAAGCTACTGACTGAATGAAAGGAGCTGGCATCTCACTCTCTTTGAATCTTCTTTATCATGCTAGGATTAACAGGAAAAAGCAAAAAATTTCAGAATTGCACCTTGCAATGTGGAGATATTACTGTTTGTGCATTTACAATATTCATTGATTTTTGCCATTGAAAAACGTCCAGAAATGTTTGAAGCTACTGACTGAATGAAAGGAGCTGGCATCTCACTCTCTTTGAATCTTCTTTATCATGCTAGGATTAGCAGGAAAAAGCAAAAAATTTCAGAATTGCACCTTGCAATGTGGAGATATTACTGTTTGTGCATTTACAATATTCATTGATTTTTGCCATTGAAAAACATGTTTTTCATATACCAGAAATGTTTGAAGCTACTGACTGAATGAAAGGAGCTGGCATCTCACTCTCTTTGAATCTTCTTTATCATGCTAGGATTAGCAGGAAAAAGCAAAAAATTTCAGAATTGCACCTTGCAATGTGGAGATATTACTGTTTGTGCATTTACAATATTCATTGATTTTTGCCATTGAAAAACATGTTTTTCATATACCAGAAATGTTTGAAGCTACTGACTGAATGAAAGGAGCTGGCATCTCACTCTCTTTGAATCTTCTTTATCATGCTAGGATTAACAGGAAAAAGCAAAAAATTTCAGAATTGCACCTTGCAATGTGGAGATATTACTGTTTGTGCATTTACAATATTCATTGATTTTTGCCATTGAAAAACATGTTTTTCATATACCAGAAATGTTTGAAGCTACTGACTGAATGAAAGGAGCTGGCATCTCACTCTCTTTGAATCTTCTTTATCATGCTAGGATTAGCAGGAAAAAGCAAAAAATTTCAGAATTGCACCTTGCAATGTGGAGATATTACTGTTTGTGCATTTACAATATTCATTGATTTTTGCCATTGAAAAACATGTTTTTCATATACCAGAAATGTTTGAAGCTACTGACTGAATGAAAGGAGCTGGCATCTCACTCTCTTTGAATCTTCTTTATCATGCTAGGATTCACAGGAAAAAGCAAAAAATTTCAGAATTGCACCTTGCAATGTGGAGATATTACTGTTTGTGCATTTACAATATTCATTGATTTTTGCCATTGAAAAACGTCCAGAAATGTTTGAAGCTACTGACTGAATGAAAGGAGCTGGCATCTCACTATCTTTGAATCTTCTTTATCATGCTAGGATTAGCAGGAAAAAGCAAAAAATTTCAGAATTGCACCTTGCAATGTTGAGATATTACTGTTTGTGCATTTACAATATTCATTGATTTTTGCCATTGAAAAACATGTTTTTCATATACCAGAAATGTTTGAAGCTACTGACTGAATGAAAGGAGCTGGCATCTCACTCTTTGAATCTTCTTTATCATGCTAGGATTAGCAGGAAAAAGCAAAAAATTTCAGAATTGCACCTTGCAATGTGGAGATATTACTGTTTGTGCATTTACAATATTCATTGATTTTTGCCATTGAAAAACATGTTTTTCATATACCAGAAATGTTTGAAGCTACTGACTGAATGAAAGGAGCTGGCATCTCACTCTCTTTGAATCTTCTTTATCATGCTAAGAGGAGCAGGAAAAAGCAAAAAATTTCAGAATTGCACCTTGCAATGCGGAGAAATTACTGTTTGTGCATTTACAATATTCATTGATTTTTGCCATTGAAAAACGTCCAGAAATGATTGAAGCTACTGACTGAATGAAAGGAGCTGGCATCTCACTCTCTTTGAATCTTCTTTATCATGCTAAGAGGAGCAGGAAAAAGCAAAAAATTTCAGAATTGCACCTTGCAATGCGGAGAAATTACTGTTTGTGCATTTACAATATTCATTGATTTTTGCCATTGAAAAACATGTTATTCATATACCAGAAATGTTTGAAGCTACTGACTGAATGAAAGGAGCTGGCACCTCACTCTCTTTGAATCTTCTTTATCATGCTAAGAGGAGCAGGAAAAAGCAAAAAATTTCAGAATTGCACCTTGCAATGCGGAGAAATTACTGTTTGTGCATTTACAATATTCATTGATTTTTGCCATTGAAAAACGTCCAGAAATGATTGAAGCTACTGACTGAATGAAAGGAGCTGGCATCTCACTCTCTTTGAATCTTCTTTATCATGCTAAGAGGAGCAGGAAAAAGCAAAAAATTTCAGAATTGCGCCTTGCAATGTGGAGATATTACTGTTTGTGCATTTACAATATTCATTGATTTTTGCCATTGAAAAACATGTTTTTCATATACCAGAAATGTTTGAAGCTACTGACTGAATGAAAGGAGCTGGCATCTCACTCTCTTTGAATCTTCTTTATCATGCTAGGATTAGCAGGAAAAAGCAAAAAATTTCAGAATTGCACCTTGCAATGTGGAGATATTACTGTTTGTGCATTTACAATATTCATTGACTTTTGCCATTGAAAAACATGTTTTTCATATACCAGAAATGTTTGAAGCTACTGACTGAATGAAAGGAGCTGGCATCTCACTCTCTTTGAATCTTCTTTATCATGCTAGGATTAGCAGGAAAAAGCAAAAAATTTCAGAATTGCACCTTGCAATGTGGAGATATTACTGTTTGTGCATTTACAATATTCATTGATTTTTGCCATTGAAAAACATGTTTTTCATATACCAGAAATGTTTGAAGCTACTGACTGAATGAAAGGAGCTGGCATCTCACTCTCTTTGAATCTTCTTTATCATGCTAGGATTAACAGGAAAAAGCAAAAAATTTCAGAATTGCACCTTGCAATGTGGAGATATTACTGTTTGTGCATTTACAATATTCATTGATTTTTGCCATTGAAAAACGTCCAGAAATGTTTGAAGCTACTGACTGAATGAAAGGAGCTGGCATCTCACTCTCTTTGAATCTTCTTTATCATGCTAGGATTTGCAGGAAAAAGCAAAAAATTTCAGAATTGCACCTTGCAATGTGGAGATATTACTGTTTGTGCATTTACAATATTCATTGATTTTTGCCATTGAAAAACATGTTTTTCATATACCAGAAATGTTTGAAGCTACTGACTGAATGAAAGGAGCTGGCATCTCACTCTCTTTGAATCTTCTTTATCATGCTAGGATTAACAGGAAAAAGCAAAAAATTTCAGAATTGCACCTTGCAATGTGGAGATATTACTGTTTGTGCATTTACAATATTCATTGATTTTTGCCATTGAAAAACATGTTTTTCATATACCAGAAATGTTTGAAGCTACTGACTGAATGAAAGGAGCTGGCATCTCACTCTCTTTGAATCTTCTTTATCATGCTAGGATTAACAGGAAAAAGCAAAAAATTTCAGAATTGCACCTTGCAATGTGGAGATATTACTGTTTGTGCATTTACAATATTCATTGATTTTTGCCATTGAAAAACATGTTTTTCATATACCAGAAATGTTTGAAGCTACTGACTGAATGAAAGGAGCTGGCATCTCACTCTCTTTGAATCTTCTTTATCATGCTAGGATTAACAGGAAAAAGCAAAAAATTTCAGAATTGCACCTTGCAATGTGGAGATATTACTGTTTGTGCATTTACAATATTCATTGATTTTTGCCATTGAAAAACGTCCAGAAATGTTTGAAGCTACTGACTGAATGAAAGGAGCTGGCATCTCACTCTCTTTGAATCTTCTTTATCATGCTAGGATTAGCAGGAAAAAGCAAAAAATTTCAGAATTGCACCTTGCAATGTGGAGATATTACTGTTTGTGCATTTACAATATTCATTGATTTTTGCCATTGAAAAACATGTTTTTCATATACCAGAAATGTTTGAAGCTACTGACTGAATGAAAGGAGCTGGCATCTCACTCTCTTTGAATCTTCTTTATCATGCTAGGATTAGCAGGAAAAAGCAAAAAATTTCAGAATTGCACCTTGCAATGTGGAGATATTACTGTTTGTGCATTTACAATATTCATTGATTTTTGCCATTGAAAAACATGTTTTTCATATACCAGAAATGTTTGAAGCTACTGACTGAATGAAAGGAGCTGGCATCTCACTCTCTTTGAATCTTCTTTATCATGCTAGGATTAACAGGAAAAAGCAAAAAATTTCAGAATTGCACCTTGCAATGTGGAGATATTACTGTTTGTGCATTTACAATATTCATTGATTTTTGCCATTGAAAAACATGTTTTTCATATACCAGAAATGTTTGAAGCTACTGACTGAATGAAAGGAGCTGGCATCTCACTCTCTTTGAATCTTCTTTATCATGCTAGGATTAGCAGGAAAAAGCAAAAAATTTCAGAATTGCACCTTGCAATGTGGAGATATTACTGTTTGTGCATTTACAATATTCATTGATTTTTGCCATTGAAAAACATGTTTTTCATATACCAGAAATGTTTGAAGCTACTGACTGAATGAAAGGAGCTGGCATCTCACTCTCTTTGAATCTTCTTTATCATGCTAGGATTAACAGGAAAAAGCAAAAAATTTCAGAATTGCACCTTGCAATGTGGAGATATTACTGTTTGTGCATTTACAATATTCATTGATTTTTGCCATTGAAAAACGTCCAGAAATGTTTGAAGCTACTGACTGAATGAAAGGAGCTGGCATCTCACTATCTTTGAATCTTCTTTATCATGCTAGGATTAGCAGGAAAAAGCAAAAAATTTCAGAATTGCACCTTGCAATGTTGAGATATTACTGTTTGTGCATTTACAATATTCATTGATTTTTGCCATTGAAAAACATGTTTTTCATATACCAGAAATGTTTGAAGCTACTGACTGAATGAAAGGAGCTGGCATCTCACTCTTTGAATCTTCTTTATCATGCTAGGATTAGCAGGAAAAAGCAAAAAATTTCAGAATTGCACCTTGCAATGTGGAGATATTACTGTTTGTGCATTTACAATATTCATTGATTTTTGCCATTGAAAAACATGTTTTTCATATACCAGAAATGTTTGAAGCTACTGACTGAATGAAAGGAGCTGGCATCTCACTCTCTTTGAATCTTCCTTATCATGCTAGGATTAACAGGAAAAAGCAAAAAATTTCAGAATTGCACCTTGCAATGTGGAGATATTACTGTTTGTGCATTTACAATATTCATTGATTTTTGCCATTGAAAAACGTCCAGAAATGTTTGAAGCTACTGACTGAATGAAAGGAGCTGGCATCTCACTCTCTTTGAATCTTCTTTATCATGCTAGGATTAGCAGGAAAAAGCAAAAAATTTCAGAATTGCACCTTGCAATGTGGAGATATTACTGTTTGTGCATTTACAATATTCATTGATTTTTGCCATTGAAAAACATGTTTTTCATATACCAGAAATGTTTGAAGCTACTGACTGAATGAAAGGAGCTGGCATCTCACTCTCTTTGAATCTTCTTTATCATGCTAGGATTAGCAGGAAAAGGCAAAAAATTTCAGAATTGCACCTTGCAATGTGGAGATATTACTGTTTGTGCATTTACAATATTCATTGATTTTTGCCATTGAAAAACATGTTTTTCATATACCAGAAATGTTTGAAGCTACTGACTGAATGAAAGGAGCTGGCATCTCACTCTCTTTGAATCTTCTTTATCATGCTAGGATTAACAGGAAAAAGCAAAAAATTTCAGAATTGCACCTTGCAATGTGGAGATATTACTGTTTGTGCATTTACAATATTCATTGATTTTTGCCATTGAAAAACGTCCAGAAATGTTTGAAGCTACTGACTGAATGAAAGGAGCTGGCATCTCACTCTCTTTGAATCTTCTTTATCATGCTAAGAGGAGCAGGAAAAAGCAAAAAATTTCAGAATTGCACCTTGCAATGCGGAGAAATTACTGTTTGTGCATTTACAATATTCATTGATTTTTGCCATTGAAAAACATCATGTTATTCATATACCAGAAATGTTTGAAGCTACTGACTGAATGAAAGGAGCTGGCATCTCACTCTCTTTGAATCTTCTTTATCATGCTAAGAGGAGCAGGAAAAAGCAAAAAATTTCAGACTTGCACCTTGCAATGCGGAGAAATTACTGTTTGTGCATTTACAATATTCATTGATTTTTGCCATTGAAAAACATCATGTTATTCATATACCAGAAATGTTTGAAGCTACTGACTGAATGAAAGGAGCTGGCATCTCACTCTCTTTGAGTATTCTTTACCATGCTAAGAGGAGCAGGAACAAGCAAAAAATTTCAGAATTGCACCTTGCAATGCGGAGAAATTACTGTTTGTGCATTTACAATATTCATTGATTTTTGCCATTGAAAAACGTCCAGAAATGATTGAAGCTACTGACTGAAAGAAAGGAGCTGGCATCTCACTCTCTTTGAATCTTCTTTATCATGCTAAGAGGAGCAGGAAAAAGCAAAAAATTTCAGAATTGCACCTTGCAATGCGGAGAAATTACAGTTTGTGCATTTACAATATTCATTGATTTTTGCCATTGAAAAACGTCCAGAAATGATTGAAGCTACTAACTGAATGAAAGGAGCTGGCATCTCACTCTCTTTGAATCTTCTTTATCATGCTAAGAGGAGCAGGAAAAAGCAAAAAATTTCAGACTTGCACCTTGCAATGCGGAGAAATTACTGTTTGTGCATTTACAATATTCATTGATTTTTGTCATTGAAAAACATCATGTTATTCATATACCAGAAATGTTTGAAGCTACTGACTGAATGAAAGGAGCTGGCATCTCACTCTCTTTGAATCTTCTTTACCATGCTAAGAGGAGCAGGAAAAAGCAAAAAATTTCAGAATTGCACCTTGCAATGCACAGAAATTACTGTTTGTGCATTTACAATATTCATTGATTTTTGCCATTGAAAAACGTCCAGAAATGATTGAAGCTACTGACTGAATGAAAGGAGCTGGCATCTCACTCTCTTTGAATCTTCTTTATCATGCTAAGAGGAGCAGGAAAAAGCAAAAAATTTCAGAATTGCACCTTGCAATGCGGAGAAATTTCAGTTTGTGCATTTACAATATTCATTGATTTTTGCCATTGAAAAACGTCCAGAAATGATTGAAGCTACTGACTGAATGAAAGGAGCTGGCATCTCACTCTCTTTGAATCTTCTTTATCATGCTAAGAGGAGCAGGAAAAAGCAAAAAATTTCAGAATTGCACCTTGCAATGCGGAGAAATTACTGTTTGTGCATTTACAATATTCATTGATTTTTACCATTGAAAAACGTCCAGAAATGATTGAAGCTACTGACTGAATGAAAGGAGCTGGCATCTCACTCTCTTTGAATCTTCTTTATCATGCTAAGAGGAGCAGGAAAAAGCAAAAAATTTCAGAATTGCACCTTGCAATGCGGAGAAATTACTGTTTGTGCATTTACAATATTCATTGATTTTTGCCATTGAAAAACATGTTATTCATATACCAGAAATGTTTGAAGCTACTGACTGAATGAAAGGAGCTGGCACCTCACTCTCTTTGAATCTTCTTTATCATGCTAAGAGGAGCAGGAAAAAGCAAAAAATTTCAGAATTGCACCTTGCAATGCGGAGAAATTACTGTTTGTGCATTTACAATATTCATTGATTTTTGCCATTGAAAAACGTCCAGAAATGATTGAAGCTACTGACTGAATGAAAGGAGCTGGCATCTCACTCTCTTTGAATCTTCTTTATCATGCTAAGAGAAGCAGGAAAAAGCAAAAAATTTCAGAATTGCGCCTTGCAATGTGGAGATATTACTGTTTGTGCATTTACAATATTCATTGATTTTTGCCATTGAAAAACATGTTTTTCATATACCAGAAATGTTTGAAGCTACTGACTGAATGAAAGGAGCTGGCATCTCACTCTCTTTGAATCTTCTTTATCATGCTAGGATTAGCAGGAAAAAGCAAAAAATTTCAGAATTGCACCTTGCAATGTGGAGATATTACTGTTTGTGCATTTACAATATTCATTGACTTTTGCCATTGAAAAACATGTTTTTCATATACCAGAAATGTTTGAAGCTACTGACTGAATGAAAGGAGCTGGCATCTCACTCTCTTTGAATCTTTTTATCATGCTAGGATTAGCAGGAAAAAGCAAAAAATTTCAGAATTGCACCTTGCAATGTGGAGATATTACTGTTTGTGCATTTACAATATTCATTGATTTTTGCCATTGAAAAACATGTTTTTCATATACCAGAAATGTTTGAAGCTACTGACTGAATGAAAGGAGCTGGCATCTCACTCTCTTTGAATCTTCTTTATCATGCTAGGATTAACAGGAAAAAGCAAAAAATTTCAGAATTGCACCTTGCAATGTGGAGATATTACTGTTTGTGCATTTACAATATTCATTGATTTTTGCCATTGAAAAACGTCCAGAAATGTTTGAAGCTACTGACTGAATGAAAGGAGCTGGCATCTCACTCTCTTTGAATCTTCTTTATCATGCTAGGATTAGCAGGAAAAAGCAAAAAATTTCAGAATTGCACCTTGCAATGTGGAGATATTACTGTTTGTGCATTTACAATATTCATTGATTTTTGCCATTGAAAAACATGTTTTTCATATACCAGAAATGTTTGAAGCTACTGACTGAATGAAAGGAGCTGGCATCTCACTCTCTTTGAATCTTCTTTATCATGCTAGGATTAACAGGAAAAAGCAAAAAATTTCAGAATTGCACCTTGCAATGTGGAGATATTACTGTTTGTGCATTTACAATATTCATTGATTTTTGCCATTGAAAAACATGTTTTTCATATACCAGAAATGTTTGAAGCTACTGACTGAATGAAAGGAGCTGGCATCTCACTCTCTTTGAATCTTCTTTATCATGCTAGGATTAACAGGAAAAAGCAAAAAATTTCAGAATTGCACCTTGCAATGTGGAGATATTACTGTTTGTGCATTTACAATATTCATTGATTTTTGCCATTGAAAAACATGTTTTTCATATACCAGAAATGTTTGAAGCTACTGACTGAATGAAAGGAGCTGGCATCTCACTCTCTTTGAATCTTCTTTATCATGCTAGGATTAACAGGAAAAAGCAAAAAATTTCAGAATTGCACCTTGCAATGTGGAGATATTACTGTTTGTGCATTTACAATATTCATTGATTTTTGCCATTGAAAAACGTCCAGAAATGTTTGAAGCTACTGACTGAATGAAAGGAGCTGGCATCTCACTCTCTTTGAATCTTCTTTATCATGCTAGGATTAGCAGGAAAAAGCAAAAAATTTCAGAATTGCACCTTGCAATGTGGAGATATTACTGTTTGTGCATTTACAATATTCATTGATTTTTGCCATTGAAAAACATGTTTTTCATATACCAGAAATGTTTGAAGCTACTGACTGAATGAAAGGAGCTGGCATCTCACTCTCTTTGAATCTTCTTTATCATGCTAGGATTAGCAGGAAAAAGCAAAAAATTTCAGAATTGCACCTTGCAATGTGGAGATATTACTGTTTGTGCATTTACAATATTCATTGATTTTTGCCATTGAAAAACATGTTTTTCATATACCAGAAATGTTTGAAGCTACTGACTGAATGAAAGGAGCTGGCATCTCACTCTCTTTGAATCTTCTTTATCATGCTAGGATTAACAGGAAAAAGCAAAAAATTTCAGAATTGCACCTTGCAATGTGGAGATATTACTGTTTGTGCATTTACAATATTCATTGATTTTTGCCATTGAAAAACATGTTTTTCATATACCAGAAATGTTTGAAGCTACTGACTGAATGAAAGGAGCTGGCATCTCACTCTCTTTGAATCTTCTTTATCATGCTAGGATTAGCAGGAAAAAGCAAAAAATTTCAGAATTGCACCTTGCAATGTGGAGATATTACTGTTTGTGCATTTACAATATTCATTGATTTTTGCCATTGAAAAACATGTTTTTCATATACCAGAAATGTTTGAAGCTACTGACTGAATGAAAGGAGCTGGCATCTCACTCTCTTTGAGTATTCTTTACCATGCTAAGAGGAGCAGGAACAAGCAAAAAATTTCAGAATTGCACCTTGCAATGCGGAGAAATTACTGTTTGTGCATTTACAATATTCATTGATTTTTGCCATTGAAAAACGTCCAGAAATGATTGAAGCTACTGACTGAAAGAAAGGAGCTGGCATCTCACTCTCTTTGAATCTTCTTTATCATGCTAAGAGGAGCAGGAAAAAGCAAAAAATTTCAGAATTGCACCTTGCAATGCGGAGAAATTACAGTTTGTGCATTTACAATATTCATTGATTTTTGCCATTGAAAAACGTCCAGAAATGATTGAAGCTACTAACTGAATGAAAGGAGCTGGCATCTCACTCTCTTTGAATCTTCTTTATCATGCTAAGAGGAGCAGGAAAAAGCAAAAAATTTCAGACTTGCACCTTGCAATGCGGAGAAATTACTGTTTGTGCATTTACAATATTCATTGATTTTTGTCATTGAAAAACATCATGTTATTCATATACCAGAAATGTTTGAAGCTACTGACTGAATGAAAGGAGCTGGCATCTCACTCTCTTTGAATCTTCTTTACCATGCTAAGAGGAGCAGGAAAAAGCAAAAAATTTCAGAATTGCACCTTGCAATGCACAGAAATTACTGTTTGTGCATTTACAATATTCATTGATTTTTGCCATTGAAAAACGTCCAGAAATGATTGAAGCTACTGACTGAATGAAAGGAGCTGGCATCTCACTCTCTTTGAATCTTCTTTATCATGCTAAGAGGAGCAGGAAAAAGCAAAAAATTTCAGAATTGCACCTTGCAATGCGGAGAAATTTCAGTTTGTGCATTTACAATATTCATTGATTTTTGCCATTGAAAAACGTCCAGAAATGATTGAAGCTACTGACTGAATGAAAGGAGCTGGCATCTCACTCTCTTTGAATCTTCTTTATCATGCTAAGAGGAGCAGGAAAAAGCAAAAAATTTCAGAATTGCACCTTGCAATGCGGAGAAATTACTGTTTGTGCATTTACAATATTCATTGATTTTTACCATTGAAAAACGTCCAGAAATGATTGAAGCTACTGACTGAATGAAAGGAGCTGGCATCTCACTCTCTTTGAATCTTCTTTATCATGCTAAGAGGAGCAGGAAAAAGCAAAAAATTTCAGAATTGCACCTTGCAATGCGGAGAAATTACTGTTTGTGCATTTACAATATTCATTGATTTTTGCCATTGAAAAACATGTTATTCATATACCAGAAATGTTTGAAGCTACTGACTGAATGAAAGGAGCTGGCACCTCACTCTCTTTGAATCTTCTTTATCATGCTAAGAGGAGCAGGAAAAAGCAAAAAATTTCAGAATTGCACCTTGCAATGCGGAGAAATTACTGTTTGTGCATTTACAATATTCATTGATTTTTGCCATTGAAAAACGTCCAGAAATGATTGAAGCTACTGACTGAATGAAAGGAGCTGGCATCTCACTCTCTTTGAATCTTCTTTATCATGCTAAGAGAAGCAGGAAAAAGCAAAAAATTTCAGAATTGCGCCTTGCAATGTGGAGATATTACTGTTTGTGCATTTACAATATTCATTGATTTTTGCCATTGAAAAACATGTTTTTCATATACCAGAAATGTTTGAAGCTACTGACTGAATGAAAGGAGCTGGCATCTCACTCTCTTTGAATCTTCTTTATCATGCTAGGATTAGCAGGAAAAAGCAAAAAATTTCAGAATTGCACCTTGCAATGTGGAGATATTACTGTTTGTGCATTTACAATATTCATTGACTTTTGCCATTGAAAAACATGTTTTTCATATACCAGAAATGTTTGAAGCTACTGACTGAATGAAAGGAGCTGGCATCTCACTCTCTTTGAATCTTTTTATCATGCTAGGATTAGCAGGAAAAAGCAAAAAATTTCAGAATTGCACCTTGCAATGTGGAGATATTACTGTTTGTGCATTTACAATATTCATTGATTTTTGCCATTGAAAAACATGTTTTTCATATACCAGAAATGTTTGAAGCTACTGACTGAATGAAAGGAGCTGGCATCTCACTCTCTTTGAATCTTCTTTATCATGCTAGGATTAACAGGAAAAAGCAAAAAATTTCAGAATTGCACCTTGCAATGTGGAGATATTACTGTTTGTGCATTTACAATATTCATTGATTTTTGCCATTGAAAAACGTCCAGAAATGTTTGAAGCTACTGACTGAATGAAAGGAGCTGGCATCTCACTCTCTTTGAATCTTCTTTATCATGCTAGGATTAGCAGGAAAAAGCAAAAAATTTCAGAATTGCACCTTGCAATGTGGAGATATTACTGTTTGTGCATTTACAATATTCATTGATTTTTGCCATTGAAAAACATGTTTTTCATATACCAGAAATGTTTGAAGCTACTGACTGAATGAAAGGAGCTGGCATCTCACTCTCTTTGAATCTTCTTTATCATGCTAGGATTAACAGGAAAAAGCAAAAAATTTCAGAATTGCACCTTGCAATGTGGAGATATTACTGTTTGTGCATTTACAATATTCATTGATTTTTGCCATTGAAAAACATGTTTTTCATATACCAGAAATGTTTGAAGCTACTGACTGAATGAAAGGAGCTGGCATCTCACTCTCTTTGAATCTTCTTTATCATGCTAGGATTAACAGGAAAAAGCAAAAAATTTCAGAATTGCACCTTGCAATGTGGAGATATTACTGTTTGTGCATTTACAATATTCATTGATTTTTGCCATTGAAAAACATGTTTTTCATATACCAGAAATGTTTGAAGCTACTGACTGAATGAAAGGAGCTGGCATCTCACTCTCTTTGAATCTTCTTTATCATGCTAGGATTAACAGGAAAAAGCAAAAAATTTCAGAATTGCACCTTGCAATGTGGAGATATTACTGTTTGTGCATTTACAATATTCATTGATTTTTGCCATTGAAAAACGTCCAGAAATGTTTGAAGCTACTGACTGAATGAAAGGAGCTGGCATCTCACTCTCTTTGAATCTTCTTTATCATGCTAGGATTAGCAGGAAAAAGCAAAAAATTTCAGAATTGCACCTTGCAATGTGGAGATATTACTGTTTGTGCATTTACAATATTCATTGATTTTTGCCATTGAAAAACATGTTTTTCATATACCAGAAATGTTTGAAGCTACTGACTGAATGAAAGGAGCTGGCATCTCACTCTCTTTGAATCTTCTTTATCATGCTAGGATTAGCAGGAAAAAGCAAAAAATTTCAGAATTGCACCTTGCAATGTGGAGATATTACTGTTTGTGCATTTACAATATTCATTGATTTTTGCCATTGAAAAACATGTTTTTCATATACCAGAAATGTTTGAAGCTACTGACTGAATGAAAGGAGCTGGCATCTCACTCTCTTTGAATCTTCTTTATCATGCTAGGATTAACAGGAAAAAGCAAAAAATTTCAGAATTGCACCTTGCAATGTGGAGATATTACTGTTTGTGCATTTACAATATTCATTGATTTTTGCCATTGAAAAACATGTTTTTCATATACCAGAAATGTTTGAAGCTACTGACTGAATGAAAGGAGCTGGCATCTCACTCTCTTTGAATCTTCTTTATCATGCTAGGATTAGCAGGAAAAAGCAAAAAATTTCAGAATTGCACCTTGCAATGTGGAGATATTACTGTTTGTGCATTTACAATATTCATTGATTTTTGCCATTGAAAAACATGTTTTTCATATACCAGAAATGTTTGAAGCTACTGACTGAATGAAAGGAGCTGGCATCTCACTCTCTTTGAATCTTCTTTATCATGCTAGGATTAACAGGAAAAAGCAAAAAATTTCAGAATTGCACCTTGCAATGTGGAGATATTACTGTTTGTGCATTTACAATATTCATTGATTTTTGCCATTGAAAAACGTCCAGAAATGTTTGAAGCTACTGACTGAATGAAAGGAGCTGGCATCTCACTCTCTTTGAATCTTCTTTATCATGCTAGGATTAGCAGGAAAAAGCAAAAAATTTCAGAATTGCACCTTGCAATGTTGAGATATTACTGTTTGTGCATTTACAATATTCATTGATTTTTGCCATTGAAAAACATGTTTTTCATATACCAGAAATGTTTGAAGCTACTGACTGAATGAAAGGAGCTGGCATCTCACTCTTTGAATCTTCTTTATCATGCTAGGATTAGCAGGAAAAAGCAAAAAATTTCAGAATTGCACCTTGCAATGTGGAGATATTACTGTTTGTGCATTTACAATATTCATTGATTTTTGCCATTGAAAAACATGTTTTTCATATACCAGAAATGTTTGAAGCTACTGACTGAATGAAAGGAGCTGGCATCTCACTCTCTTTGAATCTTCTTTATCATGCTAGGATTAACAGGAAAAAGCAAAAAATTTCAGAATTGCACCTTGCAATGTGGAGATATTACTGTTTGTGCATTTACAATATTCATTGATTTTTGCCATTGAAAAACATCATGTTATTCATATACCAGAAATGTTTGAAGCTACTGACTGAATGAAAGGAGCTGGCATCTCACTCTCTTTGAATCTTCTTTATCATGCTAGGATTAGCTGGAAAAAGCAAAAAATTTCCGAATTGCACCTTGCAATGTGGAGATATTACTGTTTGTGCATTTACAATATTCATTGATTTTTGCCATTGAAAAACATGTTTTTCATATACCAGAAATGTTTGAAGCTACTGACTGAATGAAAGGAGCTGGCATCTCACTCTCTTTGAATCTTCTTTATCATGCTAGGATTAGCAGGAAAAAGCAAAAAATTTCAGAATTGCACCTTGCAATGTGGAGATATTACTGTTTGTGCATTTACAATATTCATTGATTTTTGCCATTGAAAAACATGTTTTTCATATACCAGAAATGTTTGAAGCTACTGACTGAATGAAAGGAGCTGGCATCTCACTCTCTTTGAATCTTCTTTATCATGCTAGGATTAACAGGAAAAAGCAAAAAATTTCAGAATTGCACCTTGCAATGTGGAGATATTACTGTTTGTGCATTTACAATATTCATTGATTTTTGCCATTGAAAAACGTCCAGAAATGTTTGAAGCTACTGATTGAATGAAAGGAGCTGGCATCTCACTCTCTTTGAATCTTCTTTATCATGCTAGGATTAACAGGAAAAAGCAAAAAATTTCCGAATTGCACCTTGCAATGTGGAGATATTACTGTTTGTGCATTTACAATATTCATTGATTTTTGCCATTGAAAAACATGTTTTTCATATACCAGAAATGTTTGAAGCTACTGACTGAATGAAAGGAGCTGGCATCTCACTCTCTTTGAATCTTCTTTATCATGCTAGGATTAGCAGGAAAAAGCAAAAAATTTCAGAATTGCACCTTGCAATGTGGAGATATTACTGTTTGTGCATTTACAATATTCATTGATTTTTGCCATTGAAAAACATGTTTTTCATATACCAGAAATGTTTGAAGCTACTGACTGAATGAAAGGAGCTGGCATCTCACTCTCTTTGAATCTTCTTTATCATGCTAGGATTAACAGGAAAAAGCAAAAAATTTCAGAATTGCACCTTGCAATGTGGAGATATTACTGTTTGTGCATTTACAATATTCATTGATTTTTGCCATTGAAAAACGTCCAGAAATGTTTGAAGCTACTGACTGAATGAAAGGAGCTGGCATCTCACTCTCTTTGAATCTTCTTTATCATGCTAGGATTAGCAGGAAAAAGCAAAAAATTTCAGAATTGCACCTTGCAATGTTGAGATATTACTGTTTGTGCATTTACAATATTCATTGATTTTTGCCATTGAAAAACATGTTTTTCATATACCAGAAATGTTTGAAGCTACTGACTGAATGAAAGGAGCTGGCATCTCACTCTTTGAATCTTCTTTATCATGCTAGGATTAGCAGGAAAAAGCAAAAAATTTCAGAATTGCACCTTGCAATGTGGAGATATTACTGTTTGTGCATTTACAATATTCATTGATTTTTGCCATTGAAAAACATGTTTTTCATATACCAGAAATGTTTGAAGCTACTGACTGAATGAAAGGAGCTGGCATCTCACTCTCTTTGAATCTTCTTTATCATGCTAGGATTAACAGGAAAAAGCAAAAAATTTCAGAATTGCACCTTGCAATGTGGAGATATTACTGTTTGTGCATTTACAATATTCATTGATTTTTGCCATTGAAAAACATCATGTTATTCATATACCAGAAATGTTTGAAGCTACTGACTGAATGAAAGGAGCTGGCATCTCACTCTCTTTGAATCTTCTTTATCATGCTAGGATTAGCTGGAAAAAGCAAAAAATTTCCGAATTGCACCTTGCAATGTGGAGATATTACTGTTTGTGCATTTACAATATTCATTGATTTTTGCCATTGAAAAACATGTTTTTCATATACCAGAAATGTTTGAAGCTACTGACTGAATGAAAGGAGCTGGCATCTCACTCTCTTTGAATCTTCTTTATCATGCTAGGATTAGCAGGAAAAAGCAAAAAATTTCAGAATTGCACCTTGCAATGTGGAGATATTACTGTTTGTGCATTTACAATATTCATTGATTTTTGCCATTGAAAAACATGTTTTTCATATACCAGAAATGTTTGAAGCTACTGACTGAATGAAAGGAGCTGGCATCTCACTCTCTTTGAATCTTCTTTATCATGCTAGGATTAACAGGAAAAAGCAAAAAATTTCAGAATTGCACCTTGCAATGTGGAGATATTACTGTTTGTGCATTTACAATATTCATTGATTTTTGCCATTGAAAAACGTCCAGAAATGTTTGAAGCTACTGATTGAATGAAAGGAGCTGGCATCTCACTCTCTTTGAATCTTCTTTATCATGCTAGGATTAACAGGAAAAAGCAAAAAATTTCCGAATTGCACCTTGCAATGTGGAGATATTACTGTTTGTGCATTTACAATATTCATTGATTTTTGCCATTGAAAAACATGTTTTTCATATACCAGAAATGTTTGAAGCTACTGACTGAATGAAAGGAGCTGGCATCTCACTCTCTTTGAATCTTCTTTATCATGCTAGGATTAACAGGAAAAAGCAAAAAATTTCAGAATTGCACCTTGCAATGTGGAGATATTACTGTTTGTGCATTTACAATATTCATTGATTTTTGCCATTGAAAAACGTCCAGAAATGTTTGAAGCTACTGACTGAATGAAAGGAGCTGGCATCTCACTCTCTTTGAATCTTCTTTATCATGCTAGGATTAGCAGGAAAAAGCAAAAAATTTCAGAATTGCACCTTGCAATGTGGAGATATTACTGTTTGTGCATTTACAATATTCATTGATTTTTGCCATTGAAAAACATGTTTTTCATATACCAGAAATGTTTGAAGCTACTGACTGAATGAAAGGAGCTGGCATCTCACTCTCTTTGAATCTTCTTTATCATGCTAGGATTAGCAGGAAAAAGCAAAAAATTTCAGAATTGCACCTTGCAATGTGGAGATATTACTGTTTGTGCATTTACAATATTCATTGATTTTTGCCATTGAAAAACATGTTTTTCATATACCAGAAATGTTTGAAGCTACTGACTGAATGAAAGGAGCTGGCATCTCACTCTCTTTGAATCTTCTTTATCATGCTAGGATTAACAGGAAAAAGCAAAAAATTTCAGAATTGCACCTTGCAATGTGGAGATATTACTGTTTGTGCATTTACAATATTCATTGATTTTTGCCATTGAAAAACATGTTTTTCATATACCAGAAATGTTTGAAGCTACTGACTGAATGAAAGGAGCTGGCATCTCACTCTCTTTGAATCTTCTTTATCATGCTAGGATTAGCAGGAAAAAGCAAAAAATTTCAGAATTGCACCTTGCAATGTGGAGATATTACTGTTTGTGCATTTACAATATTCATTGATTTTTGCCATTGAAAAACATGTTTTTCATATACCAGAAATGTTTGAAGCTACTGACTGAATGAAAGGAGCTGGCATCTCACTCTCTTTGAATCTTCTTTATCATGCTAGGATTAACAGGAAAAAGCAAAAAATTTCAGAATTGCACCTTGCAATGTGGAGATATTACTGTTTGTGCATTTACAATATTCATTGATTTTTGCCATTGAAAAACGTCCAGAAATGTTTGAAGCTACTGACTGAATGAAAGGAGCTGGCATCTCACTCTCTTTGAATCTTCTTTATCATGCTAGGATTAGCAGGAAAAAGCAAAAAATTTCAGAATTGCACCTTGCAATGTTGAGATATTACTGTTTGTGCATTTACAATATTCATTGATTTTTGCCATTGAAAAACATGTTTTTCATATACCAGAAATGTTTGAAGCTACTGACTGAATGAAAGGAGCTGGCATCTCACTCTTTGAATCTTCTTTATCATGCTAGGATTAGCAGGAAAAAGCAAAAAATTTCAGAATTGCACCTTGCAATGTGGAGATATTACTGTTTGTGCATTTACAATATTCATTGATTTTTGCCATTGAAAAACATGTTTTTCATATACCAGAAATGTTTGAAGCTACTGACTGAATGAAAGGAGCTGGCATCTCACTCTCTTTGAATCTTCTTTATCATGCTAGGATTAACAGGAAAAAGCAAAAAATTTCAGAATTGCACCTTGCAATGTGGAGATATTACTGTTTGTGCATTTACAATATTCATTGATTTTTGCCATTGAAAAACATGTTTTTCATATACCAGAAATGTTTGAAGCTACTGACTGAATGAAAGGAGCTGGCATCTCACTCTCTTTGAATCTTCTTTATCATGCTAGGATTAGCAGGAAAAAGCAAAAAATTTCAGAATTGCACCTTGCAATGTTGAGATATTACTGTTTGTGCATTTACAATATTCATTGATTTTTGCCATTGAAAAACATGTTTTTCATATACCAGAAATGTTTGAAGCTACTGACTGAATGAAAGGAGCTGGCATCTCACTCTTTGAATCTTCTTTATCATGCTAGGATTAGCAGGAAAAAGCAAAAAATTTCAGAATTGCACCTTGCAATGTGGAGATATTACTGTTTGTGCATTTACAATATTCATTGATTTTTGCCATTGAAAAACATGTTTTTCATATACCAGAAATGTTTGAAGCTACTGACTGAATGAAAGGAGCTGGCATCTCACTCTCTTTGAATCTTCTTTATCATGCTAGGATTAACAGGAAAAAGCAAAAAATTTCAGAATTGCACCTTGCAATGTGGAGATATTACTGTTTGTGCATTTACAATATTCATTGATTTTTGCCATTGAAAAACATCATGTTATTCATATACCAGAAATGTTTGAAGCTACTGACTGAATGAAAGGAGCTGGCATCTCACTCTCTTTGAATCTTCTTTATCATGCTAGGATTAGCTGGAAAAAGCAAAAAATTTCCGAATTGCACCTTGCAATGTGGAGATATTACTGTTTGTGCATTTACAATATTCATTGATTTTTGCCATTGAAAAACATGTTTTTCATATACCAGAAATGTTTGAAGCTACTGACTGAATGAAAGGAGCTGGCATCTCACTCTCTTTGAATCTTCTTTATCATGCTAGGATTAGCAGGAAAAAGCAAAAAATTTCAGAATTGCACCTTGCAATGTGGAGATATTACTGTTTGTGCATTTACAATATTCATTGATTTTTGCCATTGAAAAACATGTTTTTCATATACCAGAAATGTTTGAAGCTACTGACTGAATGAAAGGAGCTGGCATCTCACTCTCTTTGAATCTTCTTTATCATGCTAGGATTAACAGGAAAAAGCAAAAAATTTCAGAATTGCACCTTGCAATGTGGAGATATTACTGTTTGTGCATTTACAATATTCATTGATTTTTGCCATTGAAAAACGTCCAGAAATGTTTGAAGCTACTGATTGAATGAAAGGAGCTGGCATCTCACTCTCTTTGAATCTTCTTTATCATGCTAGGATTAACAGGAAAAAGCAAAAAATTTCCGAATTGCACCTTGCAATGTGGAGATATTACTGTTTGTGCATTTACAATATTCATTGATTTTTGCCATTGAAAAACATGTTTTTCATATACCAGAAATGTTAGAAGCTACTGACTGAATGAAAGGAGCTGGCATCTCACTCTCTTTGAATCTTCTTTATCATGCTAGGATTAGCAGGAAAAAGCAAAAAATTTCAGAATTGCACCTTGCAATGTGGAGATATTACTGTTTGTGCATTTACAATATTCATTGATTTTTGCCATTGAAAAACGTCCAGAAATGTTTGAAGCTACTGACTGAATGAAAGGAGCCGGCATCTCACTCTCTTTGAATCTTCTTTATCATGCTAGGATTAGCAGGAAAAAGCAAAAAATTTCAGAATTGCACCTTGCAATGTGGAGATATTACTGTTTGTGCATTTACAATATTCATTGATTTTTGCCATTGAAAAACATGTTTTTCATATACCAGAAATGTTTGAAGCTACTGACTGAATGAAAGGAGCTGGCATCTCACTCTCTTTGAATCTTCTTTATCATGCTAGGATTAACAGGAAAAAGCAAAAAATTTCAGAATTGCACCTTGCAATGTGGAGATATTACTGTTTGTGCATTTACAATATTCATTGATTTTTGCCATTGAAAAACGTTTTTCATATACCAGAAATGTTTGAAGCTACTGACTGAATGAAAGGAGCTGGCATCTCACTCTCTTTGAATCTTCTTTATCATGCTAGGATTAACAGGAAAAAGCAAAAAATTTCAGAATTGCACCTTGCAATGTGGAGATATTACTGTTTGTGCATTTACAATATTCATTGATTTTTGCCATTGAAAAACGTCCAGAAATGTTTGAAGCTACTGACTGAATGAAAGGAGCTGGCATCTCACTCTCTTTGAATCTTCTTTATCATGCTAGGATTAGCAGGAAAAAGCAAAAAATTTCAGAATTGCACCTTGCAATGTGGAGATATTACTGTTTGTGCATTTACAATATTCATTGATTTTTGCCATTGAAAAACATGTTTTTCATATACCAGAAATGTTTGAAGCTACTGACTGAATGAAAGGAGCTGGCATCTCACTCTCTTTGAATCTTCTTTATCATGCTAGGATTAGCAGGAAAAAGCAAAAAATTTCAGAATTGCACCTTGCAATGTGGAGATATTACTGTTTGTGCATTTACAATATTCATTGATTTTTGCCATTGAAAAACATGTTTTTCATATACCAGAAATGTTTGAAGCTACTGACTGAATGAAAGGAGCTGGCATCTCACTCTCTTTGAAACTTCTTTATCATGCTAGGGTTAACAGGAAAAAGCAAAAAATTTCAGAATTGCACCTTGCAATGTGGAGATATTACTGTTTGTGCATTTACAATATTCATTGATTTTTGCCATTGAAAAACGTCCAGAAATGTTTGAAGCTACTGACTGAATGAAAGGAGCTGGCATCTCACTCTCTTTGAATCTTCTTTATCATGCTAGGATTAGCAGGAAAAAGCAAAAAATTTCAGAATTGCACCTTGCAATGTGGAGATATTACTGTTTGTGCATTTACAATATTCATTGATTTTTGCCATTGAAAAACATCATGTTATTCATATACCAGAAATGTTTGAAGCTACTGACTGAATGAAAAGAGCTGGCATCTCACTCTCTTTGAATCTTCTTTATCATGCTAGGATTAGCAGGAAAAAGCAAAGAATTTCCGAATTGCACCTTGCAATGTGGAGATATTACTGTTTGTGCATTTACAATATTCATTGATTTTTGCCATTGAAAAACATGTTTTTCATATACCAGAAATGTTTGAAGCTACTGACTGAATGAAAGGAGCTGGCATCTCACTCTCTTTGAATCTTCTTTATCATGCTAGGATTAGCAGGAAAAAGCAAAAAATTTCAGAATTGCACCTTGCAATGTGGAGATATTACTGTTTGTGCATTTACAATATTCATTGATTTTTGCCATTGAAAAACATGTTTTTCATATACCAGAAATGTTTGAAGCTACTGACTGAATGAAAGGAGCTGGCATCTCACTCTTTGAATCTTCTTTATCATGCTAGGATTAGCAGGAAAAAGCAAAAAATTTCAGAATTGCACCTTGCAATGTGGAGATATTACTGTTTGTGCATTTACAATATTCATGGATTTTTGCCATTGAAAAACATGTTTTTCATATACCAGAAATGTTTGAAGCTACTGACTGAATGAAAGGAGCTGGCATCTCACTCTCTTTGAATCTTCTTTATCATGCTAGGATTAACAGGAAAAAGCAAAAAATTTCAGAATTGCACCTTGCAATGTGGAGATATTACTGTTTGTGCATTTACAATATTCATTGATTTTTGCCATTGAAAAACATGTTTTTCATATACCAGAAATGTTTGAAGCTACTGACTGAATGAAAGGAGCTGGCATCTCACTCTATTTGAATCTTCTTTATCATGCTAGGATTAACAGGAAAAAGCAAAAAATTTCAGAATTGCACCTTGCAATGTGGAGATATTACTGTTTGTGCATTTACAATATTCATTGATTTTTGCCATTGAAAAACGTCCAGAAATGTTTGAAGCTACTGACTGAATGAAAGGAGCTGGCATCTCACTCTCTTTGAATCTTCTTTATCATGCTAGGATTAGCAGGAAAAAGCAAAAAATTTCAGAATTGCACCTTGCAATGTGGAGATATTACTGTTTGTGCATTTACAATATTCATTGATTTTTGCCATTGAAAAACATGTTTTTCATATACCAGAAATGTTTGAAGCTACTGACTGAATGAAAGGAGCTGGCATCTCACTCTCTTTGAATCTTCTTTATCATGCTAGGATTTACAGGAAAAAGCAAAAAATTTCAGAATTGCACCTTGCAATGTGGAGATATTACTGTTTGTGCATTTACAATATTCATTGATTTTTGCCATTGAAAAACATGTTTTTCATATACCAGAAATGTTTGAAGCTACTGACTGAATGAAAGGAGCTGGCATCTCACTCTCTTTGAATCTTCTTTATCATGCTAGGATTAACAGGAAAAAGCAAAAAATTTCAGAATTGCACCTTGCAATGTGGAGATATTACTGTTTGTGCATTTACAATATTCATTGATTTTTGCCATTGAAAAACGTCCAGAAATGTTTGAAGCTACTGACTGAATGAAAGGAGCTGGCATCTCACTCTCTTTGAATCTTCTTTATCATGCTAGGATTAGCAGGAAAAAGCAAAAAATTTCAGAATTGCACTTGCAATGTGGAGATATTACTGTTTGTGCATTTACAATATTCATTGATTTTTGCCATTGAAAAACATGTTTTTCATATACCAGAAATGTTTGAAGCTACTGACTGAATGAAAGGAGCTGGCATCTCACTCTCTTTGAATCTTCTTTATCATGCTAAGAGGAGCAGGAAAAAGCAAAAAATTTCAGAATTGCACCTTGCAATGCGGAGAAATTACTGTTTGTGCATTTACAATATTCATTGATTTTTGCCATTGAAAAACGTCCAGAAATGATTGAAGCTACTGACTGAATGAAAGGAGCTGGCATCTCACTCTCTTTGAATCTTCTTTATCATGCTAAGAGGAGCAGGAAAAAGCAAAAAATTTCAGAATTGCACCTTGCAATGCGGAGAAATTACTGTTTGTGCATTTACAATATTCATTGATTTTTGCCATTGAAAAACATTATGTTATTCATATACCAGAAATGTTTGAAGCTACTGACTGAATGAAAGGAGCTGGCATCTCACTCTCTTTGAATCTTCTTTATCATGCTAAGAGGAGCAGGAAAAAGCAAAAAATTTCAGACTTGCACCTTGCAATGCGGAGAAATTACTGTTTGTGCATTTACAATATTCATTGATTTTTGCCATTGAAAAACATCATGTTATTCATATACCAGAAATGTTTGAAGCTACTGACTGAATGAAAGGAGCTGGCATCTCACTCTCTTTGAGTATTCTTTACCATGCTAAGAGGAGCAGGAAAAAGCAAAAAATTTCAGAATTGCACCTTGCAATGCGGAGAAATTACTGTTTGTGCATTTACAATATTCATTGATTTTTGCCATTGAAAAACGTCCAGAAATGATTGAAGCTACTGACTGAATGAAAGGAGCTGGCATCTCACTCTCTTTGAATCTTCTTTATCATGCTAAGAGGAGCAGGAAAAAGCAAAAAATTTCAGAATTGCACCTTGCAATGCGGAGAAATTACAGTTTGTGCATTTACAATATTCATTGATTTTTGCCATTGAAAAACGTCCAGAAATGATTGAAGCTACTAACTGAATGAAAGGAGCTGGCATCTCACTCTCTTTGAATCTTCATTATCATGCTAAGAGGAGCAGGAAAAAGCAAAAAATTTCAGACTTGCACCTTGCAATGCGGAGAAATTACTGTTTGTGCATTTACAATATTCATTGATTTTTGTCATTGAAAAACATCATGTTATTCATATACCAGAAATGTTTGAAGCTACTGACTGAATGAAAGGAGCTGGCATCTCACTCTCTTTGAATCTTCTTTACCATGCTAAGAGCAGCAGGAAAAAGCAAAAAATTTCAGAATTGCACCTTGCAATGCACAGAAATTACTGTTTGTGCATTTACAATATTCATTGATTTTTGCCATTGAAAAACGTCCAGAAATGATTGAAGCTACTGACTGAATGAAAGGAGCTGGCATCTCACTCTCTTTGAATCTTCTTTATCATGCTAAGAGGAGCAGGAAAAAGCAAAAAATTTCAGAATTGCACCTTGCAATGCGGAGAAATTTCAGTTTGTGCATTTACAATATTCATTGATTTTTGCCATTGAAAAACGTCCAGAAATGATTGAAGCTACTGACTGAATGAAAGGAGCTGGCATCTCACTCTCTTTGAATCTTCTTTATCATGCTAAGAGGAGCAGGAAAAAGCAAAAAATTTCAGAATTGCACCTTGCAATGCGGAGAAATTACTGTTTGTGCATTTACAATATTCATTGATTTTTGCCATTGAAAAACGTCCAGAAATGATTGAAGCTACTGACTGAATGAAAGGAGCTGGCATCTCACTCTCTTTGAATCTTCTTTATCATGCTAAGAGGAGCAGGAAAAAGCAAAAAATTTCAGAATTGCACCTTGCAATGCGGAGAAATTACTGTTTGTGCATTTACAATATTCATTGATTTTTGCCATTGAAAAACATGTTATTCATATACCAGAAATGTTTGAAGCTACTGACTGAATGAAAGGAGCTGGCACCTCACTCTCTTTGAATCTTCTTTATCATGCTAAGAGGAGCAGGAAAAAGCAAAAAATTTCAGAATTGCACCTTGCAATGCGGAGAAATTACTGTTTGTGCATTTACAATATTCATTGATTTTTGCCATTGAAAAACGTCCAGAAATGATTGAAGCTACTGACTGAATGAAAGGAGCTGGCATCTCACTCTCTTTGAATCTTCTTTATCATGCTAAGAGGAGCAGGAAAAAGCAAAAAATTTCGGAATTGCGCCTTGCAATGTGGAGATATTACTGTTTGTGCATTTACAATATTCATTGATTTTTGCCATTGAAAAACATGTTTTTCATATACCAGAAATGTTTGAAGCTACTGACTGAATGAAAGGAGCTGGCATCTCACTCTCTTTGAATCTTCTTTATCATGCTAGGATTAGCAGGAAAAAGCAAAAAATTTCAGAATTGCACCTTGCAATGTGGAGATATTACTGTTTGTGCATTTACAATATTCATTGACTTTTGCCATTGAAAAACATGTTTTTCATATACCAGAAATGTTTGAAGCTACTGACTGAATGAAAGGAGCTGGCATCTCACTCTCTTTGAATCTTCTTTATCATGCTAGGATTAGCAGGAAAAAGCAAAAAATTTCAGAATTGCACCTTGCAATGTGGAGATATTACTGTTTGTGCATTTACAATATTCATTGATTTTTGCCATTGAAAAACATGTTTTTCATATACCAGAAATGTTTGAAGCTACTGACTGAATGAAAGGAGCTGGCATCTCACTCTCTTTGAATCTTCTTTATCATGCTAGGATTAACAGGAAAAAGCAAAAAATTTCAGAATTGCACCTTGCAATGTGGAGATATTACTGTTTGTGCATTTACAATATTCATTGATTTTTGCCATTGAAAAACATGTTTTTCATATACCAGAAATGTTTGAAGCTACTGACTGAATGAAAGGAGCTGGCATCTCACTCTCTTTGAATCTTCTTTATCATGCTAGGATTAGCAGGAAAAAGCAAAAAATTTCAGAATTGCACCTTGCAATGTGGAGATATTACTGTTTGTGCATTTACAATATTCATTGATTTTTGCCATTGAAAAACATGTTTTTCATATACCAGAAATGTTTGAAGCTACTGACTGAATGAAAGGAGCTGGCATCTCACTCTCTTTGAATCTTCTTTATCATGCTAGGATTAACAGGAAAAAGCAAAAAATTTCAGAATTGCACCTTGCAATGTGGAGATATTACTGTTTGTGCATTTACAATATTCATTGATTTTTGCCATTGAAAAACGTCCAGAAATGTTTGAAGCTACTGACTGAATGAAAGGAGCTGGCATCTCACTCTCTTTGAATCTTCTTTATCATGCTAGGATTAGCAGGAAAAAGCAAAAAATTTCAGAATTGCACCTTGCAATGTTGAGATATTACTGTTTGTGCATTTACAATATTCATTGATTTTTGCCATTGAAAAACATGTTTTTCATATACCAGAAATGTTTGAAGCTACTGACTGAATGAAAGGAGCTGGCATCTCATTCTTTGAATCTTCTTTATCATGCTAGGATTAGCAGGAAAAAGCAAAAAATTTCAGAATTGCACCTTGCAATGTGGAGATATTACTGTTTGTGCATTTACAATATTCATTGATTTTTGCCATTGAAAAACGTCCAGAAATGTTTGAAGCTACTGACTGAATGAAAGGAGCTGGCATCTCACTCTCTTTGAATCTTCTTTATCATGCTAGGATTAGCAGGAAAAAGCAAAAAATTTCAGAATTGCACCTTGCAATGTGGAGATATTACTGTTTGTGCATTTACAATATTCATTGATTTTTGCCATTGAAAAACATGTTTTTCATATACCAGAAATGTTTGAAGCTACTGACTGAAGGAAAGGAGCTGGCATCTCACTCTCTTTGAATCTTCTTTATCATGCAAGGATTAGCAGGAAAAAGCAAAAAATTTCAGAATTGCACCTTGCAATGTGGAGATATTACTGTTTGTGCATTTACAATATTCATTGATTTTTGCCATTGAAAAACATGTTTTTCATATACCAGAAATGTTTGAAGCTACTGACTGAATGAAAGGAGCTGGCATCTCACTCTCTTTGAATCTTCTTTATCATGCTAGGATTAACAGGAAAAAGCAAAAAATTTCAGAATTGCACCTTGCAATGTGGAGATATTACTGTTTGTGCATTTACAATATTCATTGATTTTTGCCATTGAAAAACGTCCAGAAATGTTTGAAGCTACTGACTGAATGAAAGGAGCTGGCATCTCACTCTCTTTGAATCTTCTTTATCATGCTAGGATTAGCAGGAAAAAGCAAAAAATTTCAGAATTGCACCTTGCAATGTGGAGATATTACTGTTTGTGCATTTACAATATTCATTGATTTTTGCCATTGAAAAACATCATGTTATTCATATACCAGAAATGTTTGAAGCTACTGACTGAATGAAAGGAGCTGGCATCTCACTCTCTTTGAATCTTCTTTATCATGCTAGGATTAGCTGGAAAAAGCAAAAAATTTCCGAATTGCACCTTGCAATGTGGAGATATTACTGTTTGTGCATTTACAATATTCATTGATTTTTGCCATTGAAAAACATGTTTTTCATATACCAGAAATGTTTGAAGCTACTGACTGAATGAAAGGAGCTGGCATCTCACTCTCTTTGAATCTTCTTTATCATGCTAGGATTAGCAGGAAAAAGCAAAAAATTTCAGAATTGCACCTTGCAATGTGGAGATATTACTGTTTGTGCATTTACAATATTCATTGATTTTTGCCATTGAAAAACATGTTTTTCATATACCAGAAATGTTTGAAGCTTCTGACTGAATGAAAGGAGCTGGCATCTCACTCTCTTTGAATCTTCTTTATCATGCTAGGATTAACAGGAAAAAGCAAAAAATTTCAGAATTGCACCTTACAATGTGGAGATATTACTGTTTGTGCATTTACAATATTCATTGATTTTTGCCATTGAAAAACGTCCAGAAATGTTTGAAGCTACTGACTGAATGAAAGGAGCTGGCATCTCACTCTCTTTGAATCTTCTTTATCATGCTAGGATTAGCAGGAAAAAGCAAAAAATTTCAGAATTGCACCTTGCAATGTGGAGATATTACTGTTTGTGCATTTACAATATTCATTGATTTTTGCCATTGAAAAACATGTTTTTCATATACCAGAAATGTTTGAAGCTACTGACTGAATGAAAGGAGCTGGCATCTCACTCTCTTTGAATCTTCTTTATCATGCTAGGATTAGCAGGAAAAAGCAAAAAATTTCAGAATTGCACCTTGCAATGTGGAGATATTACTGTTTGTGCATTTACAATATTCATTGATTTTTGCCATTGAAAAACATGTTTTTCATATACCAGAAATGTTTGAAGCTACTGACTGAATGAAAGGAGCTGGCATCTCACTCTCTTTGAATCTTCTTTATCATGCTAGGATTAACAGGAAAAAGCAAAAAATTTCAGAATTGCACCTTGCAATGTGGAGATATTACTGTTTGTGCATTTACAATATTCATTGATTTTTGCCATTGAAAAACATGTTTTTCATATACCAGAAATGTTTGAAGCTACTGACTGAATGAAAGGAGCTGGCATCTCACTCTCTTTGAATCTTCTTTATCATGCTAGGATTAACAGGAAAAAGCAAAAAATTTCAGAATTGCACCTTGCAATGTGGAGATATTACTGTTTGTGCATTTACAATATTCATTGATTTTTGCCATTGAAAAACGTCCAGAAATGTTTGAAGCTACTGACTGAATGAAAGGAGCTGGCATCTCACTCTCTTTGAATCTTCTTTATCATGCTAGGATTAGCAGGAAAAAGCAAAAAATTTCAGAATTGCACCTTGCAATGTGGAGATATTACTGTTTGTGCATTTACAATATTCATTGATTTTTGCCATTGAAAAACATGTTTTTCATATACCAGAAATGTTTGAAGCTACTGACTGAATGAAAGGAGCTGGCATCTCACTCTCTTTGAATCTTCTTTATCATGCTAGGATTAGCAGGAAAAAGCAAAAAATTTCAGAATTGCACCTTGCAATGTGGAGATATTACTGTTTGTGCATTTAGAATATTCATTGATTTTTGCCATTGAAAAACATCATGTTATTCATATACCAGAAATGTTTGAAGCTACTGACTGAATGAAAGGAGCTGGCATCTCACTCTCTTTGAATCTTCTTTATCATGCTAGGATTAGCTGGAAAAAGCAAAAAATTTCCGAATTGCACCTTGCAATGTGGAGATATTACTGTTTGTGCATTTACAATATTCATTGATTTTTGCCATTGAAAAACATGTTTTTCATATACCAGAAATGTTTGAAGCTACTGACTGAATGAAAGGAGCTGGCATCTCACTCTCTTTGAATCTTATTTATCATGCTAGGATTAGCAGGAAAAAGCAAAAAATTTCAGAATTGCACCTTGCAATGTGGAGATATTACTGTTTGTGCATTTACAATATTCATTGATTTTTGCCATTGAAAAACATGTTTTTCATATACCAGAAATGTTTGAAGCTACTGACTGAATGAAAGGAGCTGGCATCTCACTCTCTTTGAATCTTCTTTATCATGCTAGGATTAACAGGAAAAAGCAAAAAATTTCAGAATTGCACCTTACAATGTGGAGATATTACTGTTTGTGCATTTACAATATTCATTGATTTTTGCCATTGAAAAACGTCCAGAAATGTTTGAAGCTACTGACTGAATGAAAGGAGCTGGCATCTCACTCTCTTTGAATCTTCTTTATCATGCTAGGATTAGCAGGAAAAAGCAAAAAATTTCAGAATTGCACCTTGCAATGTGGAGATATTACTGTTTGTGCATTTACAATATTCATTGATTTTTGCCATTGAAAAACATGTTTTTCATATACCAGAAATGTTTGAAGCTACTGACTGAATGAAAGGAGCTGGCATCTCACTCTCTTTGAATCTTCTTTATCATGCTAGGATTAGCAGGAAAAAGCAAAAAATTTCAGAATTGCACCTTGCAATGTGGAGATATTACTGTTTGTGCATTTACAATATTCATTGATTTTTGCCATTGAAAAACATGTTTTTCATATACCAGAAATGTTTGAAGCTACTGACTGAATGAAAGGATCTGGCATCTCACTCTCTTTGAATCTTCTTTATCATGCTAGGATTAACAGGAAAAAGCAAAAAATTTCAGAATTGCACCTTGCAATGTGGAGATATTACTGTTTGTGCATTTACAATATTCATTGATTTTTGCCATTGAAAAACGTCCAGAAATGTTTGAAGCTACTGACTGAATGAAAGGAGCTGGCATCTCACTCTCTTTGAATCTTCTTTATCATGCTAGGATTAGCAGGAAAAAGCAAAAAATTTCAGAATTGCACCTTGCAATGTGGAGATATTACTGTTTGTGCATTTACAATATTCATTGATTTTTGCCATTGAAAAACATGTTTTTCATATACCAGAAATGTTTGAAGCTACTGACTGAATGAAAGGAGCTGGCATCTCACTCTTTGAATCTTCTTTATCATGCTAGGATTAGCAGGAAAAAGCAAAAAATTTCAGAATTGCACCTTGCAATGTGGAGATATTACTGTTTGTGCATTTACAATATTCATTGATTTTTGCCATTGAAAAACATGTTTTTCATATACCAGAAATGTTTGAAGCTACTGACTGAATGAAAGGAGCTGGCATCTCACTCTCTTTGAATCTTCTTTATCATGCTAGGATTAACAGGAAAAAGCAAAAAATTTCAGAATTGCACCTTGCAATGTGGAGATATTACTGTTTGTGCATTTACAATATTCATTGATTTTTGCCATTGAAAAACGTCCAGAAATGTTTGAAGCTACTGACTGAATGAAAGGAGCTGGCATCTCACTCTCTTTGAATCTTCTTTATCATGCTAGGATTAGCAGGAAAAAGCAAAAAATTTCAGAATTGCACCTTGCAATGTGGAGATATTACTGTTTGTGCATTTACAATATTCATTGATTTTTGCCATTGAAAAACATGTTTTTCATATACCAGAAATGTTTGAAGCTACTGACTGAATGAAAGGAGCTGGCATCTCACTCTCTTTGAATCTTCTTTATCATGCTAGGATTAGCAGGAAAAAGCAAAAAATTTCAGAATTGCACCTTGCAATGTGGAGATATTACTGTTTGTGCATTTAGAATATTCATTGATTTTTGCCATTGAAAAACATGTTTTTCATATACCAGAAATGTTTGAAGCTACTGACTGAATGAAAGGAGCTGGCATCTCACTCTCTTTGAATCTTCTTTATCATGCTAGGATTAACAGGAAAAAGCAAAAAATTTCAGAATTGCACCTTGCAATGTGGAGATATTACTGTTTGTGCATTTACAATATTCATTGATTTTTGCCATTGAAAAACGTCCAGAAATGTTTGAAGCTACTGACTGAATGAAAGGAGCTGGCATCTCACTCTCTTTGAATCTTCTTTATCATGCTAGGATTAGCAGGAAAAAGCAAAAAATTTCCGAATTGCACCTTGCAATGTGGAGATATTACTGTTTGTGCATTTACAATATTCATTGATTTTTGCCATTGAAAAACATCATGTTATTCATATACCAGAAATGTTTGAAGCTACTGACTGAATGAAAGGAGCTGGCATCTCACTCTCTTTGAATCTTCTTTATCATGCTAGGATTAGCTGGAAAAAGCAAAAAATTTCCGAATTGCACCTTGCAATGTGGAGATATTACTGTTTGTGCATTTACAATATTCATTGATTTTTGCCATTGAAAAACATGTTTTTCATATACCAGAAATGTTTGAAGCTACTGACTGAATGAAAGGAGCTGGCATCTCACTCTCTTTGAATCTTCTTTATCATGCTAGGATTAGCAGGAAAAAGCAAAAAGTTTCAGAATTGCACCTTGCAATGTGGAGATATTACTGTTTGTGCATTTACAATATTCATTGATTTTTGCCATTGAAAAACATGTTTTTCATATACCAGAAATGTTTGAAGCTACTGACTGAATGAAAGGATCTGGCATCTCACTCTCTTTGAATCTTCTTTATCATGCTAGGATTAACAGGAAAAAGCAAAAAATTTCAGAATTGCACCTTGCAATGTGGAGATATTACTGTTTGTGCATTTACAATATTCATTGATTTTTGCCATTGAAAAACGTCCGGAAATGTTTGAAGCTACTGACTGAATGAAAGGAGCTGGCATCTCACTCTCTTTGAATCTTCTTTATCATGCTAGGATTAGCAGGAAAAAGCAAAAAATTTCAGAATTGCACCTTGCAATGTGGAGATATTACTGTTTGTGCATTTACAATATTCATTGATTTTTGCCATTGAAAAACATGTTTTTCATATACCAGAAATGTTTGAAGCTACTGACTGAATGAAAGGAGCTGGCATCTCACTCTCTTTGAATCTTCTTTATCATGCTAGGATTAGCAGGAAAAAGCAAAAAATTTCAGAATTGCACCTTGCAATGTGGAGATATTACTGTTTGTGCATTTAGAATATTCATTGATTTTTGCCATTGAAAAACATGTTTTTCATATACCAGAAATGTTTGAAGCTACTGACTGAATGAAAGGAGCTGGCATCTCACTCTCTTTGAATCTTCTTTATCATGCTAGGATTAACAGGAAAAAGCAAAAAATTTCAGAATTGCACCTTGCAATGTGGAGATATTACTGTTTGTGCATTTACAATATTCATTGATTTTTGCCATTGAAAAACGTCCAGAAATGTTTGAAGCTACTGACTGAATGAAAGGAGCTGGCATCTCACTCTCTTTGAATCTTCTTTATCATGCTAGGATTAGCAGGAAAAAGCAAAAAATTTCCGAATTGCACCTTGCAATGTGGAGATATTACTGTTTGTGCATTTACAATATTCATTGATTTTTGCCATTGAAAAACATCATGTTATTCATATACCAGAAATGTTTGAAGCTACTGACTGAATGAAAGGAGCTGGCATCTCACTCTCTTTGAATCTTCTTTATCATGCTAGGATTAGCTGGAAAAAGCAAAAAATTTCCGAATTGCACCTTGCAATGTGGAGATATTACTGTTTGTGCATTTACAATATTCATTGATTTTTGCCATTGAAAAACATGTTTTTCATATACCAGAAATGTTTGAAGCTACTGACTGAATGAAAGGAGCTGGCATCTCACTCTCTTTGAATCTTCTTTATCATGCTAGGATTAGCAGGAAAAAGCAAAAAATTTCAGAATTGCACCTTGCAATGTGGAGATATTACTGTTTGTGCATTTACAATATTCATTGATTTTTGCCATTGAAAAACATGTTTTTCATATACCAGAAATGTTTGAAGCTACTGACTGAATGAAAGGATCTGGCATCTCACTCTCTTTGAATCTTCTTTATCATGCTAGGATTAACAGGAAAAAGCAAAAAATTTCAGAATTGCACCTTGCAATGTGGAGATATTACTGTTTGTGCATTTACAATATTCATTGATTTTTGCCATTGAAAAACGTCCGGAAATGTTTGAAGCTACTGACTGAATGAAAGGAGCTGGCATCTCACTCTCTTTGAATCTTCTTTATCATGCTAGGATTAGCAGGAAAAAGCAAAAAATTTCAGAATTGCACCTTGCAATGTGGAGATATTACTGTTTGTGCATTTACAATATTCATTGATTTTTGCCATTGAAAAACATGTTTTTCATATACCAGAAATGTTTGAAGCTACTGACTGAATGAAAGGAGCTGGCATCTCACTCTTTGAATCTTCTTTATCATGCTAGGATTAGCAGGAAAAAGCAAAAAATTTCAGAATTGCACCTTGCAATGTGGAGATATTACTGTTTGTGCATTTACAATATTCATTGATTTTTGCCATTGAAAAACATGTTTTTCATATACCAGAAATGTTTGAAGCTACTGACTGAATGAAAGGAGCTGGCATCTCACTCTCTTTGAATCTTCTTTATCATGCTAGGATTAACAGGAAAAAGCAAAAAATTTCAGAATTGCACCTTGCAATGTGGAGATATTACTGTTTGTGCATTTACAATATTCATTGATTTTTGCCATTGAAAAACGTCCAGAAATGTTTGAAGCTACTGACTGAATGAAAGGAGCTGGCATCTCACTCTCTTTGAATCTTCTTTATCATGCTAGGATTAGCAGGAAAAAGCAAAAAATTTCAGAATTGCACCTTGCAATGTGGAGATATTACTGTTTGTGCATTTACAATATTCATTGATTTTTGCCATTGAAAAACATGTTTTTCATATACCAGAAATGTTTGAAGCTACTGACTGAATGAAAGGAGCTGGCATCTCACTCTCTTTGAATCTTCTTTATCATGCTAGGATTAGCAGGAAAAAGCAAAAAATTTCAGAATTGCACCTTGCAATGTGGAGATATTACTGTTTGTGCATTTAGAATATTCATTGATTTTTGCCATTGAAAAACATGTTTTTCATATACCAGAAATGTTTGAAGCTACTGACTGAATGAAAGGAGCTGGCATCTCACTCTCTTTGAATCTTCTTTATCATGCTAGGATTAACAGGAAAAAGCAAAAAATTTCAGAATTGCACCTTGCAATGTGGAGATATTACTGTTTGTGCATTTACAATATTCATTGATTTTTGCCATTGAAAAACGTCCAGAAATGTTTGAAGCTACTGACTGAATGAAAGGAGCTGGCATCTCACTCTCTTTGAATCTTCTTTATCATGCTAGGATTAGCAGGAAAAAGCAAAAAATTTCCGAATTGCACCTTGCAATGTGGAGATATTACTGTTTGTGCATTTACAATATTCATTGATTTTTGCCATTGAAAAACATCATGTTATTCATATACCAGAAATGTTTGAAGCTACTGACTGAATGAAAGGAGCTGGCATCTCACTCTCTTTGAATCTTCTTTATCATGCTAGGATTAGCTGGAAAAAGCAAAAAATTTCCGAATTGCACCTTGCAATGTGGAGATATTACTGTTTGTGCATTTACAATATTCATTGATTTTTGCCATTGAAAAACATGTTTTTCATATACCAGAAATGTTTGAAGCTACTGACTGAATGAAAGGAGCTGGCATCTCACTCTCTTTGAATCTTCTTTATCATGCTAGGATTAGCAGGAAAAAGCAAAAAATTTCAGAATTGCACCTTGCAATGTGGAGATATTACTGTTTGTGCATTTACAATATTCATTGATTTTTGCCATTGAAAAACATGTTTTTCATATACCAGAAATGTTTGAAGCTACTGACTGAATGAAAGGAGCTGGCATCTCACTCTCTTTGAATCTTCTTTATCATGCTAGGATTAACAGGAAAAAGCAAAAAATTTCAGAATTGCACCTTGCAATGTGGAGATATTACTGTTTGTGCATTTACAATATTCATTGATTTTTGCCATTGAAAAACGTCCAGAAATGTTTGAAGCTACTGACTGAATGAAAGGAGCTGGCATCTCACTCTCTTTGAATCTTCTTTATCATGCTAGGATTAGCAGGAAAAAGCAAAAAATTTCATAATTGCACTTTGCAATGTGGAGATATTACTGTATGTGCATTTACAATATTCATTGATTTTTGCCATTGAAAAACATGTTTTTCATATACCAGAAATGTTTGAAGCTACTGACTGAATGAAAGGAGCTGGCATCTCACTCGTTGAATCTTCTTTATCATGCTAGGATTAGCAGGAAAAAGCAAAAAATTTCAGAATTGCACCTTGCAATGTGGAGATATTACTGTTTGTGCATTTACAATATTCATTGATTTTTGCCATTGAAAAACATGTTTTTCATATACCAGAAATGTTTGAAGCTACTGACTGAATGAAAGGAGCTGGCATCTCACTCTCTTTGAATCTTCTTTATCATGCTAGGATTAACAGGAAAAAGCAAAAAATTTCAGAATTGCACCTTGCAATGTGGAGATATTACTGTTTGTGCATTTACAATATTCATTGATTTTTGCCATTGAAAAACATGTTTTTCATATACCAGAAATGTTTGAAGCTACTGACTGAATGAAAGGAGCTGGCATCTCACTCTCTTTGAATCTTCTTTATCATGCTAGGATTAACAGGAAAAAGCAAAAAATTTCAGAATTGCACCTTGCAATGTGGAGATATTACTGTTTGTGCATTTACAATATTCATTGATTTTTGCCATTGAAAAACGTCCAGAAATGTTTGAAGCTACTGACTGAATGAAAGGAGCTGGCATCTCACTCTCTTTGAATCTTCTTTATCATGCTAGGATTAGCAGGAAAAAGCAAAAAATTTCAGAATTGCACCTTGCAATGTGGAGATATTACTGTTTGTGCATTTACAATATTCATTGATTTTTGCCATTGAAAAACATGTTTTTCATATACCAGAAATGTTTGAAGCTACTGACTGAATGAAAGGAGCTGGCATCTCACTCTCTTTGAATCTTCTTTATCATGCTAGGATTAGCAGGAAAAAGCAAAAAATTTCAGAATTGCACCTTGCAATGTGGAGATGTTACTGTTTGTGCATTTACAATATTCATTGATTTTTGCCATTGAAAAACATGTTTTTCATATACCAGAAATGTTTGAAGCTACTGACTGAATGAAAGGAGCTGGCATCTCACTCTCTTTGAATCTTCTTTATCATGCTAGGATTAACAGGAAAAAGCAAAAAATTTCAGAATTGCACCTTGCAATGTGGAGATATTACTGTTTGTGCATTTACAATATTCATTGATTTTTGCCATTGAAAAACATGTTTTTCATATACCAGAAATGTTTGAAGCTACTGACTGAATGAAAGGAGCTGGCATCTCACTCTCTTTGAATCTTCTTTATCATGCTAGGATTAGCAGGAAAAAGCAAAGAATTTCCGAATTGCACCTTGCAATGTGGAGATATTACTGTTTGTGCATTTACAATATTCATTGATTTTTGCCATTGAAAAACGTCCAGAAATGTTTGAAGCTACTGACTGAATGAAAGGAGCTGGCATCTCACTCTCTTTGAATCTTCTTTATCATGCTAGGATTAGCAGGAAAAAGCAAAAAATTTCAGAATTGCACCTTGCAATGTGGAGATATTACTGTTTGTGCATTTACAATATTCATTGATTTTTGCCATTGAAAAACATGTTTTTCATATACCAGAAATGTTTGAAGCTACTGACTGAATGAAAGGAGCTGGCATCTCACTCTCTTTGAATCTTCTTTATCATGCTAGGATTAGCAGGAAAAAGCAAAGAATTTCTGAATTGCACCTTGCAATGTGGAGATATTACTGTTTGTGCATTTACAATATTCATTGATTTTTGCCATTGAAAAACATGTTTTTCATATACCAGAAATGTTTGAAGCTACTGACTGAATGAAAGGAGCTGGCATCTCACTCTCTTTGAATCTTCTTTATCATGCTAGGATTAGCAGGAAAAAGCAAAAAATTTCAGAATTGCACCTTGCAATGTGGAGATATTACTGTTTGTGCATTTACAATATTCATTGATTTTTGCCATTGAAAAACATGTTTTTCATATACCAGAAATGTTTGAAGCTACTGACTGAATGAAAGGAGCTGGCATCTCACTCTCTTTGAATCTTCTTTATCATGCTAGGATTAACAGGAAAAAGCAAAAAATTTCAGAATTGCACCTTGCAATGTGGAGATATTACTGTTTGTGCATTTACAATATTCATTGATTTTTGCCATTGAAAAACGTCCAGAAATGTTTGAAGCTACTGACTGAATGAAAGGAGCTGGCATCTCACTCTCTTTGAATCTTCTTTATCATGCTAGGATTAGCAGGAAAAAGCAAAAAATTTCAGAATTGCACCTTGCAATGTGGAGATATTACTGTTTGTGCATTTACAATATTCATTGATTTTTGCCATTGAAAAACATGTTTTTCATATACCAGAAATGTTTGAAGCTACTGACTGAATGAAAGGAGCTGGCATCTCACTCTTTGAATCTTCTTTATCATGCTAGGATTAGCAGGAAAAAGCAAAAAATTTCAGAATTGCACCTTGCAATGTGGAGATATTACTGTTTGTGCATTTACAATATTCATTGATTTTTGCCATTGAAAAACATGTTTTTCATATACCAGAAATGTTTGAAGCTACTGACTGAATGAAAGGAGCTGGCATCTCACTCTCTTTGAATCTTCTTTATCATGCTAGGATTAGCAGGAAAAAGCAAAAAATTTCAGAATTGCACCTTGCAATGTGGAGATATTACTGTTTGTGCATTTACAATATTCATTGATTTTTGCCATTGAAAAACATGTTTTTCATATACCAGAAATGTTTGAAGCTACTGACTGAATGAAAGGAGCTGGCATCTCACTCTCTTTGAATCTTCTTTATCATGCTAGGATTAACAGGAAAAAGCAAAAAATTTCAGAATTGCACCTTGCAATGTGGAGATATTACTGTTTGTGCATTTACAATATTCATTGATTTTTGCCATTGAAAAACGTCCAGAAATGTTTGAAGCTACTGACTGAATGAAAGGAGCCGGCATCTCACTCTCTTTGAATCTTCTTTATCATGCTAGGATTAGCAGGAAAAAGCAAAAAATTTCAGAATTGCACCTTGCAATGTGGAGATATTACTGTTTGTGCATTTACAATATTCATTGATTTTTGCCATTGAAAAACATGTTTTTCATATACCAGAAATGTTTGAAGCTACTGACTGAATGAAAGGAGCTGGCATCTCACTCTCTTTGAATCTTCTTTATCATGCTAGGATTAACAGGAAAAAGCAAAAAATTTCAGAATTGCACCTTGCAATGTGGAGATATTACTGTTTGTGCATTTACAATATTCATTGATTTTTGCCATTGAAAAACATGTTTTTCATATACCAGAAATGTTTGAAGCTACTGACTGAATGAAAGGAGCTGGCATCTCACTCTCTTTGAATCTTCTTTATCATGCTAGGATTAACAGGAAAAAGCAAAAAATTTCAGAATTTCACCTTGCAATGTGGAGATATTACTGTTTGTGCATTTACAATATTCATTGATTTTTGCCATTGAAAAACGTCCAGAAATGTTTGAAGCTACTGACTGAATGAAAGGAGCTGGCATCTCACTCTCTTTGAATCTTCTTTATCATGCTAGGATTAGCAGGAAAAAGCAAAAAATTTCAGAATTGCACCTTGCAATGTGGAGATATTACTGTTTGTGCATTTACAATATTCATTGATTTTTGCCATTGAAAAACATGTTTTTCATATACCAGAAATGTTTGAAGCTACTGACTGAATGAAAGGAGCTGGCATCTCACTCTCTTTGAATCTTCTTTATCATGCTAGGATTAGCAGGAAAAAGCAAAAAATTTCAGAATTGCACCTTGCAATGTGGAGATATTACTGTTTGTGCATTTACAATATTCATTGATTTTTGCCATTGAAAAACATGTTTTTCATATACCAGAAATGTTTGAAGCTACTGACTGAATGAAAGGAGCTGGCATCTCACTCTCTTTGAATCTTCTTTATCATGCTAGGATTAACAGGAAAAAGCAAAAAATTTCAGAATTGCACCTTGCAATGTGGAGATATTACTGTTTGTGCATTTACAATATTCATTGATTTTTGCCATTGAAAAACGTCCAGAAATGTTTGAAGCTACTGACTGAATGAAAGGAGCTGGCATCTCACTCTCTTTGAATCTTCTTTATCATGCTAGGATTAGCAGGAAAAAGCAAAAAATTTCAGAATTGCACCTTGCAATGTGGAGATATTACTGTTTGTGCATTTACAATATTCATTGATTTTTGCCATTGAAAAACATCATGTTATTCATATACCAGAAATGTTTGAAGCTACTGACTGAATGAAAGGAGCTGGCATCTCACTCTCTTTGAATCTTCTTTATCATGCTAGGATTAGCAGGAAAAAGCAAAGAATTTCCGAATTGCACCTTGCAATGTGGAGATATTACTGTTTGTGCATTTACAATATTCATTGATTTTTGCCACTGAAAAACATGTTTTTCATATACCAGAAATGTTTGAAGCTACTGACGGAATGAAAGGAGCTGGGATCTCACTCTCTTTGAATCTTCTTTATCATGCTAGGATTAGCAGGAAAAAGCAAAAAATTTCAGAATTGCACCTTGCAATGTGGAGATATTACTGTTTGTGCATTTACAATATTCATTGATTTTTGCCATTGAAAAACATGTTTTTCATATACCAGAAATGTTTGAAGCTACTGACTGAATGAAAGGAGCTGGCATCTCACTCTTTGAATCTTCTTTATCATGCTAGGATTAGCAGGAAAAAGCAAAAAATTTCAGAATTGCACCTTGCAATGTGGAGATATTACTGTTTGTGCATTTACAATATTCATTGATTTTTGCCATTGAAAAACATGTTTTTCATATACCAGAAATGTTTGAAGCTACTGACTGAATGAAAGGAGCTGGCATCTCACTCTCTTTGAATCTTCTTTATCATGCTAGGATTAACAGGAAAAAGCAAAAAATTTCAGAATTGCACCTTGCAATGTGGAGATATTACTGTTTGTGCATTTACAATATTCATTGATTTTTGCCATTGAAAAACATGTTTTTCATATACCAGAAATGTTTGAAGCTACTGACTGAATGAAAGGAGCTGGCATCTCACTCTCTTTGAATCTTCTTTATCATGCTAGGATTAACAGGAAAAAGCAAAAAATTTCAGAATTGCACCTTGCAATGTGGAGATATTACTGTTTGTGCATTTACAATATTCATTGATTTTTGCCATTGAAAAACGTCCAGAAATGTTTGAAGCTACTGACTGAATGAAAGGAGCTGGCATCTCACTCTCTTTGAATCTTCTTTATCATGCTAGGATTAGCAGGAAAAAGCAAAAAATTTCAGAATTGCACCTTGCAATGTGGAGATATTACTGTTTGTGCATTTACAATATTCATTGATTTTTGCCATTGAAAAACATGTTTTTCATATACCAGAAATGTTTGAAGCTACTGACTGAATGAAAGGAGCTGGCATCTCACTCTCTTTGAATCTTCTTTATCATGCTAGGATTTACAGGAAAAAGCAAAAAATTTCAGAATTGCACCTTGCAATGTGGAGATATTACTGTTTGTGCATTTACAATATTCATTGATTTTTGCCATTGAAAAACATGTTTTTCATATACCAGAAATGTTTGAAGCTACTGACTTAATGAAAGGAGCTGGCATCTCACTCTCTTTGAATCTTCTTTATCATGCTAGGATTAACAGGAAAAAGCAAAAAATTTCAGAATTGCACCTTGCAATGTGGAGATATTACTGTTTGTGCATTTACAATATTCATTGATTTTTGCCATTGAAAAACGTCCAGAAATGTTTGAAGCTACTGACTGAATGAAAGGAGCTGGCATCTCACTCTCTTTGAATCTTCTTTATCATGCTAGGATTAGCAGGAAAAAGCAAAAAATTTCAGAATTGCACCTTGCAATGTGGAGATATTACTGTTTGTGCATTTACAATATTCATTGATTTTTGCCATTGAAAAACATGTTTTTCATATACCAGAAATGTTTGAAGCTACTGACTGAATGAAAGGAGCTGGCATCTCACTCTCTTTGAATCTTCTTTATCATGCTAGGATTAGCAGGAAAAAGCAAAAAATTTCAGAATTGCACCTTGCAATGTGGAGATATTACTGTTTGTGCAATTACAATATTCATTGATTTTTGCCATTGAAAAACATGTTTTTCATATACCAGAAATGTTTGAAGCTACTGACTGAATGAAAGGAGCTGGCATCTCACTCTCTTTGAATCTTCTTTATCATGCTAGGATTAACAGGAAAAAGCAAAAAATTTCAGAATTGCACCTTGCAATGTGGAGATATTACTGTTTGTGCATTTACAATATTCATTGATTTTTGCCATTGAAAAACGTCCAGAAATGTTTGAAGCTACTGACTGAATGAAAGGAGCTGGCATCTCACTCTCTTTGAATCTTCTTTATCATGCTAGGATTAGCAGGAAAAAGCAAAAAATTTCAGAATTGCACCTTGCAATGTGGAGATATTACTGTTTGTGCATTTACAATATTCATTGATTTTTGCCATTGAAAAACATGTTTTTCATATACCAGAAATGTTTGAAGCTACTGACTGAATGAAAGGAGCTGGCATCTCACTCTCTTTGAATCTTCTTTATCATGCTAGGATTAGCAGGAAAAAGCAAAAAATTTCAGAATTGCACCTTGCAATGTGGAGAAATTACTGTTTGTGCATTTACAATATTCATTGATTTTTGCCATTGAAAAACATGTTTTTCATATACCAGAAATGTTTGAAGCTACTGACTGAATGAAAGGAGCTGGCATCTCACTCTTTTTGAAACTTCTTTATCATGCTAGGATTAACAGGAAAAAGCAAAAAATTTCAGAATTGCACCTTGCAATGTGGAGATATTACTGTTTGTGCATTTACAATATTCATTGATTTTTGCCATTGAAAAACGTCCAGAAATGTTTGAAGCTACTGACTGAATGAAAGGAGCTGGCATCTCACTCTCTTTGAATCTTCTTTATCATGCTAGGATTAGCAGGAAAAAGCAAAAAATTTCAGAATTGCACCTTGCAATGTGGAGATATTACTGTTTGTGCATTTACAATATTCATTGATTTTTGCCATTGAAAAACATGTTTTTCATATACCAGAAATGTTTGAAGCTACTGACTGAATGAAAGGAGCTGGCATCTCACTCTCTTTGAATCTTCTTTATCATGCTAGGATTAGCAGGAAAAAGCAAAAAATTTCAGAATTGCACCTTGCAATGTGGAGAAATTACTGTTTGTGCATTTACAATATTCATTGATTTTTGCCATTGAAAAACATGTTTTTCATATACCAGAAATGTTTGAAGCTACTGACTGAATGAAAGGAGCTGGCATCTCACTCTTTTTGAAACTTCTTTATCATGCTAGGATTAACAGGAAAAAGCAAAAAATTTCAGAATTGCACCTTGCAATGTGGAGATATTACTGTTTGTGCATTTACAATATTCATTGATTTTTGCCATTGAAAAACGTCCAGAAATGTTTGAAGCTACTGACTGAATGAAAGGAGCTGGCATCTCACTCTCTTTGAATCTTCTTTATCATGCTAGGATTAGCAGGAAAAAGCAAAAAATTTCAGAATTGCACCTTGCAATGTGGAGATATTACTGTTTGTGCATTTACAATATTCATTGATTTTTGCCATTGAAAAACATCATGTTATTCATATACCAGAAATGTTTGAAGCTACTGACTGAATGAAAGGAGCTGGCATCTCACTCTCTTTGAATCTTCTTTATCATGCTAGGATTAGCAGGAAAAAGCAAAGAATTTCCGAATTGCACCTTGCAATGTGGAGATATTACTGTTTGTGCATTTACAATATTCATTGATTTTTGCCATTGAAAAACATGTTTTTCATATACCAGAAATGTTTGAAGCTACTGACGGAATGAAAGGAGCTGGGATCTCACTCTCTTTGAATCTTCTTTATCATGCTAGGATTAGCAGGAAAAAGCAAAAAATTTCAGAATTGCACCTTGCAATGTGGAGATATTACTGTTTGTGCATTTACAATATTCATTGATTTTTGCCATTGAAAAACATGTTTTTCATATACCAGAAATGTTTGAAGCTACTGACTGAATGAAAGGAGCTGGCATCTCACTCTTTGAATCTTCTTTATCATGCTAGGATTAGCAGGAAAAAGCAAAAAATTTCAGAATTGCACCTTGCAATGTGGAGATATTACTGTTTGTGCATTTACAATATTCATTGATTTTTGCCATTGAAAAACATGTTTTTCATATACCAGAAATGTTTGAAGCTACTGACTGAATGAAAGGAGCTGGCATCTCACTCTCTTTGAATCTTCTTTATCATGCTAGGATTAACAGGAAAAAGCAAAAAATTTCAGAATTGAACCTTGCAATGTGGAGATATTACTGTTTGTGCATTTACAATATTCATTGATTTTTGCCATTGAAAAACATGTTTTTCATATACCAGAAATGTTTGAAGCTACTGACTGAATGAAAGGAGCTGGTATCTCACTCTCTTTGAATCTTCTTTATCATGCTAGGATTAACAGGAAAAAGCAAAAAATTTCAGAATTGCACCTTGCAATGTGGAGATATTACTGTTTGTGCATTTACAATATTCATTGATTTTTGCCATTGAAAAACGTCCAGAAATGTTTGAAGCTACTGACTGAATGAAAGGAGCTGGCATCTCACTCTCTTTGAATCTTCTTTATCATGCTAGGATTAGCAGGAAAAAGCAAAAAATTTCAGAATTGCACCTTGCAATGTGGAGATATTACTGTTTGTGCATTTACAATATTCATTGATTTTTGCCATTGAAAAACATGTTTTTCATATACCAGAAATGTTTGAAGCTACTGACTGAATGAAAGGAGCTGGCATCTCACTCTCTTTGTATCTTCTTTATCATGCTAGGATTTACAGGAAAAAGCAAAAAATTTCAGAATTGCACCTTGCAATGTGGAGATATTACTGTTTGTGCATTTACAATATTCATTGATTTTTGCCATTGAAAAACATGTTTTTCATATACCAGAAATGTTTGAAGCTACTGACTGAATGAAAGGAGCTGGCATCTCACTCTCTTTGAATCTTCTTTATCATGCTAGGATTAACAGGAAAAAGCAAAAAATTTCAGAATTGCACCTTGCAATGTGGAGATATTACTGTTTGTGCATTTACAATATTCATTGATTTTTGCCATTGAAAAACGTCCAGAAATGTTTGAAGCTACTGACTGAATGAAAGGAGCTGGCATCTCACTCTCTTTGAATCTTCTTTATCATGCTAGGATTAGCAGGAAAAAGCAAAAAATTTCAGAATTGCACCTTGCAATGTGGAGATATTACTGTTTGTGCATTTACAATATTCATTGATTTTTGCCATTGAAAAACATGTTTTTCATATACCAGAAATGTTTGAAGCTACTGACTGAATGAAAGGAGCTGGCATCTCACTCTCTTTGAATCTTCTTTATCATGCTAGGATTAGCAGGAAAAAGCAAAAAATTTCAGAATTGCACCTTGCAATGTGGAGATATTACTGTTTGTGCATTTACAATATTCATTGATTTTTGCCATTGAAAAACATGTTTTTCATATACCAGAAATGTTTGAAGCTACTGACTGAATGAAAGGAGCTGGCATCTCACTCTCTTTGAATCTTCTTTATCATGCTAGGATTAACAGGAAAAAGCAAAAAATTTCAGAATTGCACCTTGCAATGTGGAGATATTACTGTTTGTGCATTTACAATATTCATTGATTTTTGCCATTGAAAAACGTCCAGAAATGTTTGAAGCTACTGACTGAATGAAAGGAGCTGGCATCTCACTCTCTTTGAATCTTCTTTATCATGCTAGGATTAGCAGGAAAAAGCAAAAAATTTCAGAATTGCACCTTGCAATGTGGAGATATTACTGTTTGTGCATTTACAATATTCATTGATTTTTGCCATTGAAAAACATCATGTTATTCATATACCAGAAATGTTTGAAGCTACTGACTGAATGAAAGGAGCTGGCATCTAACTCTCTTTGAATCTTTATCATGCTAGGATTAGCTGGAAAAAGCAAAAAATTTCCGAATTGCACCTTGCAATGTGGAGATATTACTGTTTGTGCATTTACAATATTCATTGATTTTTGCCATTGAAAAACATGTTTTTCATATACCAGAAATGTTTGAAGCTACTGACTGAATGAAAGGAGCTGGCATCTCACTCTCTTTGAATCTTCTTTATCATGCTAGGATTAGCAGGAAAAAGCAAAAAATTTCAGAATTGCACCTTGCAATGTGGAGATATTACTGTTTGTGCATTTACAATATTCATTGATTTTTGCCATTGAAAAACATGTTTTTCATATACCAGAAATGTTTGAAGCTACTGACTGAATGAAAGGAGCTGGCATCTCACTCTCTTTGAATCTTCTTTATCATGCTAGGATTAACAGGAAAAAGCAAAAAATTTCAGAATTGCACCTTGCAATGTGGAGATATTACTGTTTGTGCATTTACAATATTCATTGATTTTTGCCATTGAAAAACGTCCAGAAATGTTTGAAGCTACTGACTGAATGAAAGGAGCTGGCATCTCACTCTCTTTGAATCTTCTTTATCATGCTAGGATTAGCAGGAAAAAGCAAAAAATTTCATAATTGCACCTTGCAATGTGGAGATATTACTGTTTGTGCATTTACAATATTCATTGATTTTTGCCATTGAAAAACATGTTTTTCATATACCAGAAATGTTTGAAGCTACTGACTGAATGAAAGGAGCTGGCATCTCACTCTCTTTGAATCTTCTTTATCATGCTAGGATTTACAGGAAAAAGCAAAAAATTTCAGAATTGCACCTTGCAATGTGGAGATATTACTGTTTGTGCATTTACAATATTCATTGATTTTTGCCATTGAAAAACATGTTTTTCATATACCAGAAATGTTTGAAGCTACTGACTGAATGAAAGGAGCTGGCATCTCACTCTCTTTGAATCTTCTTTATCATGCTAGGATTAACAGGAAAAAGCAAAAAATTTCAGAATTGCACCTTGCAATGTGGAGATATTACTGTTTGTGCATTTACAATATTCATTGATTTTTGCCATTGAAAAACGTCCAGAAATGTTTGAAGCTACTGACTGAATGAAAGGAGCTGGCATCTCACTCTCTTTGAATCTTCTTTATCATGCTAGGATTAGCAGGAAAAAGCAAAAAATTTCAGAATTGCACCTTGCAATGTGGAGATATTACTGTTTGTGCATTTACAATATTCATTGATTTTTGCCATTGAAAAACATGTTTTTCATATACCAGAAATGTTTGAAGCTACTGACTGAATGAAAGGAGCTGGCATCTCACTCTCTTTGAATCTTCTTTATCATGCTAGGATTAGCAGGAAAAAGCAAAAAATTTCAGAATTGCACCTTGCAATGTGGAGATATTACTGTTTGTGCATTTACAATATTCATTGATTTTTGCCATTGAAAAACATGTTTTTCATATACCAGAAATGTTTGAAGCTACTGACTGAATGAAAGGAGCTGGCATCTCACTCTCTTTGAATCTTCTTTATCATGCTAGGATTAACAGGAAAAAGCAAAAAATTTCAGAATTGCACCTTGCAATGTGGAGATATTACTGTTTGTGCATTTACAATATTCATTGATTTTTGCCATTGAAAAACGTCCAGAAATGTTTGAAGCTACTGACTGAATGAAAGGAGCTGGCATCTCACTCTCTTTGAATCTTCTTTATCATGCTAGGATTAGCAGGAAAAAGCAAAAAATTTCAGAATTGCACCTTGCAATGTGGAGATATTACTGTTTGTGCATTTACAATATTCATTGATTTTTGCCATTGAAAAACATCATGTTATTCATATACCAGAAATGTTTGAAGCTACTGACTGAATGAAAGGAGCTGGCATCTCACTCTCTTTGAATCTTCTTTATCATGCTAGGATTAGCTGGAAAAAGCAAAAAATTTCCGAATTGCACCTTGCAATGTGGAGATATTACTGTTTGTGCATTTACAATATTCATTGATTTTTGCCATTGAAAAACATGTTTTTCATATACCAGAAATGTTTGAAGCTACTGACTGAATGAAAGGAGCTGGCATCTCACTCTCTTTGAATCTTCTTTATCATGCTAGGATTAGCAGGAAAAAGCAAAAAATTTCAGAATTGCACCTTGCAATGTGGAGATATTACTGTTTGTGCATTTACAATATTCATTGATTTTTGCCATTGAAAAACATGTTTTTCATATACCAGAAATGTTTGAAGCTACTGACTGAATGAAAGGAGCTGGCATCTCACTCTCTTTGAATCTTCTTTATCATGCTAGGATTAACAGGAAAAAGCAAAAAATTTCAGAATTGCACCTTGCAATGTGGAGATATTACTGTTTGTGCATTTACAATATTCATTGATTTTTGCCATTGAAAAACGTCCAGAAATGTTTGAAGCTACTGACTGAATGAAAGGAGCTGGCATCTCACTCTCTTTGAATCTTCTTTATCATGCTAGGATTAGCAGGAAAAAGCAAAAAATTTCATAATTGCACCTTGCAATGTGGAGATATTACTGTTTGTGCATTTACAATATTCATTGATTTTTGCCATTGAAAAACATGTTTTTCATATACCAGAAATGTTTGAAGCTACTGACTGAATGAAAGGAGCTGGCATCTCACTCTTTGAATCTTCTTTATCATGCTAGGATTAGCAGGAAAAAGCAAAAAATTTCAGAATTGCACCTTGCAATGTGGAGATATTACTGTTTGTGCATTTACAAAATTCATTGATTTTTGCCATTGAAAAACATGTTTTTCATATACCAGAAATGTTTGAAGCTACTGACTGAATGAAAGGAGCTGGCATCTCACTCTCTTTGAATCTTCTTTATCATGCTAGGATTAACAGGAAAAAGCAAAAAATTTCAGAATTGCACCTTGCAATGTGGAGATATTACTGTTTGTGCATTTACAATATTCATTGATTTTTGCCATGGAAAAACGTCCAGAAATGTTTGAAGCTACTGACTGAATGAAAGGAGCTGGCATCTCACTCTCTTTGAATCTTCTTTATCATGCTAGGATTGGCAGGAAAAAGCAAAAAATTTCAGAATTGCACCTTGCAATGTGGAGATATTACTGTTTGTGCATTTACAATATTCATTGATTTTTGCCATTGAAAAACATGTTTTTCATATACCAGAAATGTTTGAAGCTACTGACTGAATGAAAGGAGCTGGCATCTCACTCTCTTTGAATCTTCTTTATCATGCTAGGATTAGCAGGAAAAAGCAAAAAATTTCAGAATTGCACCTTGCAATGTGGAGATATTACTGTTTGTGCATTTACAATATTCATTGATTTTTGCCATTGAAAAACATGTTTTTCATATACCAGAAATGTTTGAAGCTACTGACTGAATGAAAGGAGCTGGCATCTCACTCTCTTTGAATCTTCTTTATCATGCTAGGATTAACAGGAAAAAGCAAAAAATTTCAGAATTGCACCTTGCAATGTGGAGATATTACTGTTTGTGCATTTACAATATTCATTGATTTTTGCCATTGAAAAACATGTTTTTCATATACCAGAAATGTTTGAAGCTACTGACTGAATGAAAGGAGCTGGCATCTCACTCTCTTTGAATCTTCTTTATCATGCTAGGATTAACAGGAAAAAGCAAAAAATTTCAGAATTGCACCTTGCAATGTGGAGATATTACTGTTTGTGCATTTACAATATTCATTGATTTTTGCCATTGAAAAACGTCCAGAAATGTTTGAAGCTACTGACTGAATGAAAGGAGCTGGCATCTCACTCTCTTTGAATCTTCTTTATCATGCTAGGATTAGCAGGAAAAAGCAAAAAATTTCACAATTGCACCTTGCAATGTGTAGATATTACTGTTTGTGCATTTACAAAATTCATTGATTTTTGCCATTGAAAAACATGTTTTTCATATACCAGAAATGTTTGAAGCTACTGACTGAATGAAAGGAGCTGGCATCTCACTCTCTTTGAATCTTCTTTATCATGCTAGGATTAGCAGGAAAAAGCAAAAAATTTCAGAATTGCACCTTGCAATGTGGAGATATTACTGTTTGTGCATTTACAATATTCATTGATTTTTGCCATTGAAAAACATGTTTTTCATATACCAGAAATGTTTGAAGCTACTGACTGAATGAAAGGAGCTGGCATCTCACTCTCTTTGAATCTTCTTTATCATGCTAGGATTAACAGGAAAAAGCAAAAAATTTCAGAATTGCACCTTGCAATGTGGAGATATTACTGTTTGTGCATTTACAATATTCATTGATTTTTGCCATTGAAAAACGTCCAGAAATGTTTGAAGCTACTGACTGAATGAAAGGAGCTGGCATCTCACTCTCTTTGAATCTTCTTTATCATGCTAGGATTAACAGGAAAAAGCTAAAAATTTCAGAATTGCACCTTGCAATGTGGAGATATTACTGTTTGTGCATTTACAATATTCATTGATTTTTGCCATTGAAAAACATGTTTTTCATATACCAGAAATGTTTGAAGCTACTGACTGAAAGGAGCTGGCATCTCACTCTCTTTGAATCTTCTTTATCATGCTAGGATTAGCAGGAAAAAGCAAAAAATTTCAGAATTGCACCTTGCAATGTGGAGATATTACTGTTTGTGCATTTACAATATTCATTGATTTTTGCCATTGAAAAACGTCCAGAAATGTTTGAAGCTACTGACTGAATGAAAGGAGCTGGCATCTCACTCTCTTTGAATCTTCTTTATCATGCTAGGATTAGCAGGAAAAAGCAAAAAATTTCAGAATTGCACCTTGCAATGTGGAGATATTACTGTTTGTGCATTTACAATATTCATTGATTTTTGCCATTGAAAAACATGTTTTTCATATACCAGAAATGTTTGAAGCTACTGACTGAATGAAAGGAGCTGGCATCTCACTCTCTTTGAATCTTCTTTATCATGCTAGGATTAGCAGGAAAAAGCAAAAAATTTCAGAATTGCACCTTGCAATGTGGAGATATTACTGTTTGTGCATTTACAATATTCATTGATTTTTGCCATTGAAAAACATGTTTTTCATATACCAGAAATGTTTGAAGCTACTGACTGAATGAAAGGAGCTGGCATCTCACTCTCTTTGAATCTTCTTTATCATGCTAGGATTAACAGGAAAAAGCAAAAAATTTCAGAATTGCACCTTGCAATGTGGAGATATTACTGTTTGTGCATTTACAATATTCATTGATTTTTGCCATTGAAAAACGTCCAGAAATGTTTGAAGCTACTGACTGAATGAAAGGAGCTGGCATCTCACTCTCTTTGAATCTTCTTTATCATGCTAGGATTAGCAGGAAAAAGCAAAAAATTTCAGAATTGCACCTTGCAATGTGGAGATATTACTGTTTGTGCATTTACAATATTCATTGATTTTTGCCATTGAAAAACATCATGTTATTCATATACCAGAAATGTTTGAAGCTACTGACTGAATGAAAGGAGCTGGCATCTCACTCTCTTTGAATCTTCTTTATCATGCTAGGATTAGCTGGAAAAAGCAAAAAATTTCCGAATTGCACCTTGCAATGTGGAGATATTACTGTTTGTGCATTTACAATATTCATTGATTTTTGCCATTGAAAAACATGTTTTTCATATACCAGAAATGTTTGAAGCTACTGACTGAATGAAAGGAGCTGGCATCTCACTCTCTTTGAATCTTCTTTATCATGCTAGGATTAGCAGGAAAAAGCAAAAAATTTCAGAATTGCACCTTGCAATGTGGAGATATTACTGTTTGTGCATTTACAATATTCATTGATTTTTGCCATGGAAAAACGTCCAGAAATGTTTGAAGCTACTGACTGAATGAAAGGAGCTGGCATCTCACTCTCTTTGAATCTTCTTTATCATGCTAGGATTGGCAGGAAAAAGCAAAAAATTTCAGAATTGCACCTTGCAATGTGGAGATATTACTGTTTGTGCATTTACAATATTCATTGATTTTTGCCATTGAAAAACATGTTTTTCATATACCAGAAATGTTTGAAGCTACTGACTGAATGAAAGGAGCTGGCATCTCACTCTCTTTGAATCTTCTTTATCATGCTAGGATTAGCAGGAAAAAGCAAAAAATTTCAGAATTGCACCTTGCAATGTGGAGATATTACTGTTTGTGCATTTACAATATTCATTGATTTTTGCCATTGAAAAACATGTTTTTCATATACCAGAAATGTTTGAAGCTACTGACTGAATGAAAGGAGCTGGCATCTCACTCTCTTTGAATCTTCTTTATCATGCTAGGATTAACAGGAAAAAGCAAAAAATTTCAGAATTGCACCTTGCAATGTGGAGATATTACTGTTTGTGCATTTACAATATTCATTGATTTTTGCCATTGAAAAACATGTTTTTCATATACCAGAAATGTTTGAAGCTACTGACTGAATGAAAGGAGCTGGCATCTCACTCTCTTTGAATCTTCTTTATCATGCTAGGATTAACAGGAAAAAGCAAAAAATTTCAGAATTGCACCTTGCAATGTGGAGATATTACTGTTTGTGCATTTACAATATTCATTGATTTTTGCCATTGAAAAACGTCCAGAAATGTTTGAAGCTACTGACTGAATGAAAGGAGCTGGCATCTCAATCTCTTTGAATCTTCTTTATCATGCTAGGATTAGCAGGAAAAAGCAAAAAATTTCAGAATTGCACCTTGCAATGTGGAGATATTACTGTTTGTGCATTTACAAAATTCATTGATTTTTGCCATTGAAAAACATGTTTTTCATATACCAGAAATGTTTGAAGCTACTGATTGAATGAAAGGAGCTGGCATCTCACTCTCTTTGAATCTTCTTTATCATGCTAGGATTAGCAGGAAAAAGCAAAAAATTTCAGAATTGCACCTTGCAATGTGGAGATATTACTGTTTGTGCATTTACAATATTCATTGATTTTTGCCATTGAAAAACATGTTTTTCATATACCAGAAATGTTTGAAGCTACTGACTGAATGAAAGGAGCTGGCATCTCACTCTCTTTGAATCTTCTTTATCATGCTAGGATTAACAGGAAAAAGCAAAAAATTTCAGAATTGCACCTTGCAATGTGGAGATATTACTGTTTGTGCATTTACAATATTCATTGATTTTTGCCATTGAAAAACGTCCAGAAATGTTTGAAGCTACTGACTGAATGAAAGGAGCTGGCATCTCACTCTCTTTGAATCTTCTTTATCATGCTAGGATTAACAGGAAAAAGCTAAAAATTTCAGAATTGCACCTTGCAATGTGGAGATATTACTGTTTGTGCATTTACAATATTCATTGATTTTTGCCATTGAAAAACATGTTTTTCATATACCAGAAATGTTTGAAGCTACTGACTGAAAGGAGCTGGCATCTCACTCTCTTTGAATCTTCTTTATCATGCTAGGATTAGCAGGAAAAAGCAAAAAATTTCAGAATTGCACCTTGCAATGTGGAGATATTACTGTTTGTGCATTTACAATATTCATTGATTTTTGCCATTGAAAAACGTCCAGAAATGTTTGAAGCTACTGACTGAATGAAAGGAGCTGGCATCTCACTCTCTTTGAATCTTCTTTATCATGCTAGGATTAGCAGGAAAAAGCAAAACATTTCAGAATTGCACCTTGCAATGTGGAGATATTACTGTTTGTGCATTTACAATATTCATTGATTTTTGCCATTGAAAAACATGTTTTTCATATACCAGAAATGTTTGAAGCTACTGACTGAATGAAAGGAGCTGGCATCTCACTCTCTTTGAATCTTCTTTATCATGCTAGGATTAGCAGGAAAAAGCAAAAAATTTCAGAATTGCACCTTGCAATGTGGAGATATTACTGTTTGTGCATTTACAATATTCATTGATTTTTGCCATTGAAAAACATGTTTTTCATATACCAGAAATGTTTGAAGCTACTGACTGAATGAAAGGAGCTGGCATCTCACTCTCTTTGAATCTTCTTTATCATGCTAGGATTAACAGGAAAAAGCAAAAAATTTCAGAATTGCACCTTGCAATGTGGAGATATTACTGTTTGTGCATTTACAATATTCATTGATTTTTGCCATTGAAAAACGTCCAGAAATGTTTGAAGCTACTGACTGAATGAAAGGAGCTGGCATCTCACTCTCTTTGAATCTTCTTTATCATGCTAGGATTAGCAGGAAAAAGCAAAAAATTTCAGAATTGCACCTTGCAATGTGGAGATATTACTGTTTGTGCATTTACAATATTCATTGATTTTTGCCATTGAAAAACATCATGTTATTCATATACCAGAAATGTTTGAAGCTACTGACTGAATGAAAGGAGCTGGCATCTCTCTCTCTTTGAATCTTCTTTATCATGCTAGGATTAGCTGGAAAAAGCAAAAAATTTCCGAATTGCACCTTGCAATGTGGAGATATTACTGTTTGTGCATTTACAATATTCATTGATTTTTGCCATTGAAAAACATGTTTTTCATATACCAGAAATGTTTGAAGCTACTGACTGAATGAAAGGAGCTGGCATCTCACTCTCTTTGAATCTTCTTTATCATGCTAGGATTAGCAGGAAAAAGCAAAAAATTTCAGAATTGCACCTTGCAATGTGGAGATATTACTGTTTGTGCATTTACAATATTCATTGATTTTTGCCATTGAAAAACATGTTTTTCATATACCAGAAATGTTTGAAGCTACTGACTGAATGAAAGGAGCTGGCATCTCACTCTCTTTGAATCTTCTTTATCATGCTAGGATTAACAGGAAAAAGCAAAAAATTTCAGAATTGCACCTTGCAATGTGGAGATATTACTGTTTGTGCATTTACAATATTCATTGATTTTTGCCATTGAAAAACGTCCAGAAATGTTTGAAGCTACTGACTGAATGAAAGGAGCTGGCATCTCACTCTCTTTGAATCTTCTTTATCATGCTAGGATTAGCAGGAAAAAGCAAAAAATTTCATAATTGCACCTTGCAATGTGGAGATATTACTGTTTGTGCATTTACAATATTCATTGATTTTTGCCATTGAAAAACATGTTTTTCATATACCAGAAATGTTTGAAGCTACTGACTGAATGAAAGGAGCTGGCATCTCACTCTCTTTGAATCTTCTTTATCATGCTAGGATTTACAGGAAAAAGCAAAAAATTTCAGAATTGCACCTTGCAATGTGGAGATATTACTGTTTGTGCATTTACAATATTCATTGATTTTTGCCATTGAAAAACATGTTTTTCATATACCAGAAATGTTTGAAGCTACTGACTGAATGAAAGGAGCTGGCATCTCACTCTCTTTGAATCTTCTTTATCATGCTAGGATTAACAGGAAAAAGCAAAAAATTTCAGAATTGCACCTTGCAATGTGGAGATATTACTGTTTGTGCATTTACAATATTCATTGATTTTTGCCATTGAAAAACGTCCAGAAATGTTTGAAGCTACTGACTGAATGAAAGGAGCTGGCATCTCACTCTCTTTGAATCTTCTTTATCATGCTAGGATTAGCAGGAAAAAGCAAAAAATTTCAGAATTGCACCTTGCAATGTGGAGATATTACTGTTTGTGCATTTACAATATTCATTGATTTTTGCCATTGAAAAACATGTTTTTCATATACCAGAAATGTTTGAAGCTACTGACTGAATGAAAGGAGCTGGCATCTCACTCTCTTTGAATCTTCTTTATCATGCTAGGATTAGCAGGAAAAAGCAAAAAATTTCAGAATTGCACCTTGCAATGTGGAGATATTACTGTTTGTGCATTTACAATATTCATTGATTTTTGCCATTGAAAAACATGTTTTTCATATACCAGAAATGTTTGAAGCTACTGACTGAATGAAAGGAGCTGGCATCTCACTCTCTTTGAATCTTCTTTATCATGCTAGGATTAACAGGAAAAAGCAAAAAATTTCAGAATTGCACCTTGCAATGTGGAGATATTACTGTTTGTGCATTTACAATATTCATTGATTTTTGCCATTGAAAAACGTCCAGAAATGTTTGAAGCTACTGACTGAATGAAAGGAGCTGGCATCTCACTCTCTTTGAATCTTCTTTATCATGCTAGGATTAGCAGGAAAAAGCAAAAAATTTCAGAATTGCACCTTGCAATGTGGAGATATAACTGTTTGTGCATTTACAATATTCATTGATTTTTGCCATTGAAAAACATCATGTTATTCATATACCAGAAATGTTTGAAGCTACTGACTGAATGATAGGAGCTGGCATCTCACTCTCTTTGAATCTTCTTTATCATGCTAGGATTAGCTGGAAAAAGCAAAAAATTTCCGAATTGCACCTTGCAATGTGGAGATATTACTGTTTGTGCATTTACAATATTCATTGATTTTTGCCATTGAAAAACATGTTTTTCATATACCAGAAATGTTTGAAGCTACTGACTGAATGAAAGGAGCTGGCATCTCACTCTCTTTGAATCTTCTTTATCATGCTAGGATTAGCAGGAAAAAGCAAAAAATTTCAGAATTGCACCTTGCAATGTGGAGATATTACTGTTTGTGCATTTACAATATTCATTGATTTTTGCCATTGAAAAACATGTTTTTCATATACCAGAAATGTTTGAAGCTACTGACTGAATGAAAGGAGCTGGCATCTCACTCTCTTTGAATCTTCTTTATCATGCTAGGATTAACAGGAAAAAGCAAAAAATTTCAGAATTGCACCTTGCAATGTGGAGATATTACTGTTTGTGCATTTACAATATTCATTGATTTTTGCCATTGAAAAACGTCCAGAAATGTTTGAAGCTACTGACTGAATGAAAGGAGCTGGCATCTCACTCTCTTTGAATCTTCTTTATCATGCTAGGATTAGCAGGAAAAAGCAAAAAATTTCATAATTGCACCTTGCAATGTGGAGATATTACTGTTTGTGCATTTACAATATTCATTGATTTTTGCCATTGAAAAACATGTTTTTCATATACCAGAAATGTTTGAAGCTACTGACTGAATGAAAGGAGCTGGCATCTCACTCTTTGAATCTTCTTTATCATGCTAGGATTAGCAGGAAAAAGCAAAAAATTTCAGAATTGCACCTTGCAATGTGGAGATATTACTGTTTGTGCATTTACAATATTCATTGATTTTTGCCATTGAAAAACATGTTTTTCATATACCAGAAATGTTTGAAGCTACTGACTGAATGAAAGGAGCTGGCATCTCACTCTCTTTGAATCTTCTTTATCATGCTAGGATTAACAGGAAAAAGCAAAAAATTTCAGAATTGCACCTTGCAATGTGGAGATATTACTGTTTGTGCATTTACAATATTCATTGATTTTTGCCATGGAAAAACGTCCAGAAATGTTTGAAGCTACTGACTGAATGAAAGGAGCTGGCATCTCACTCTCTTTGAATCTTCTTTATCATGCTAGGATTGGCAGGAAAAAGCAAAAAATTTCAGAATTGCACCTTGCAATGTGGAGATATTACTGTTTGTGCATTTACAATATTCATTGATTTTTGCCATTGAAAAACATGTTTTTCATATACCAGAATTGTTTGAAGCTACTGACTGAATGAAAGGAGCTGGCATCTCACTCTCTTTGAATCTTCTTTATCATGCTAGGATTAGCAGGAAAAAGCAAAAAATTTCAGAATTGCACCTTGCAATGTGGAGATATTACTGTTTGTGCATTTACAATATTCATTGATTTTTGCCATTGAAAAACATGTTTTTCATATACCAGAAATGTTTGAAGCTACTGACTGAATGAAAGGAGCTGGCATCTCACTCTCTTTGAATCTTCTTTATCATGCTAGGATTAACAGGAAAAAGCAAAAAATTTCAGAATTGCAACTTGCAATGTGGAGATATTACTGTTTGTGCATTTACAATATTCATTGATTTTTGCCATTGAAAAACATGTTTTTCATATACCAGAAATGTTTGAAGCTACTGACTGAATGAAAGGAGCTGGCATCTCACTCTCTTTGAATCTTCTTTATCATGCTAGGATTAACAGGAAAAAGCAAAAAATTTCAGAATTGCACCTTGCAATGTGGAGATATTACTGTTTGTGCATTTACAATATTCATTGATTTTTGCCATTGAAAAACGTCCAGAAATGTTTGAAGCTACTGACTGAATGAAAGGAGCTGGCATCTCACTCTCTTTGAATCTTCTTTATCATGCTAGGATTAGCAGGAAAAAGCAAAAAATTTCAGAATTGCACTTTGCAATGTGGAGATATTACTGTTTGTGCATTTACAAAATTCATTGATTTTTGCCATTGAAAAACATGTTTTTCATATACCAGAAATGTTTGAAGCTACTGACTGAATGAAAGGAGCTGGCATCTCACTCTCTTTGAATCTTCTTTATCATGCTAGGATTAGCAGGAAAAAGCAAAAAATTTCAGAATTGCACCTTGCAATGTGGAGATATTACTGTTTGTGCATTTACAATATTCATTGATTTTTGCCATTGAAAAACATGTTTTTCATATACCAGAAATGTTTGAAGCTACTGACTGAATGAAAGGAGCTGGCATCTCACTCTCTTTGAATCTTCTTTATCATGCTAGGATTAACAGGAAAAAGCAAAAAATTTCTGAATTGCATCTTGCAATGTGGAGATATTACTGTTTGTGCATTTACAATATTCATTGATTTTTGCCATTGAAAAACGTCCAGAAATGTTTGAAGCTACTGACTGAATGAAAGGAGCTGGCATCTCACTCTCTTTGAATCTTCTTTATCATGCTAGGATTAACAGGAAAAAGCTAAAAATTTCAGAATTGCACCTTGCAATGTGGAGATATTACTGTTTGTGCATTTACAATATTCATTGATTTTTGCCATTGAAAAACATGTTTTTCATATACCAGAAATGTTTGAAGCTACTGACTGAAAGGAGCTGGCATCTCACTCTCTTTGAATCTTCTTTATCATGCTAGGATTAGCAGGAAAAAGCAAAAAATTTCAGAATTGCACCTTGCAATGTGGAGATATTACTGTTTGTGCATTTACAATATTCATTGATTTTTGCCATTGAAAAACATGTTTTTCATATACCAGAAATGTTTGAAGCTATGACTGAATGAAAGGAGCTGGCATCTCACTCTCTTTGAATCTTCTTTATCATGCTAGGATTAACAGGAAAAAGCAAAAAATTTCAGAATTGCACCTTGCAATGTGGAGATATTACTGTTTGTGCATTTACAATATTCATTGATTTTTGCCATTGAAAAACATGTTTTTCATATACCAGAAATGTTTGAAGCTACTGACTGAATGAAAGGAGCTGGCATCTCACTCTCTTTGAATCTTCTTTATCATGCTAGGATTAACAGGAAAAATCAAAAAAATTCACAATTGCACCTTGCAATGTGGAGATATTACTGTTTGTGCATTTACAATATTCATTGATTTTTGCCATTGAAAAACATGTTTTTCATATACCAGAAATGTTTGAAGCTATGACTGAATGAAAGGAGCTGGCATCTCACTCTCTTTGAATCTTCTTTATCATGCTAGGATTAACAGGAAAAAGCAAAAAATTTCAGAATTGCACCTTGCAATGTGGAGATATTACTGTTTGTGCATTTACAATATTCATTGATTTTTGCCATTGAAAAACATGTTTTTCATATACCAGAAATGTTTGAAGCTACTGACTGAATGAAAGGAGCTGGCATCTCACTCTCTTTGAATCTTCTTTATCATGCTAGGATTAACAGGAAAAATCAAAAAAATTCACAATTGCACCTTGCAATGTGGAGATATTACTGTTTGTGCATTTACAATATTCATTGATTTTTGCCATTGAAAAACGTCCAGAAATGTTTGAAGCTACTGACTTAATGAAAGGAGCTGGCATCTCACTCTCTTTGAATCTTCTTTATCATGCTAGGATTAGCAGGAAAAAGCAAAAAATTTCAGAATTGCACCTTGCAATGGCAAAAATCAATGAATATTGTAAATGCACAAACTAATATCTCCACATTGCAAGGTGCAATTCTGAAATTTTTTGCTTTTTCCTGTTAATCCTAGCATGATAAAGAAGATTCAAAGAGAGTGAGATGCCAGCTCCTTTCATTCAGTCAGTAGCTTCAAACATTTCTGGTATATGAAAAACATGTTTTTCAATGGCAAAATTCAATGAATATTGTAAATGCACAAACAGTAATATCTCCACATTGCAAGGTGCAATTCTGAAATTTTTTGCTTTTTCCTGTTAATCCTAGCATGATAAAGAAGATTCAAAGAGAGTGAGATGCCAGCTCCTTTCATTCAGTCAGTAGCTTCAAACATTTCTGGTATATGAAAAACATGTTTTTCAATGGCAAAAATCAATGAATATTGTAAATGCACAAACAGTAATATCTCCACATTGCAAGGTGCAATTCTGAAATTTTTTGCTTTTTCCTGCTAATCCTAGCATGATAAAGAAGATTCAAAGAGAGTGAGATGCCAGCTCCTTTCATTCAGTCAGTAGCTTCAAACATTTCTGGACGTTTTTCAATGGCAAAAATCAATGAATATTGTAAATGCACAAACAGTAATATCTCCACATTGCAAGGTGCAATTCTGAAATTTTTTGCTTTTTCCTGTTAATCCTAGCATGATAAAGAAGATTCAAAGAGAGTGAGATGCCAGCTCCTTTCATTCAGTCAGTAGCTTCAAACATTTCTGGTATATGAAAAACATGTTTTTCAATGGCAAAAATCAATGAATATTGGAAATGCACAAACAGTAATATCTCCACATTGCAAGGTGCAATTCTGAAATTTTTTGCTTTTTCCTGCTAATCCTAGCATGATAAAGAAGATTCAAAGAGAGTGAGATGCCAGCTCCTTTCATTCAGTCAGTAGCTTCAAACATTTCTGGTATATGAAAAACATGTTTTTCAATGGCAAAAATCAATGAATATTGTAAATGCACAAACAGTAATATCTCCACATTGCAAGGTGCAATTCGGAATTTTTTTGCTTTTTCCTGCTAATCCTAGCATGATAAAGAAGATTCAAAGAGAGTGAGATGCCAGCTCCTTTCATTCAGTCAGTAGCTTCAAACATTTCTGGTATATGAATAACATGATGTTTTTCAATGGCAAAAATCAATGAATATTGTAAATGCACAAACAGTAATATCTCCACATTGCAAGGTGCAATTCTGAAATTTTTTGCTTTTTCCTGCTAATCCTAGCATGATAAAGAAGATTCAAAGAGAGTGAGATGCCAGCTCCTTTCATTCAGTCAGTAGCTTCAAACATTTCTGGACGTTTTTCAATGGCAAAAATCAATGAATATTGTAAATGCACAAACAGTAATATCTCCACATTGCAAGGTGCAATTCTGAAATTTTTTGCTTTTTCCTGTTAATCCTAGCATGATAAAGAAGATTCAAAGAGAGTGAGATGCCAGCTCCTTTCATTCAGTCAGTAGCTTCAAACATTTCTGGTATATGAAAAACATGTTTTTCAATGGCAAAAATCAATGAATATTGTAAATGCACAAACAGTAATATCTCCACCTTGCAAGGTGCAATTCTGAAATGTTTTGCTTTTTCCTGCTAATCCTAGCATGATAAAGAAGATTCAAAGAGAGTGAGATGCCAGCTCCTTTCATTCAGTGAGTAGCTTCAAACATTTCTGGTATATGAAAAACATGTTTTTCAATGGCAAAAATCAATGAATATTGTAAATGCACAAACAGTAATATCTCCACATTGCAAGGTGCAATTCGGAAATTTTTTGCTTTTTCCTGCTAATCCTAGCATGATAAAGAAGATTCAAAGAGAGTGAGATGCCAGCTCCTTTCATTCAGTCAGTAGCTTCAAACATTTCTGGTATATGAATAACATGATGTTTTTCAATTGCAAAAATCAATGAATATTGTAAATGCACAAACAGTAATATCTCCACATTGCAAGGTGCAATTCTGAAATTTTTTGCTTTTTCCTGCTAATCCTAGCATGATAAAGAAGATTCAAAGAGAGTGAGATGCCAGCTCCTTTCATTCAGTCAGTAGCTTCAAACATTTCTGGACGTTTTTCAATGGCAAAAATCAATGAATATTGTAAATGCACAAACAGTAATATCTCCACATTGCAAGGTGCAATTCTGAAATTTTTTGCTTTTTCCTGTTAATCCTAGCATGATACAGAAGATTCAAAGAGAGTGAGATGCCAGCTCCTTTCATTCAGTCAGTAGCTTCAAACATTTCTGGTATATGAAAAACATGTTTTTCAATGGCAAAAATCAATGAATATTGTAAATGCACAAACAGTAATATCTCCACATTGCAAGGTGCAATTCTGAAATTTTTTGATTTTTCCTGTTAATCCTAGCATGATAAAGAAGATTCAAAGAGAGTGAGATGCCAGCTCCTTTCATTCAGTCAGTAGCTTCAAACATTTCTGGTATATGAAAAACATGTTTTTCAATGGCAAAAATCAATGAATATTGTAAATGCACAAACAGTAATATCTCCACATTGCAAGGTGCAATTCTGAAATTTTTTGCTTTTTCCTGCTAATACTAGCATGATAAAGAAGATTCAAAGAGAGTGAGATGCCACCTCCTTTCATTCAGTCAGTAGCTTCAAACATTTCTGGTATATGAAAAACATGTTTTTCAATGGCAAAAGTCAATGAATATTGTAAATGCACAAACAGTAATATCTCCACATTGCAAGGTGCAATTCTGAAATTTTTTGCTTTTTCCTGCTAATCCTAGCATGATAAAGAAGATTCAAAGAGAGTGAGATGCCAGCTCCTTTCATTCAGTCAGTAGCTTCAAACATTTCTGGTATATGAAAAACATGTTTTTCAATGGCAAAAATCAATGAATATTGTAAATGCACAAACAGTAATATCTCCACATTGCAAGGCGCAATTCTGAAATTTTTTGCTTTTTCCTGCTCCTCTTAGCATGATAAAGAAGATTCAAAGAGAGTGAGATGCCAGCTCCTTTCATTCAGTCAGTAGCTTCAATCATTTCTGGACGTTTTTCAATGGCAAAAATCAATGAATATTTTAAATGCACAAACAGTAATTTCTCCGCATTGCAAGGTGCAATTCTGAAATTTTTTGCTTTTTCCTGCTCCTCTTAGCATGATAAAGAAGATTCAAAGAGAGTGAGGTGCCAGCTCCTTTCATTCAGTCAGTAGCTTCAATCATTTCTGGACGTTTTTCAATGGCAAAAATCAATGAATATTGTAAATGCACAAACAGTAATTTCTGTGCATTGCAAGGTGCAATTCTGAAATTTTTTGCTTTTTCCTGCTCCTCTTAGCATGGTAAAGAAGATTCAAAGAGAGTGAGATGCCAGCTCCTTTCATTCAGTCAGTAGCTTCAAACATTTCTGGTATATGAATAACATGATGTTTTTCAATGGCAAAAATCAATGAATATTGTAAATGCACAAACAGTAATATCTCCACATTGCAAGGTGCAATTCTGAAATTTTTTGCTTTTTCCTGCTAATCCTAGCATGATAAAGAAGATTCAAAGAGAGTGAGATGCCAGCTCCTTTCATTCAGTCAGTAGCTTCAAACATTTCAGGACGTTTTTCAATGGCAAAAATCAATGAATATTGTAAATGCACAAACAGTAATATCTCCACATTGCAAGGTGCAATTCTGAAATTTTTTGCTTTTTCCTGTTAATCCTAGCATGATAAAGAAGATTCAAAGAGAGTGAGATGCCAGCTCCTTTCATTCAGTCAGTAGCTTCAAACATTTCTGGTATATGAAAAACATGTTTTTCAATGGCAAAAATCAATGAATATTGTAAATGCACAAACAGTAATATCTCCACATTGCAAGGTGCAATTCTGAAATGTTTTGCTTTTTCCTGCTAATCCTAGCATGATAAAGAAGATTCAAAGAGAGTGAGATGCCAGCTCCTTTCATTCAGTCAGTAGCTTCAAACATTTCTGGTATATGAAAAACATGTTTTTCAATGGCAAAAATCAATGAATATTGTAAATGCACAAACAGTAATATCTCCACATTGCAAGGTGCAATTCTGAAATTTTTTGCTTTTTCCTGCTAATCCTAGCATGATAAAGAAGATTCAAAGAGAGTGAGATGCCAGCTCCTTTCATTCAGTCAGTAGCTTCAAACATTTCTGGACGTTTTTCAATGGCAAAAATCAATGAATATTGTAAATGCACAAACAGTAATATCTCCACATTGCAAGGTGCAATTCTGAAATTTTTTGCTTTTTCCTGTTAATCCTAGCATGATAAAGAAGATTCAAAGAGAGTGAGATGCCAGCTCCTTTCATTCAGTCAGTAGCTTCAAACATTTCTGGTATATGAAAAACATGTTTTTCAATGGCAAAAATCAATGAATATTGTAAATGCACAAACAGTAATATCTCCACATTGCAAGATGCAATTCTGAAATTTTTTGCTTTTTCCTGCTAATCCTAGCATGATAAAGAAGATTCAAAGAGAGTGAGATGCCAGCTCCTTTCATTCAGTCAGTAGCTTCAAACATTTCTGGTATATGAAAAACATGTTTTTCAATGGCAAATGTCAATGAATATTGTAAATGCACAAACAGTAATATCTCCACATTGCAAGGTGCAATTCTGAAATTTTTTGCTTTTTCCTGCTAATCCTAGCATGATAAAGAAGATTCAAAGAGAGTGACATGCCAGCTCCTTTCATTCAGTCAGTAGCTTCAAACATTTCTGGTATATGAAAAACATGTTTTTCAATGGCAAAAATCAATGAATATTGTAAATGCACAAACAGTAATATCTCCACATTGCAAGGCGCAATTCTGAAATTTTTTGCTTTTTCCTGCTCCTCTTAGCATGATAAAGAAGATTCAAAGAGAGTGAGATGCCAGCTCCTTTCATTCAGTCAGTAGCTTCAATCATTTCTGGACGTTTTTCAATGGCAAAAATCAATGAATATTGTAAATGCACAAACAGTAATTTCTCCGCATTGCAAGGTGCAATTCTGAAATTTTTTGCTTTTTCCTGCTCCTCTTAGCATGATAAAGAAGATTCAAAGAGAGTGAGGTGCCAGCTCCTTTCATTCAGTCAGTAGCTTCAAACATTTCTGGTATATGAATAACATGTTTTTCAATGGCAAAAATCAATGAATATTGTAAATGCACAAACAGTAATTTCTCCGCATTGCAAGGTGCAATTCTGAAATTTTTTGCTTTTTCCTGCTCCTCTTAGCATGATAAAAAAGATTCAAAGAGAGTGAGATGCCAGCTCCTTTCATTCAGTCAGTAGCTTCAATCATTTCTGGACGTTTTTCAATGGCAAAAATCAATGAATATTGTAAATGCACAAACAGTAATTTCTCCGCATTGCAAGGTGCAATTCTGAAATTTTTTGCTTTTTCCTGCTCCTCTTAACATGATAAAGAAGATTCAAAGAGAGTGAGATGCCAGCTCCTTTCATTCAGTCAGTAGCTTCAATCATTTCTGGACGTTTTTCAATGGCAAAAATCAATGAATATTGTAAATGCACAAACTGTAATTTCTCCGCATTGCAAGGTGCAATTCTGAAATTTTTTGCTTTTTCCTGCTCCTCTTAGCATGATAAAGAAGATTCAAAGAGAGTGAGATGCCAGCTCCTTTCATTCAGTCAGTAGCTTCAATCATTTCTGGACGTTTTTCAATGGCAAAAATCAATGAATATTGTAAATGCACAAACAGTAATTTCTGTGCATTGCAAGGTGCAATTCTGAAATTTTTTGCTTTTTCCTGCTCCTCTTAGCATGGTAAAGAAGATTCAAAGAGAGTGAGATGCCAGCTCCTTTCATTCAGTCAGTAGCTTCAAACATTTCTGGTATATGAATAACATGATGTTTTTCAATGGCAAAAATCAATGAATATTGTAAATGCACAAACAGTAATATCTCCACATTGCAAGGTGCAATTCTGAAATTTTTTGCTTTTTCCTGCTAATCCTAGCATGATAAAGAAGATTCAAAGAGAGTGAGATGCCAGCTCCTTTCATTCAGTCAGTAGCTTCAAACATTTCTGGACGTTTTTCAATGGCAAAAATCAATGAATATTGTAAATGCACAAACAGTAATATCTCCACATTGCAAGGTGCAATTCTGAAATTTTTTGCTTTTTCCTGTTAATCCTAGCATGATAAAGAAGATTCAAAGACAGTGAGATGCCAGCTCCTTTCATTCAGTCAGTAGCTTCAAACATTTCTGGTATATGAAAAACATGTTTTTCAATGGCAAAAATCAATGAATATTGTAAATGCACAAACAGTAATATCTCCACATTGCAAGGTGCAATTCTGAAATGTTTTGCTTTTTCCTGCTAATCCTAGCATGATAAAGAAGATTCAAAGAGAGTGAGATGCCAGCTCCTTTCATTCAGTCAGTAGCTTCAAACATTTCTGGTATATGAAAAACATGTTTTTCAATGGCAAAAATCAATGAATATTGTAAATGCACAAACAGTAATATCTCCACATTGCAAGGTGCAATTCGGAAATTTTTTGCTTTTTCCTGCTAATCCTAGCATGATAAAGAAGATTCAAAGAGAGTGAGATGCCAGCTCCTTTCATTCAGTCAGTAGCTTCAAACATTTCTGGTATATGAATAACATGATGTTTTTCAATTGCAAAAATCAATGAATATTGTAAATGCACAAACAGTAATATCTCCACATTGCAAGGTGCAATTCTGAAATTTTTTGCTTTTTCCTGCTAATCCTAGCATGATAAAGAAGATTCAAAGAGAGTGAGATGCCAGCTCCTTTCATTCAGTCAGTAGCTTCAAACATTTCTGGACGTTTTTCAATGGCAAAAATCAATGAATATTGTAAATGCACAAACAGTAATATCTCCACATTGCAAGGTGCAATTCTGAAATTTTTTGCTTTTTCCTGTTAATCCTAGCATGATAAAGAAGATTCAAAGAGAGTGAGATGCCAGCTCCTTTCATTCAGTCAGTAGCTTCAAACATTTCTGGTATATGAAAAACATGTTTTTCAATGGCAAAAATCAATGAATATTGTAAATGCACAAACAGTAATATCTCCACATTGCAAGGTGCAATTCTGAAATTTTTTGCTTTTTCCTGCTAATCCTAGCATGATAAAGAAGATTCAAAGAGAGTGAGATGCCAGCTCCTTTCATTCAGTCAGTAGCTTCAAACATTTCTGGTATATGAAAAACATGTTTTTCAATGGCAAAAGTCAATGGATATTGTAAATGCACAAACAGTAATATCTCCACATTGCAAGGTGCAATTCTGAAATTTTTTGCTTTTTCCTGCTAATCCTAGCATGATAAAGAAGATTCAAAGAGAGTGAGATGCCAGCTCCTTTCATTCAGTCAGTAGCTTCAAACATTTCTGGTATATGAAAAACATGTTTTTCAATGGCAAAAATCAATGAATATTGTAAATGCACAAACAGTAATATCTCCACATTGCAAGGCGCAATTCTGAAATTTTTTGCTTTTTCCTGCTCCTCTTAGCATGATAAAGAAGATTCAAAGAGAGTGAGATGCCAGCTCCTTTCATTCAGTCAGTAGCTTCAATCATTTCTGGACGTTTTTCAATGGCAAAAATCAATGAATATTGTAAATGCACAAACAGTAATTTCTCCGCATTGCAAGGTGCAATTCTGAAATTTTTTGCTTTTTCCTGCTCCTCTTAGCATGATAAAGAAGAATCAAAGAAAGTGAGGTGCCAGCTCCTTTCATTCAGTCAGTAGCTTCAAACATTTCTGGTATATGAATTACATGTTTTTCAATGGCAAAAATCAATGAATATTGTAAATGCACAAACAGTAATTTCTCCGCATTGCAAGGTGCAATTCTGAAATTTTTTGCTTTTTCCTGCTCCTCTTAGCATGATAAAAAAGATTCAAAGAGAGTGAGATGCCAGCTCCTTTCATTCAGTCAGTAGCTTCAATCATTTCTGGACGTTTTTCAATGGCAAAAATCAATGAATATTGTAAATGCACAAACAGTAATTTCTCCGCATTGCAAGGTGCAATTCTGAAATTTTTTGCTTTTTCCTGCTCCTCTTAACATGATAAAGAAGATTCAAAGAGAGTGAGATGCCAGCTCCTTTCATTCAGTCAGTAGCTTCAATCATTTCTGGACGTTTTTCAATGGCAAAAATCAATGAATATTGTAAATGCACAAACTGTAATTTCTCCGCATTGCAAGGTGCAATTCTGAAATTTTTTGCTTTTTCCTGCTCCTCTTAGCATGATAAAGAAGATTCAAAGAGAGTGAGATGCCAGCTCCTTTCATTCAGTCAGTAGCTTCAATCATTTCTGGACGTTTTTCAATGGCAAAAATCAATGAATATTGTAAATGCACAAACAGTAATTTCTGTGCATTGCAAGGTGCAATTCTGAAATTTTTTGCTTTTTCCTGCTCCTCTTAGCATGGTAAAGAAGATTCAAAGAGAGTGAGATGCCAGCTCCTTTCATTCAGTCAGTAGCTTCAAACATTTCTGGTATATGAATAACATGATGTTTTTCAATGGCAAAAATCAATGAATATTGTAAATGCACAAACAGTAATATCTCCACATTGCAAGGTGCAATTCTGAAATTTTTTGCTTTTTCCTGCTAATCCTAGCATGATAAAGAAGATTCAAAGAGAGTGAGATGCCAGCTCCTTTCATTCAGTCAGTAGCTTCAAACATTTCTGGACGTTTTTCAATGGCAAAAATCAATGAATATTGTAAATGCACAAACAGTAATATCTCCACATTGCAAGGTGCAATTCTGAAATTTTTTGCTTTTTCCTGTTAATCCTAGCATGATAAAGAAGATTCAAAGAGAGTGAGATGCCAGCTCCTTTCATTCAGTCAGTAGCTTCAAACATTTCTGGTATATGAAAAACATGTTTTTCAATGGCAAAAATCAATGAATATTGTAAATGCACAAACAGTAATATCTCCACATTGCAAGGTGCAATTCTGAAATGTTTTGCTTTTTCCTGCTAATCCTAGCATGATAAAGAAGATTCAAAGAGAGTGAGATGCCAGCTCCTTTCATTCAGTCAGTAGCTTCAAACATTTCTGGTATATGAAAAACATGTTTTTCAATGGCAAAAATCAATGAATATTGTAAATGCACAAACAGTAATATCTCCACATTGCAAGGTGCAATTCGGAAATTTTTTGCTTTTTCCTGCTAATCCTAGCATGATAAAGAAGATTCAAAGAGAGTGAGATGCCAGCTCCTTTCATTCAGTCAGTAGCTTCAAACATTTCTGGTATATGAATAACATGATGTTTTTCAATTGCAAAAATCAATGAATATTGTAAATGCACAAACAGTAATATCTCCACATTGCAAGGTGCAATTCTGAAATTTTTTGCTTTTTCCTGCTAATCCTAGCATGATAAAGAAGATTCAAAGAGAGTGAGATGCCAGCTCCTTTCATTCAGTCAGTAGCTTCAAACATTTCTGGACGTTTTTCAATGGCAAAAATCAATGAATATTGTAAATGCACAAACAGTAATATCTCCACATTGCAAGGTGCAATTCTGAAATGTTTTGCTTTTTCCTGTTAATCCTAGCATGATAAAGAAGATTCAAAGAGAGTGAGATGCCAGCTCCTTTCATTCAGTCAGTAGCTTCAAACATTTCTGGTATATGAAAAACATGTTTTTCAATGGCAAAAATCAATGAATATTGTAAATGCACAAACAGTAATATCTCCACATTGCAAGGTGCAATTCTGAAATTTTTTGCTTTTTCCTGTTAATCCTAGCATGATAAAGAAGATTCAAAGAGAGTGAGATGCCAGCTCCTTTCATTCAGTCAGTAGCTTCAAACATTTCTGGTATATGAAAAACATGTTTTTCAATGGCAAAAATCAATGAATATTGTAAATGCACAAACAGTAATATCTCCACATTGCAAGGTGCAATTCTGAAATTTTTTGCTTTTTCCTGCTAATCCTAGCATGATAAAGAAGATTCAAAGAGAGTGAGATGCCAGCTCCTTTCATTCAGTCAGTAGCTTCAAACATTTCTGGACGTTTTTCAATGGCAAAAATCAATGAATATTGTAAATGCACAAACAGTAATATCTCCACATTGCAAGGTGCAATTCTGAAATTTTTTGCTTTTTCCTGTTAATCCTAGCATGATAAAGAAGATTCAAAGAGAGTGAGATGCCAGCTCCTTTCATTCAGTCAGTAGCTTCAAACATTTCTGGTATATGAAAAACATGTTTTTCAATGGCAAAAATCAATGAATATTGTAAATGCACAAACAGTAATATCTCCACATTGCAAGGTGCAATTCTGAAATTTTTTGCTTTTTCCTGCTAATCCTAGCATGATAAAGAAGATTCAAAGAGAGTGAGATGCCAGCTCCTTTCATTCAGTCAGTAGCTTCAAACATTTCTGGTATATGAAAAACATGTTTTTCAATGGCAAAAGTCAATGAATATTGTAAATGCACAAACAGTAATATCTCCACATTGCAAGGTGCAATTCTGAAATTTTTTGCTTTTTCCTGCTAATCCTTGCATGATAAAGAAGATTCAAAGAGAGTGAGATGCCAGCTCCTTTCATTCAGTCAGTAGCTTCAAACATTTCTGGTATATGAAAAACATGTTTTTCAATGGCAAAAATCAATGAATATTGTAAATGCACAAACAGTAATATCTCCACATTGCAAGACGCAATTCTGAAATTTTTTGCTTTTTCCTGCTCCTCTTAGCATGATAAAGAAGATTCAAAGAGAGTGAGATGCCAGCTCCTTTCATTCAGTCAGTAGCTTCAATCATTTCTGGACGTTTTTCAATGGCAAAAATCAATGAATATTGTAAATGCACAAACAGTAATTTCTCCGCATTGCAAGGTGCAATTCTGAAATTTTTTGCTTTTTCCTGCTCCTCTTAGCATGATAAAGAAGATTCAAAGAGAGTGAAGTGCCAGCTCCTTTCATTCAGTCAGTAGCTTCAAACATTTCTGGTATATGAATAACATGTTTTTCAATGGCAAAAATCAATGAATATTGTAAATGCACAAACAGTAATTTCTCCGCATTGCAAGGTGCAATTCTGAAATTTTTTGCTTTTTCCTGCTCCTCTTAGCATGATAAAGAAGATTCAAAGAGAGTGAGATGCCAGCTCCTTTCATTCAGTCAGTAGCTTCAATCATTTCTGGACGTTTTTCAATGGCAAAAATCAATGAATATTGTAAATGCACAAACAGTAATTTCTCCGCATTGCAAGGTGCAATTCTGAAATTTTTTGCTTTTTCCTGCTCCTCTTAACATGATAAAGAAGATTCAAAGAGAGTGAGATGCCAGCTCCTTTCATTCAGTCAGTAGCTTCAATCATTTCTGGACGTTTTTCAATGGCAAAAATCAATGAATATTGTAAATGCACAAACTGTAATTTCTCCGCATTGCAAGGTGCAATTCTGAAATTTTTTGCTTTTTCCTGCTCCTCTTAGCATGATAAAGAAGATTCAAAGAGAGTGAGATGCCAGCTCCTTTCATTCAGTCAGTAGCTTCAATCATTTCTGGACGTTTTTCAATGGCAAAAATCAATGAATATTGTAAATGCACAAACAGTAATTTCTGTGCATTGCAAGGTGCAATTCTGAAATTCTTTGCTTTTTCCTGCTCCTCTTAGCATGGTAAAGAAGATTCAAAGAGAGTGAGATGCCAGCTCCTTTCATTCAGTCAGTAGCTTCAAACATTTCTGGTATATGAATAACATGATGTTTTTCAATGACAAAAATCAATGAATATTGTAAATGCACAAACAGTAATTTCTCCGCATTGCAAGGTGCAAGTCTGAAATTTTTTGCTTTTTCCTGCTCCTCTTAGCATGATAAAGAAGATTCAAAGAGAGTGAGATGCCAGCTCCTTTCATTCAGTTAGTAGCTTCAATCATTTCTGGACGTTTTTCAATGGCAAAAATCAATGAATATTGTAAATGCACAAACTGTAATTTCTCCGCATTGCAAGGTGCAATTCTGAAATTTTTTGCTTTTTCCTGCTCCTCTTAGCATGATAAAGAAGATTCAAAGAGAGTGAGATGCCAGCTCCTTTCATTCAGTCAGTAGCTTCAATCATTTCTGGACGTTTTTCAATGGCAAAAATCAATGAATATTGTAAATGCACAAACAGTAATTTCTCCGCATTGCAAGGTGCAATTCTGAAATTTTTTGCTTTTTCCTGCTCCTCTTAGCATGGTAAAGAATACTCAAAGAGAGTGAGATGCCAGCTCCTTTCATTCAGTCAGTAGCTTCAAACATTTCTGGTATATGAATAACATGATGTTTTTCAATGGCAAAAATCAATGAATATTGTAAATGCACAAACAGTAATTTCTCCGCATTGCAAGGTGCAAGTCTGAAATTTTTTGCTTTTTCCTGCTCCTCTTAGCATGATAAAGAAGATTCAAAGAGAGTGAGATGCCAGCTCCTTTCATTCAGTCAGTAGCTTCAAACATTTCTGGTATATGAATAACATGATGTTTTTCAATGGCAAAAATCAATGAATATTGTAAATGCACAAACAGTAATTTCTCCGCATTGCAAGGTGCAATTCTGAAATTTTTTGCTTTTTCCTGCTCCTCTTAGCATGATAAAGAAGATTCAAAGAGAGTGAGATGCCAGCTCCTTTCATTCAGTCAGTAGCTTCAATCATTTCTGGACGTTTTTCAATGGCAAAAATCAATGAATATTGTAAATGCACAAACAGTAATTTCTCCGCATTGCAAGGTGCAATTCTGAAATTTTTTGCTTTTTCCTGCTCCTCTTAGCATGATAAAGAAGATTCAAAGAGAGTGAGATGTCAGCTCCTTTCATTCAGTCAGTAGCTTCAAACATTTCTGGTATATGAATAACATGATGTTTTTCAATTGCAAAAATCAATGGATATTGTAAATGCACAAACAGTAATTTCTCCGCATTGCAAGATGCAATTCTGAAATTTTTTGCTTTTTCCTGCTCCTCTTAGCATGATAAAGAAGATTCAAAGAGAGTGAGATGCCAGCTCCTTTCATTCAGTCAGTAGCTTCAATCATTTCTGGACGTTTTTCAATGGCAAAAATCAATGAATATTGTAAATGCACAAACAGTAATTTATCCGCATTGCAAGGTGCAATTCTGAAATTTTTTGCTTTTTCCTGCTCCTCTTAGCATGATAAAGAAGATTCAAAGAGAGTGAGATGCCAGCTCCTTTCATTCAGTCAGTAGCTTCAAACATTTCTGGTATATGAATAACATGATGTTTTTCAATGGCAAAAATCAATGAATATTGTAAATGCACAAACAGTAATTTCTCCGCATTGCAAGGTGCAATTCTGAAATTTTTTGCTTTTTCCTGCTCCTCTTAGCATGATAAAGAAGATTCAAAGAGAGTGAGATGCCAGCTCCTTTTGTTCAGTCAGTAGCTTCAATCATTTCTGGACGTTTTTCAATGGCAAAAATCATTGAATATTATAAATGCACAAACAGTAATTTCTCCGCATTGCAAGGTGCAATTCTGAAATTTTTTACTTTTTCCTGCTCCTCTTAGCATGATAAATAAGATTCAAAGAGAGTGAGATGCCAGCTCCTTTCATTCAGTCAGTAGCTTCAATCATTTCTGGTATATGAATAACATGATGTTTTTCAATGGCAAAAATCAATGAATATTGTAAATGCACAAACAGTAATTTCTCCGCATTGCAAGGTGCAATTCTGAAATTTTTTGCTTTTTCCTGCTCCTCGTAGCATGATAAAGAAGATTCAAAGAGAGTGAGATGCCAGCTCCTTTCATTCAGTCAGTAGCTTCAAACATTTCTGGACGTTTTTCAATGGCAAAAATCAATGAATATTGTAAATGCACAAACAGTAATTTCTCCGCATTGCAAGGTGCAATTCTGAAATTTTTTGCTTTTTCCTGCTCCTCGTAGCATGATAAAGAAGATTCAAAGAGAGTGAGATGCCAGCTCCTTTCATTCAGTCAGTAGCTTCAATCATTTCTGGACGTTTTTCAATGGCAAAAATCAATGAATATTGTAAATGCACAAACAGTAATTTCTCCGCATTGCAAGGTGCAATTCTGAAATTTTTTGCTTTTTCCTGCTCCTCTTAGCATGATAAAGAAGATTCAAAGAGAGTGAGATGCCAGCTCCTTTCATTTAGTCAGTAGCTTCAATCATTTCTGGACGTTTTTCAATGGCAAAAATCAATGAATATTGTTAATGCACAAACAGTAATTTCTCCGCATTGCAAGGTGCAATTCTGAAATTTTTTGCTTTTTCCTGCTCCTCTTACAATGATAAAGAAGATTCAAAGAGAGTGAGATGCCAGCTCCTTTCATTCAGTCAGTAGCTTCAATCATTTCTGGACCTTTTTCAATGGCAAAAATCAATGAATATTGTAAATGCACAAACAGTAATTTCTCCGCATTGCAAGGTGCAATTCTGAAATTTTTTGCTTTTTCCTGCTCCTCTTAGCATGATAAAGAAGATTCAAAGAGAGTGAGATGCCAGCTCCTTTCATTCAGTCAGTAGCTTCAAACATTTCTGGTATATGAATAACATGATGTTTTTCAATGGCAAAAATCAATGAATATTGTAAATGCACAAACAGTAATTTATCCGCATTGCAAGGTGCAATTCTGAAATTTTTTGCTTTTTCCTGCTCCTCTTAGCATGATAAAGAAGATTCAAAGAGAGTGAGATGCCAGCTCCTTTTGTTCAGTCAGTAGCTTCAATCATTTCTGGACGTTTTTCAATGGCAAAAATCATTGAATATTATAAATGCACAAACAGTAATTTCTCCGCATTGCAAGGTGCAATTCTGAAATTTTTTACTTTCTCCTGCTCCTCTTAGCATGATAAAGAAGATTCAAAGAGAGTGAGATGCCAGCTCCTTTCATTCAGTCAGTAGCTTCAATCATTTCTGGTATATGAATAACATGATGTTTTTCAATGGCAAAAATCAATGAATATTGTAAATGCACAAACAGTAATTTCTCCGCATTGCAAGGTGCAATTCTGAAATTTTTTACTTTTTCCTGCTCCTCTTAGCATGATAAAGAAGATTCAAAGAGAGTGAGATGACAGCTCCTTTCATTCAGTCAGTAGCTTCAATCATTTCTGGACGTTTTTCAATGGCAAAAATCAATGAATATTGTAAATGCACAAACAGTAATTTCTCCGCATTGCAAGGTGCAATTCTGAAATTTTTTGCTTTTTCCTGCTCTTCTTAGCATGATAAACATGATTCAAAGAGAGTGAGATGCCAGCTCCTTTCATTCAGTCAGTAGCTTCAATCATTTCTGGACGTTTTTCAATGGCAAAAATCAATGAATATTGTAAATGCACAAACAGTAATTTCTCCGCATTGCAAGGTGCAATTCTGAAATTTTTTGCTTTTTCCTGCTCCTCTTAGCATGATAAAGAAGATTCAAAGAGAGTGAGATGCCAGCTCCTTTCATTCAGTCAGTAGCTTCAAACATTTCTGGTATATGAATAACATGATGTTTTTCAATGGCAAAAATCAATGAATATTGTAAATGCACAAACAGTAATTTCTCAGCATTGCAAGGTGCAATTCTGAAATTTTTTGCTTTTTCCTGCTCCTCTTAGCATGATAAAGAAGATTCAAAGAGAGTGAGATGCCAGCTCCTTTCATTCAGTCAGTAGCTTCAATCATTTCTGGACGTTTTTCAATTGCAAAAATCAATGAATATTGTAAATGCACAAACAGTAATTTCTCCGCATTGCAAGGTGCAATTCTGAAATTTTTCGCTTTTTCCTGCTCCTCTTAGCATGATAAAGACGATTCAAAGAGAGTGAGATGCCAGCTACTTTCATTCAGTCAGTAGCTTCAATCATTTCTGGTATATGAATAACATGATGTTTTTCAATGGCAAAAATCAATGAATATTGTAAATGCACAAACAGTAATTTCTCCGCATTGCAAGGTGCAATTCTGAATTTTTTTGCTTTTTCCTGCTGCTCTTAGCATGATAAAGAAGATTCAAAGAGAGTGAGATGCCAGCTCCTTTCATTCACTCAGTAGCTTCAATCATTTCTGGTATATGAATAACATGATGTTTTTCAATGGCAAAAATCAATGAATATTGTAAATGCACAAACAGTAATTTATCCGCATTGCAAGGTGCAATTCTGAAATTTTTTGCTTTTTCCTGCTCCTCTTAGCATGATAAAGAAGATTCAAAGAGAGTGAGATGCAAGCTCCTTTCATTCAGTCAGTAGCTTCAAACATTTCTGGTATATGAATAACATGATGCTTTTCAATGGCAAAAATCAATGAATATTGTAAATGCACAAACAGTAATTTCTCCGCATTGCAAGGTGCAATTCTGAAATTTTTTGCTTTTTCCTGCTCCTCTTAGCATGATAAAGAAGATTCAAAGAGAGTGAGATGCCAGCTCCTTTCATTCAGTCAGTAGCTTCAATCATTTCTGGACGTTTTTCAATGGCAAAAATCAATGAATATTGTAAATGCACAAACAGTAATTTCTCCGCATTGCAAGGTGCAATTCTGAAATTTTTTGCTTTTTCCTGCTCCTCTTAGCATGATAAAGAAGATTCAAAGAGAGTGAGATGCCAGCTCCTTTCATTCAGTCAGTAGCTTCAATCATTTCTGGTATATGAATAACATGATGTTTTTCAATGGCAAAAATCAATGAATTTTGTAAATGCACAAACAGTAATTTCTCCGCATTGCAAGGTGCAATTCTGAAATTTTTTGCTTTTTCCTGCTCCTCTTAGCATGATAAAGAAGATTCAAAGAGAGTGAGATGCCAGCTCCTTTCATTCAGTCAGTAGCTTCAATCATTTCTGGACGTTTTTCAATGGCAAAAATCATTGAATATTGTAAATGCACAAACAGTAATTTCTCCGCATTGCAAGGTGCAATTCTGAAATTTTTTACTTTTTCCTGCTCCTCTTAGCATGATAAAGAAGATTCAAAGAGAGTGAGATGCCAGCTCCTTTCATTCAGTCAGTGGCTTCAATCATTTCTGGTATATGAATAACATGATGTTTTTCAATCGCAAAAATCAATGAATATTGTAAATGCACAAACAGTAATTTCTCCGCATTGCAAGGTGCAATTCTGAAATTTTTTGCTTTTTCCTGCTCCTTTTAGCATGATAAAGAAGATTCAAAGAGAGTGAGATGCCAGCTTCTTTCCTTCAGTCAGTAGCTTCAATCATTTCTGGTATATGAATAACATGATGTTTTTCAATGGCAAAAATCAATGAATATTGTAAATGCACAAACAGTAATTTCTCCGCATTGCAAGGTGCAATTCTGAAATTTTTTGCTTTTTCCTGCTCCTCTTAGCATGATAAAGAAGATTCAAAGAGAGTGAGATGCCAGCTCCTTTCATTCAGTCAGTAGCTTCAATCATTTCTGGACGTTTTTCAATGGCAAAAATCAATGAATATTGTAAATGCACAAACAGTAATTTCTCCGCATTGCAAGGTGCAATTCTGAAATTTTTTGCTTTTTCCTGCTCCTTTTAGCATGATAAAGAAGATTCAAAGAGAGTGAGATGCCAGCTCCTTTCCTTCAGTCAGTAGCTTCAATCATTTCTGGTATATGAATAACATGATGTTTTTCAATGGCAAAAATCAATGAATTTTGTAAATGCACAAACAGTAATTTCTCCGCATTGCAAGGCGCAATTCTGAAATTTTTTGCTTTTTCCTGCTCCTCTTAGAATGATAAAGAAGATTCAAAGAGAGTGAGATGCCAGCTCCTTTCATTCAGTCAGTAGCTTCAATCATTTCTGGACATTTTTCAATGGCAAAAATCAATGAATATTGTAAATGCACAAACAGTAATTTCTCCGCATTGCAAGGTGCAATTCTGAAATTTTTTGCTTTTTCCTGCTCCTCTTAGCATGATAAAGAAGATTCAAAGAGAGTGAGGTGCCAGCTCCTTTCATTCAGTCAGGAGCTTCAAACATTTCTGGTATATGAATAACATGTTTTTCAATGGCAAAAATCAATGAATATTGTAAATGCACAAACAGTAATTTCTCCGCATTGCAAGGTGCAATTCTGAAATTTTTTGCTTTTTCCTGCTCCTCTTAGCATGATAAAGAAGATTCAAAGAGAGTGAGATGCCAGCTCCTTTCATTCAGTCAGTAGCTTCAATCATTTCTGGACGTTTTTCAATGGCAAAAATCAATGAATATTGTAAATGCACAAACAGTAATTTCTCCGCATTGCAAGGTGCAATTCTGAAATTTTTTGCTTTTTCCTGCTCCTCTTAGCATGATAAAGAAGATTCAAAGAGAGTGAGATGCCAGCTCCTTTCATTCAGTCAGTAGCTTCAATCATTTCTGGACGTTTTTCAATGGCAAAAATCAATGAATATTGTAAATGCACAAACTGTAATTTCTCCGCATTGCAAGGTGCAATTCTGAAATTTTTTGCTTTTTCCTGCTCCTCTTAGCATGATAAAGAAGATTCAAAGAGAGTGAGATGCCAGCTCCTTTCATTCAGTCAGTAGCTTCAATCATTTCTGGACGTTTTTCAATGGCAAAAATCAATGAATATTGTAAATGCACAAACAGTAATTTCTCCGCATTGCAAGGTGCAATTCTGAAATTTTTTGCTTTTTCCTGCTCCTCTTAGCATGATAAAGAAGATTCAAAGAGAGTGAGATGCCAGCTCCTTTCATTCAGTCAGTAGCTTCAATCATTTCTGGACGTTTTTCAATGGCAAAAATCAATGAATATTGTAAATGCACAAACAGTAATTTCTCCGCATTGCAAGGTGCAATTCTGAAATTTTTTGCTTTTTCCTGCTCCTCTTAGCATGATAAAGAAGATTCAAAGAGAGTGAGATGCCAGCTCCTTTCATTCAGTCAGTAGCTTCAATCATTTCTGGTATATGAATAACATGATGTTTTTCAATGGCAAAAATCAATGAATTTTGTAAATGCACAAACAGTAATTTCTCCGCATTGCAAGGTGCAATTCTGAAATTTTTTGCTTTTTCCTGCTCCTCTTAGCATGATAAAGAAGATTCAAAGAGAGTGAGATGCCAGCTCCTTTCATTCAGTCAGTAGCTTCAATCATTTCTGGACGTTTTTCAATGGCAAAAATCATTGAATATTGTAAATGCACAAACAGTAATTTCTCCGCATTGCAAGGTGCAATTCTGAAATTTTTTACTTTTTCCTGCTCCTCTTAGCATGATAAAGAAGATTCAAAGAGAGTGAGATGCCAGCTCCTTTCATTCAGTCAGTAGCTTCAATCATTTCTGGTATATGAATAACATGATGTTTTTCAATCGCAAAAATCAATGAATATTGTAAATGCACAAACAGTAATTTCTCCGCATTGCAAGGTGCAATTCTGAAATTTTTTGCTTTTTCCTGCTCCTCTTAGCATGATAAAGAAGATTCAAAGAGAGTGAGATGCCAGCTCCTTTCATTCAGTCAGTAGCTTCAATCATTTCTGGACGTTTTTCAATGGCAAAAATCAATGAATATTGTAAATGCACAAACAGTAATTTCTCCGCATTGCAAGGTGCAATTCTGAAATTTTTTGCTTTTTCCTGCTCCTTTTAGCATGATAAAGAAGATTCAAAGAGAGTGAGATGCCAGCTCCTTTCCTTCAGTCAGTAGCTTCAATCATTTCTGGTATATGAATAACATGATGTTTTTCAATGGCAAAAATCAATGAATATTGTAAATGCACAAACAGTAATTTCTCCGCATTGCAAGGTGCAATTCTGAAATTTTTTGCTTTTTCCTGCTCCTCTTAGCATGATAAAGAAGATTCAAAGAGAGTGAGATGCCAGCTCCTTTCATTCAGTCAGTAGCTTCAATCATTTCTGGACGTTTTTCAATGGCAAAAATCAATGAATATTGTAAATGCACAAACAGTAATTTCTCCGCATTGCAAGGTGCAATTCTGAAATTTTTTGCTTTTTCCTGCTCCTTTTAGCATGATAAAGAAGATTCAAAGAGAGTGAGATGCCAGCTCCTTTCCTTCAGTCAGTAGCTTCAATCATTTCTGGTATATGAATAACATGATGTTTTTCAATGGCAAAAATCAATGAATTTTGTAAATGCACAAACAGTAATTTCTCCGCATTGCAAGGCGCAATTCTGAAATTTTTTGCTTTTTCCTGCTCCTCTTAGAATGATAAAGAAGATTCAAAGAGAGTGAGATGCCAGCTCCTTTCATTCAGTCAGTAGCTTCAATCATTTCTGGACATTTTTCAATGGCAAAAATCAATGAATATTGTAAATGCACAAACAGTAATTTCTCCGCATTGCAAGGTGCAATTCTGAAATTTTTTGCTTTTTCCTGCTCCTTTTAGCATGATAAAGAAGATTCAAAGAGAGTGAGGTGCCAGCTCCTTTCATTCAGTCAGGAGCTTCAAACATTTCTGGTATATGAATAACATGTTTTTCAATGGCAAAAATCAATGAATATTGTAAATGCACAAACAGTAATTTCTCCGCATTGCAAGGTGCAATTCTGAAATTTTTTGCTTTTTCCTGCTCCTCTTAGCATGATAAAGAAGATTCAAAGAGAGTGAGATGCCAGCTCCTTTCATTCAGTCAGTAGCTTCAATCATTTCTGGACGTTTTTCAATGGCAAAAATCAATGAATATTGTAAATGCACAAACAGTAATTTCTCCGCATTGCAAGGTGCAATTCTGAAATTTTTTGCTTTTTCCTGCTCCTCTTAGCATGATAAAGAAGATTCAAAGAGAGTGAGATGCCAGCTCCTTTCATTCAGTCAGTAGCTTCAATCATTTCTGGACGTTTTTCAATGGCAAAAATCAATGAATATTGTAAATGCACAAACTGTAATTTCTCCGCATTGCAAGGTGCAATTCTGAAATTTTTTGCTTTTTCCTGCTCCTCTTAGCATGATAAAGAAGATTCAAAGAGAGTGAGATGCCAGCTCCTTTCATTCAGTCAGTAGCTTCAATCATTTCTGGACGTTTTTCAATGGCAAAAATCAATGAATATTGTAAATGCACAAACAGTAATTTCTCCGCATTGCAAGGTGCAATTCTGAAATTTTTTGCTTTTTCCTGCTCCTCTTAGCATGATAAAGAAGATTCAAAGAGAGTGAGATGCCAGCTCCTTTCATTCAGTCAGTAGCTTCAATCATTTCTGGACATTTTTCAATGGCAAAAATCAATGAATATTGTAAATGCACAAACAGTAATTTCTCCGCATTGCAAGGTGCAATTCTGAAATTTTTTGCTTTTTCCTGCTCCTCTTAGCATGATAAAGAAGATTCAAAGAGAGTGAGATGCCAGCTCCTTTCCTTCAGTCAGTAGCTTCAATCATTTCTGGTATATGAATATCATCATGTTTTTCAATGGCAAAAATCAATGAATTTTGTAAATGCACAAACAGTAATTTCTCCGCATTGCAAGGCGCAATTCTGAAATTTTTTGCTTTTTCCTGCTCCTCTTAGCATGATAAAGAAGTTTCAAAGAGAGTGAGATGCCAGCTCCTTTCATTCAGTCAGTAGCTTCAATCATTTCTGGACATTTTTCAATGGCAAAAATCAATGAATATTGTAAATGCACAAACAGTAATTTCTCCGCATTGCAAGGTGCAATTCTGAAATTTTTTGCTTTTTCCTGCTCCTCTTAGCATGATAAAGAAGATTCAAAGAGAGTGAGATGCCAGCTCCCCTCATTCAGTCAGTAGCTTCAATCATTTCTGGACGTTTTTCAATGGCAAAAATCAATGAATATTGTAAATGCACAAACAGTAATTTCTCCGCATTGCAAGGTGCAATTCTGAAATTTTTTGCTTTTTCCTGCTCCTCTTAGCATGATAAAGAAGATTGAAAGAGAGTGAGGTGCCAGCTCCTTTCATTCAGTCAGGAGCTTCAAACATTTCTGGTATATGAATAACATGTTTTTCAATGGCAAAAATCAATGAATATTGTAAATGCACAAACAGTAATTTCTCCGCATTGCAAGGTGCAATTCTGAAATTTTTTGCTTTTTCCTGCTCCTCTTAGCATGATAAAGAAGATTCAAAGAGAGTGAGATGCCAGCTCCTTTCATTCAGTCAGTAGCTTCAATCATTTCTGGACGTTTTTCAATGGCAAAAATCAATTAATATTGTAAATGCACAAACAGTAATTTCTCCGCATTGCTAGGTGCAATTCTGAAATTTTTTGCTTTTTCCTGCTACTCTTAGCATGATAAAGAAGATTCAAAGAGAGTGAGATGCCAGCTCCTTTCATTCAGTCAGTAGCTTCAATCATTTCTGGACATTTTTCAATGGCAAAAATCAATGAATATTGTAAATGCACAAACTGTAATTTCTCCGCATTGCAAGGTGCAATTCTGAAATTTTTTGCTTTTTCCTGCTCCTCTTAGCATGATAAAGAAGATTCAAAGAGAGTGAGATGCCAGCTCCTTTCATTCAGTCAGTAGCTTCAATCATTTCTGGACATTTTTCAATGGCAAAAATCAATGAATATTGTAAATGCACAAACAGTAATTTCTCCGCATTGCAAGGTGCAATTCTGAAATTTTTTGCTTTTTCCTGCTCCTCTTAGCATGATAAAGAAGATTCAAAGAGAGTGAGATGCCAGCTCCTTTCATTCAGTCAGTAGCTTCAATCATTTCTGGACATTTTTCAATGGCAAAAATCAATGAATATTGTAAATGCACAAACAGTAATTTCTCCGCATTGCAAGGTGCAATTCTGAAATTTTTTGCTTTTTCCTGCTCCTCTTAGCATGATAAAGAAGATTCAAAGAGAGTGAGATGTCAGCTCCTTTCATTCAGTCAGTAGCTTCAAACATTTCTGGTATATGAATAACATGATGTTTTTCAATGGCAAAAATCAATGAATATTGTAAATGCACAAACAGTAATTTCTCCGCATTGCAAGGTGCAATTCTGAAATTTTTTGCTTTTTCCTGCTCCTCTTAGCATGATAAAGAAGATTCAAAGAAAGTGAGATGCCAGCTCCTTTCATTCAGTCAGTAGCTTCAATCATTTCTGGTATATGAATAACATGATGTTTTTCAATGGCAAAAATCAATGAATTTTGTAAATGCACAAACAGTAATTTCTCAGCATTGCAAGGTGCAATTCTGAATTTTTTTGCTTTTTCCTGCTGCTCTTAGCATGATAAAGAAGATTCAAAGAGAGTGAGATGCCAGCTCCTTTCATTGTCAGTAGCTTCAATCATTTCTGGACGTTTTTCAATGGCAAAAATCAATGAATATTTTAAATGCACAAACAGTAATTTCTCCGCATTGCAAGGTGCAATTCTGAAATTTTTTGCTTTTTCCTGCTCCTCTTAGCATGATAAAGAAGATTCAAAGAGAGTGAGATGCCAGCTCCTTTCATTCAGTCAGTAGCTTCAATCATTTCTGGACGTTTTTCAATGGCAAAAATCAATGAATATTGTAAATGCACAAACAGTAATTTCTCCGCATTGCAAGGTGCAATTCTGAAATTTTTTGCTTTTTCCTGCTCCTTTTAGCATGATAAAGAAGATTCAAAGAGAGTGAGATGCCAGCTCCTTTCCTTCAGTCAGTAGCTTCAATCATTTCTGGTATATGAATAACATGATGTTTTTCAATGGCAAAAATCAATGAATTTTGTAAATGCACAAACAGTAATTTCTCCGCATTGCAAGGCGCAATTCTGAAATTTTTTGCTTTTTCCTGCTCCTCTTAGAATGATAAAGAAACTTCAAAGAGAGTGAGATGCCAGCTCCTTTCATTCAGTCAGTAGCTTCAATCATTTCTGGACATTTTTCAATGGCAAAAATCAATGAATATTGTAAATGCACAAACAGTAATTTCTCCGCATTGCAAGGTGCAATTCTGAAATTTTTTGCTTTTTCCTGCTCCTCTTAGCATGATAAAGAAGATTCAAAGAGAGTGAGATGCCAGCTCCTTTCATTCAGTCAGTAGCTTCAATCATTTCTGGACGTTTTTCAATGGCAAAAATCAATGAATATTGTAAATGCACAAACAGTAATTTCTCCGCATTGCAAGGTGCAATTCTGAAATTTTTTGCTTTTTCCTGCTCCTCTTAGCATGATAAAGAAGATTCAAAGAGAGTGAGGTGCCAGCTCCTTTCATTCAGTCAGGAGCTTCAAACATTTCTGGTATATGAATAACATGTTTTTCAATGGCAAAAATCAATGAATATTGTAAATGCACAAACAGTAATTTCTCCGCATTGCAAGGTGCAATTCTGAAATTTTTTGCTTTTTCCTGCTCCTCTTAGCATGATAAAGAAGATTCAAAGAGAGTGAGATGCCAGCTCCTTTCATTCAGTCAGTAGCTTCAATCATTTCTGGACGTTTTTCAATGGCAAAAATCAATGAATATTGTAAATGCACAAACAGTAATTTCTCCGCATTGCAAGGTGCAATTCTGAAATTTTTTGCTTTTTCCTGCTCCTCTTAGCATGATAAAGAAGATTCAAAGAGAGTGAGATGCCAGCTCCTTTCATTCAGTCAGTAGCTTCAATCATTTCTGGACGTTTTTCAATGGCAAAAATCAATGAATATTGTAAATGCACAAACTGTAATTTCTCCGCATTGCAAGGTGCAATTCTGAAATTTTTTGCTTTTTCCTGCTCCTCTTAGCATGATAAAGAAGATTCAAAGAGAGTGAGATGCCAGCTCCTTTCATTCAGTCAGTAGCTTCAATCATTTCTGGACATTTTTCAATGGCAAAAATCAATGAATATTGTAAATGCACAAACAGTAATTTCTCCGCATTGCAAGGTGCAATTCTGAAATTTTTTGCTTTTTCCTGCTCCTCTTAGCATGATAAAGAAGATTCAAAGAGAGTGAGATGCCAGCTCCTTTCCTTCAGTCAGTAGCTTCAATCATTTCTGGTATATGAATATCATCATGTTTTTCAATGGCAAAAATCAATGAATTTTGTAAATGCACAAACAGTAATTTCTCCGCATTGCAAGGCGCAATTCTGAAATTTTTTGCTTTTTCCTGCTCCTCTTAGCATGATAAAGAAGTTTCAAAGAGAGTGAGATGCCAGCTCCTTTCATTCAGTCAGTAGCTTCAATCATTTCTGGACATTTTTCAATGGCAAAAATCAATGAATATTGTAAATGCACAAACAGTAATTTCTCCGCATTGCAAGGTGCAATTCTGAAATTTTTTGCTTTTTCCTGCTCCTCTTAGCATGATAAAGAAGATTCAAAGAGAGTGAGATGCCAGCTCCCCTCATTCAGTCAGTAGCTTCAATCATTTCTGGACGTTTTTCAATGGCAAAAATCAATGAATATTGTAAATGCACAAACAGTAATTTCTCCGCATTGCAAGGTGCAATTCTGAAATTTTTTGCTTTTTCCTGCTCCTCTTAGCATGATAAAGAAGATTCAAAGAGAGTGAGGTGCCAGCTCCTTTCATTCAGTCAGGAGCTTCAAACATTTCTGGTATATGAATAACATGTTTTTCAATGGCAAAAATCAATGAATATTGTAAATGCACAAACAGTAATTTCTCCGCATTGCAAGGTGCAATTCTGAAATTTTTTGCTTTTTCCTGCTCCTCTTAGCATGATAAAGAAGATTCAAAGAGAGTGAGATGCCAGCTCCTTTCATTCAGTCAGTAGCTTCAATCATTTCTGGACGTTTTTCAATGGCAAAAATCAATTAATATTGTAAATGCACAAACAGTAATTTCTCCGCATTGCTAGGTGCAATTCTGAAATTTTTTGCTTTTTCCTGCTACTCTTAGCATGATAAAGAAGATTCAAAGAGAGTGAGATGCCAGCTCCTTTCATTCAGTCAGTAGCTTCAATCATTTCTGGACGTTTTTCAATGGCAAAAATCAATGAATATTGTAAATGCACAAACTGTAATTTCTCCGCATTGCAAGGTGCAATTCTGAAATTTTTTGCTTTTTCCTGCTCCTCTTAGCATGATAAAGAAGATTCAAAGAGAGTGAGATGCCAGCTCCTTTCATTCAGTCAGTAGCTTCAATCATTTCTGGACATTTTTCAATGGCAAAAATCAATGAATATTGTAAATGCACAAACAGTAATTTCTCCGCATTGCAAGGTGCAATTCTGAAATTTTTTGCTTTTTCCTGCTCCTCTTAGCATGATAAAGAAGATTCAAAGAGAGTGAGATGCCAGCTCCTTTCATTCAGTCAGTAGCTTCAATCATTTCTGGACATTTTTCAATGGCAAAAATCAATGAATATTGTAAATGCACAAACAGTAATTTCTCCGCATTGCAAGGTGCAATTCTGAAATTTTTTGCTTTTTCCTGCTCCTCTTAGCATGATAAAGAAGATTCAAAGAGAGTGAGATGTCAGCTCCTTTCATTCAGTCAGTAGCTTCAAACATTTCTGGTATATGAATAACATGATGTTTTTCAATGGCAAAAATCAATGAATATTGTAAATGCACAAACAGTAATTTCTCCGCATTGCAAGGTGCAATTCTGAAATTTTTTGCTTTTTCCTGCTCCTCTTAGCATGATAAAGAAGATTCAAAGAGAGTGAGATGCCAGCTCCTTTCATTCAGTCAGTAGCTTCAATCATTTCTGGTATATGAATAACATGATGTTTTTCAATGGCAAAAATCAATGAATTTTGTAAATGCACAAACAGTAATTTCTCAGCATTGCAAGGTGCAATTCTGAAATTTTTTGCTTTTTCCTGCTGCTCTTAGCATGATAAAGAAGATTCAAAGAGAGTGAGATGCCAGCTCCTTTCATTGTCAGTAGCTTCAATCATTTCTGGACGTTTTTCAATGGCAAAAATCAATGAATATTTTAAATGCACAAACAGTAATTTCTCCGCATTGCAAGGTGCAATTCTGAAATTTTTTGCTTTTTCCTGCTCCTCTTAGCATGATAAAGAAGATTCAAAGAGAGTGAGATGCCAGCTCCTTTCATTCAGTCAGTAGCTTCAATCATTTCTGGACGTTTTTCAATGGCAAAAATCAATGAATATTGTAAATGCACAAACAGTAATTTCTCCGCATTGCAAGGTGCAATTCTGAAATTTTTTGCTTTTTCCTGCTCCTTTTAGCATGATAAAGAAGATTCAAAGAGAGTGAGATGCCAGCTCCTTTCCTTCAGTCAGTAGCTTCAATCATTTCTGGTATATGAATAACATGATGTTTTTCAATGGCAAAAATCAATGAATTTTGTAAATGCACAAACAGTAATTTCTCCGCATTGCAAGGCGCAATTCTGAAATTTTTTGCTTTTTCCTGCTCCTCTTAGAATGATAAAGAAGATTCAAAGAGAGTGAGATGCCAGCTCCTTTCATTCAGTCAGTAGCTTCAATCATTTCTGGACATTTTTCAATGGCAAAAATCAATGAATATTGTAAATGCACAAACAGTAATTTCTCCGCATTGCAAGGTGCAATTCTGAAATTTTTTGCTTTTTCCTGCTCCTCTTAGCATGATAAAGAAGATTCAAAGAGAGTGAGATGCCAGCTCCTTTCATTCAGTCAGTAGCTTCAATCATTTCTGGACGTTTTTCAATGGCAAAAATCAATGAATATTGTAAATGCACAAACAGTAATTTCTCCGCATTGCAAGGTGCAATTCTGAAATTTTTTGCTTTTTCCTGCTCCTCTTAGCATGATAAAGAAGATTCAAAGAGAGTGAGGTGCCAGCTCCTTTCATTCAGTCAGGAGCTTCAAACATTTCTGGTATATGAATAACATGTTTTTCAATGGCAAAAATCAATGAATATTGTAAATGCACAAACAGTAATTTCTCCGCATTGCAAGGTGCAATTCTGAAATTTTTTGCTTTTTCCTGCTCCTCTTAGCATGATAAAGAAGATTCAAAGAGAGTGAGATGCCAGCTCCTTTCATTCAGTCAGTAGCTTCAATCATTTCTGGACGTTTTTCAATGGCAAAAATCAATGAATATTGTAAATGCACAAACAGTAATTTCTCCGCATTGCAAGGTGCAATTCTGAAATTTTTTGCTTTTTCCTGCTCCTCTTAGCATGATAAAGAAGATTCAAAGAGAGTGAGATGCCAGCTCCTTTCATTCAGTCAGTAGCTTCAATCATTTCTGGACGTTTTTCAATGGCAAAAATCAATGAATATTGTAAATGCACAAACTGTAATTTCTCCGCATTGCAAGGTGCAATTCTGAAATTTTTTGCTTTTTCCTGCTCCTCTTAGCATGATAAAGAAGATTCAAAGAGAGTGAGATGCCAGCTCCTTTCATTCAGTCAGTAGCTTCAATCATTTCTGGACGTTTTTCAATGGCAAAAATCAATGAATATTGTAAATGCACAAACAGTAATTTCTCCGCATTGCAAGGTGCAATTCTGAAATTTTTTGCTTTTTCCTGCTCCTCTTAGCATGATAAGATTCAAAGAGAGTGAGATGCCAGCTCCTTTCATTCAGTCAGTAGCTTCAATCATTTCTGGACATTTTTCAATGGCAAAAATCAATGAATATTGTAAATGCACAAACAGTAATTTCTCCGCATTGCAAGGTGCAATTCTGAAATTTTTTGCTTTTTCCTGCTCCTCTTAGCATGATAAAGAAGATTCAAAGAGAGTGAGATGCCAGCTCCTTTCCTTCAGTCAGTAGCTTCAATCATTTCTGGTATATGAATATCATCATGTTTTTCAATGGCAAAAATCAATGAATTTTGTAAATGCACAAACAGTAATTTCTCCGCATTGCAAGGCGCAATTCTGAAATTTTTTGCTTTTTCCTGCTCCTCTTAGCATGATAAAGAAGATTCAAAGAGAGTGAGATGCCAGCTCCTTTCATTCAGTCAGTAGCTTCAATCATTTCTGGACATTTTTCAATGGCAAAAATCAATGAATATTGTAAATGCACAAACAGTAATTTCTCCGCATTGCAAGGTGCAATTCTGAAATTTTTTGCTTTTTCCTGCTCCTCTTAGAATGATAAAGAAGATTCAAAGAGAGTGAGATGCCAGCTCCCCTCATTCAGTCAGTAGCTTCAATCATTTCTGGACGTTTTTCAATGGCAAAAATCAATGAATATTGTAAATGCACAAACAGTAATTTCTCCGCATTGCAAGGTGCAATTCTGAAATTTTTTGCTTTTTCCTGCTCCTCTTAGCATGATAAAGAAGATTCAAAGAGAGTGAGGTGCCAGCTCCTTTCATTCAGTCAGGAGCTTCAAACATTTCTGGTATATGAATAACATGTTTTTCAATGGCAAAAATCAATGAATATTGTAAATGCACAAACAGTAATTTCTCCGCATTGCAAGGTGCAATTCTGAAATTTTTTGCTTTTTCCTGCTCCTCTTAGCATGATAAAGAAGATTCAAAGAGAGTGAGATGCCAGCTCCTTTCATTCAGTCAGTAGCTTCAATCATTTCTGGACGTTTTTCAATGGCAAAAATCAATTAATATTGTAAATGCACAAACAGTAATTTCTCCGCATTGCTAGGTGCAATTCTGAAATTTTTTGCTTTTTCCTGCTACTCTTAGCATGATAAAGAAGATTCAAAGAGAGTGAGATGCCATCTCCTTTCATTCAGTCAGTAGCTTCAATCATTTCTGGACGTTTTTCAATGGCAAAAATCAATGAATATTGTAAATGCACAAACTGTAATTTCTCCGCATTGCAAGGTGCAATTCTGAAATTTTTTGCTTTTTCCTGCTCCTCTTAGCATGATAAAGAAGATTCAAAGAGAGTGAGATGCCAGCTCCTTTCATTCAGTCAGTAGCTTCAATCATTTCTGGACATTTTTCAATGGCAAAAATCAATGAATATTGTAAATGCACAAACAGTAATTTCTCCGCATTGCAAGGTGCAATTCTGAAATTTTTTGCTTTTTCCTGCTCCTCTTAGCATGATAAAGAAGATTCAAAGAGAGTGAGATGCCAGCTCCTTTCATTCAGTCAGTAGCTTCAATCATTTCTGGACATTTTTCAATGGCAAAAATCAATGAATATTGTAAATGCACAAACAGTAATTTCTCCGCATTGCAAGGTGCAATTCTGAAATTTTTTGCTTTTTCCTGCTCCTCTTAGCATGATAAAGAAGATTCAAAGAGAGTGAGATGTCAGCTCCTTTCATTCAGTCAGTAGCTTCAAACATTTCTGGTATATGAATAACATGATGTTTTTCAATGGCAAAAATCAATGAATATTGTAAATGCACAAACAGTAATTTCTCCGCATTGCAAGGTGCAATTCTGAAATTTTTTGCTTTTTCCTGCTCCTCTTAGCATGATAAAGAAGATTCAAAGAGAGTGAGATGCCAGCTCCTTTCATTCAGTCAGTAGCTTCAATCATTTCTGGTATATGAATAACATGATGTTTTTCAATGGCAAAAATCAATGAATTTTGTAAATGCACAAACAGTAATTTCTCAGCATTGCAAGGTGCAATTCTGAAATTTTTTCTCTTTCCTGCTGCTCTTAGCATGATAAAGAAGATTCAAAGAGAGTGAGATGCCAGCTCCTTTCATTGTCAGTAGCTTCAATCATTTCTGGACGTTTTTCAATGGCAAAAATCAATGAATATTTTAAATGCACAAACAGTAATTTCTCCGCATTGCAAGGTGCAATTCTGAAATTTTTTGCTTTTTCCTGCTCCTCTTAGCATGATAAAGAAGATTCAAAGAGAGTGAGATGCCAGCTCCTTTCATTCAGTCAGTAGCTTCAATCATTTCTGGACGTTTTTCAATGGCAAAAATCAATGAATATTGTAAATGCACAAACAGTAATTTCTCCGCATTGCAAGGTGCAATTCTGAAATTTTTTGCTTTTTCCTGCTCCTCTTAGCATGATAAAGAAGATTCAAAGAGAGTGAGATGCCAGCTCCTTTCATTCAGTCAGTAGCTTCAATCATTTCTGGACGTTTTTCAATGGCAAAAATCATTGAATATTGTAAATGCACAAACAGTAATTTCTCCGCATTGCAAGGTGCAATTCTGAAATTTTTTGCTTTTTCCTGCTCCTCTTAGCATGATAAAGAAGATTCAAAGAGAGTGAGATGCCAGCTCCTTTCATTCAGTCAGTAGCTTCAATCATTTCTGGTATATGAATAACATGATGTTTTTCAATGGCAAAAATCAAAGAATTTTGTAAATGCACAAACAGTAATTTCTCAGCATTGCAAGGTGCAATTCTGAAATTTTTTGCTTTTTCCTGCTCCTCTTAGCATGATAAAGAAGATTCAAAGAGAGTGAGATGCCAGCTCCTTTCATTGTCAGTAGCTTCAATCATTTCTGGACGTTTTTCAATGGCAAAAATCAATGAATATTGTAAATGCACAAACAGTAATTTCTCCGCATTGCAAGGTGCAATTCTGAAATTTTTGGCTTTTTCCTGCTCCTCTTAGCATTATGAAGAAGATTCAAAGAGAGTGAGATACCAGCTCCTTTCATTCAGTCAGTAGCTTCAAACATTTCTGGTATATGAATAACATGTTTTTCAATGGCAAAAATCAATGAATATTGTAAATGCACAAACAGTAATTTCTCCGCATTGCAAGGTGCAATTCTGAAATTTTTTGCTTTTTCCTGCTCCTCTTAGCATGATAAAGAAGATTCAAAGAGAGTGAGATGCCAGCTCCTTTCGTTCAGTCAGTAGCTTCAATCATTTCTGGATGTTTTTCAATGGCAAAAATCATTGAATATTGTAAATGCACAAACAGTAATTTCTCCGCATTGCAAGGTGCAATTCTGAAATTTTTTACTTTTTCCTGCTCCTCTTAGCATGATAAAGAAGATTCAAAGAGAGTGAGATGCCATCTCCTTTCATTCAGTCAGTAGCTTCAATCATTTCTGGACGTTTTTCAATTGCAAAAATCAATGAATATTGTAAATGCACAAACAGTAATTTCTCCGCATTGCAAGGTGCAATTCTGAAATTTTTTGCTTTTTCCTGCTCCTCTTAGCATGATAAAGAAGATTCAAAGAGAGTGAGATGCCAGCTCCTTTCATTCAGTCAGTAGCTTCAATCATTTCTGGACGTTTTTCAATGGCAAAAATCAATGAATATTGTAAATGCACAAACAGTAATTTCTCCGCATTGCAAGGTGCAATTCTGAAATTTTTTGCTTTTTCCTGCTCCTTTTAGCATGATAAACAAGATTCAAAGAGAGTGAGATGCCAGCTCCTTTCATTCAGTCAGTAGCTTCAATCATTTATGGACGTTTTTCAATTGCAAAAATCATTGAATATTGTAAATGCACAAACAGTAATTTCTCCGCATTGCAAGGTGCAATTCTGAAATTTTTTACTTTTTCCTGCTCCTCTTAGCATGATAAAGAAGATTCAAAGAGAGTGAGATGCCAGCTCCTTTCATTCAGTCAGTAGCTTCAATCATTTCTGGTATATGAATAACATGATGTTTTTCAATCGCAAAAATCAATGAATATTGTAAATGCACAAACAGTAATTTCTCCGCATTGCAAGGTGCAATTCTGAAATTTTTTGCTTTTTCCTGCTCCTCTTAGCATGATAAAGAAGATTCAAAGAGAGTGAGATGCCAGCTCCTTTCATTCAGTCAGTAGCTTCAATCATTTCCGGACGTTTTTCAATGGCAAAAATCAATGAATATTGTAAATGCACAAACAGTAATTTCTCCGCATTGCAAGGTGTAATTCTGAAATTTTTTGCTTTTTCCTGCTCCTCTTAGCATGATAAAGAAGATTCAAAGAGAGTGAGATGCCAGCTCCTTTCCTTCAGTCAGTAGCTTCAATCATTTCTGGTATATGAATAACATGATGTTTTTCAATGGCAAAAATCAATGAATTTTGTAAATGCACAAACAGTAATTTCTCCGCATTGCAAGGCGCAATTCTGAATTTTTTTGCTTTTTCCTGCTCCTCTTAGCATGATAAAGAAGATTCAAAGAGAGTGAGATGCTAGCTCCTTTCATTCAGTCAGTAGCTTCAATCATTTCTGGACGTTTTTCAATGGCAAAAATCAATGAATATTGTAAATGCACAAACAGTAATTTCTCCGCATTGCAAGGTGCAATTCTGAAATTTTTTGCTTTTTCCTGCTCCTCTTAGCATGATAAACAAGATTCAAAGAGAGTGAGGTGCCAGCTCCTTTCATTCAGTCAGGAGCTTCAAACATTTCTGGTATATGAATAACATGTTTTTCAATGGCAAAAATCAATGAATATTGTAAATGCACAAACAGTAATTTCTCCGCATTGCAAGGTGCAATTCTGAAATTTTTTGCTTTTTCCTGCTCCTCTTAGCATGATAAAGAAGATTCAAAGAGAGTGAGATGCCAGCTCCTTTCATTCAGTCAGTAGCTTCAATCATTTCTGGACATTTTTCAATGGCAAAAATCAATGAATATTGTAAATGCACAAACAGTAATTTCTCCGCATTGCAAGGTGCAATTCTGAAATTTTTTGCATTTTCCTGCTCCTCTTAGCATGATAAAGAAGATTCAAAGAGAGTGAGATGCCAGCTCCTTTCATTCAGTCAGTAGCTTCAATCATTTCTGGACGTTTTTCAATGGCAAAAATCAATGAATATTGTAAATGCACAAACTGTAATTTCTCCGCATTGCAAGGTGCAATTCTGAAATTTTTTGCTTTTTCCTGCTCCTCTTAGCATGATAAAGAAGATTCAAAGAGAGTGAGATGCCAGCTCCTTTCATTCAGTCAGTAGCTTCAATCATTTCTGGACGTTTTTCAATGGCAAAAATCAATGAATATTGTAAATGCACAAACAGTAATTTCTCCGCATTGCAAGGTGCAATTCTGAAATTTTTTGCTTTTTCCTGCTCCTCTTAGCATGATAAAGAAGATTCAAAGAGAGTGAGATGCCAGCTCCTTTCATTCAGTCAGTAGCTTCAATCATTTCTGGACGTTTTTCAATGGCAAAAATCAATGAATATTGTAAATGCACAAACAGTAATTTCTCCGCATTGCAAGGTGCAATTCTGAAATTTTTTGCTTTTTCCTGCTCCTCTTAGCATGATAAAGAAGATTCAAAGAGAGTGAGATGCCAGCTCCTTTCATTCAGTCAGTAGCTTCAATCATTTCTGGTATATGAATAACATGATGTTTTTCAATGGCAAAAATCAATGAATTTTGTAAATGCACAAACAGTAATTTCTCAGCATTGCAAGGTGCAATTCTGAAATTTTTTGCTTTTTCCTGCTCCTCTTAGCATGATAAAGAAGATTCAAAGAGAGTGAGATGCCAGCTCCTTTCATTGTCAGTAGCTTCAATCATTTCTGGACGTTTTTCAATGGCAAAAATCAATGAATATTGTAAATGCACAAACAGTAATTTCTCCGCATTGCAAGGTGCAATTCTGAAATTTTTTGCTTTTTCCTGCTCCTCTTAGCATTATGAAGAAGATTCAAAGAGAGTGAGATACCAGCTCCTTTCATTCAGTCAGTAGCTTCAAACATTTCTGGTATATGAATAACATGATGTTTTTCAATGGCAAAAATCAATGAATATTGTAAATGCACAAACAGTAATTTCTCCGCATTGCAAGGTGCAATTCTGAAATTTTTTGCTTTTTCCTGCTCCTCTTAGCATGATAAAGAAGATTCAAAGAGAGTGAGATGCCAGCTCCTTTAGTTCAGTCAGTAGCTTCAATCATTTCTGGACGTTTTTCAATGGCAAAAATCATTGAATATTGTAAATGCACAAACAGTAATTTCTCCGCATTGCAAGGTGCAATTCTGAAATTTTTTACTTTTTCCTGCTCCTCTTAGCATGATAAAGAAGATTCAAAGAGAGTGAGATGCCAGCTCCTTTCATTCAGTCAGTAGCTTCAATCATTTCTGGTATATGAATAACATGATGTTTTTCAATCGCAAAAATCAATGAATATTGTAAATGCACAAACAGTAATTTCTCCGCATTGCAAGGTGCAATTCTGAAATTTTTTGCTTTTTCCTGCTCCTCTTAGCATGATAAAGAAGATTCAAAGAGAGTGAGATGCCAGCTCCTTTCATTCAGTCAGTAGCTTCAATCATTTCTGGACGTTTTTCAATGGCAAAAATCAATGAATATTGTAAATGCACAAACAGTAATTTCTCCGCATTGCAAGGTGCAATTCTGAAATTTTTTGCTTTTTCCTGCTCCTCTTAGCATGATAAAGAAGATTCAAAGAGAGTGAGATGCCAGCTCCTTTCCTTCAGTCAGTAGCTTCAATCATTTCTGGCATATGAATAACATGATGTTTTTCAATGGCAAAAATCAATGAATTTTGTAAATGCACAAACAGTAATTTCTCCGCATTGCAAGGCGCAATTCTGAAATTTTTTGCTTTTTCCTGCTCCTCTTAGCATGATAAAGAAGATTCAAAGAGAGTGAGGTGCCAGCTCCTTTCATTCAGTCAGGAGCTTCAAACATTTCTGGTATATGAAGAACATGTTTTTCAATGGCAAAAATCAATGAATATTGTAAATGCACAAACAGTAATTTCTCCGCATTGCAAGGTGCAATTCTGAAATTTTTTGCTTTTTCCTGCTCCTCTTAGCATGATAAAGAAGATTCAAAGAGAGTGAGATGACAGCTCCTTTCATTCAGTCAGTAGCTTCAATCATTTCTGGACGTTTTTCAATGGCAAAAATCAATGAATATTGTAAATGCACAAACAGTAATTTCTCCGCATTGCAAGGTGCAATTCTGAAATTTTTTGCTTTTTCCTGCTCCTCTCAGCATGATAAAGAAGATTCAAAGAGAGTGAGGTGCCAGCTCCTTTCATTCAGTCAGGAGCTTCAAACATTTCTGGTATATGAATAACATGTTTTTCAATGGCAAAAATCAATGAATATTGTAAATGCACAAACAGTAATTTCTCCGCATTGCAAGGTGCAATTCTGAAATTTTTTGCTTTTTCCTGCTCCTCTTAGCATGATAAAGAAGATTCAAAGAGAGTGAGATGCCAGCTCCTTTCATTCAGTCAGTAGCTTCAATCATTTCTGGACGTTTTTCAATGGCAAAAATCAATGAATATTGTAAATGCACAAACAGTAATTTCTCCGCATTGCAAGGTGCAATTCTGAAATTTTTTGCTTTTTCCTGCTCCTCTTAGCATGATAAAGAAGATTCAAAGAGAGTGAGATGCCAGCTCCTTTCATTCAGTCAGTAGCTTCAATCATTTCTGGACGTTTTTCAATGGCAAAAATCAATGAATATTGTAAATGCACAAACAGCAATTTCTCCGCATTGCAAGGTGCAATTCTGAAATTTTTTGCTTTTTCCTGCTCCTCTTAGCATGATAAAGAAGATTCAAAGAGAGTGAGATGCCAGCTCCTTTCCTTCAGTCAGTAGCTTCAATCATTTCTGGCATATGAATAACATGATGTTTTTCAATGGCAAAAATCAATGAATTTTGTAAATGCACAAACAGTAATTTCTCCGCATTGCAAGGCGCAATTCTGAAATTTTTTGCTTTTTCCTGCTCCTCTTAGCATGATAAAGAAGATTCAAAGAGAGTGAGATGCCAGCTCCTTTCATTCAGTCAGTAGCTTCAATCATTTCTGGACATTTTTCAATGGCAAAAATCAATGAATATTGTAAATGCACAAACAGTAATTTCTCCGCATTGCAAGGTGCAATTCTGAAATTTTTTGCTTTTTCCTGCTCCTCTTAGCATGATAAAGAAGATTCAAAGAGAGTGAGATGACAGCTCCTTTCATTCAGTCAGTAGCTTCAATCATTTCTGGACGTTTTTCAATGGCAAAAATCAATGAATATTGTAAATGCACAAACAGTAATTTCTCCGCATTGCAAGGTGCAATTCTGAAATTTTTTGCTTTTTCCTGCTCCTCTTAGCATGATAAAGAAGATTCAAAGAGAGTGAGGTGCCAGCTCCTTTCATTCAGTCAGGAGCTTCAAACATTTCTGGTATATGAATAACATGTTTTTCAATGGCAAAAATCAATGAATATTGTAAATGCACAAACAGTAATTTCTCCGCATTGCAAGGTGCAATTCTGAAATTTTTTGCTTTTTCCTGCTCCTCTTAGCATGATAAAGAAGATTCAAAGAGAGTGAGATGCCAGCTCCTTTCATTCAGTCAGTAGCTTCAATCATTTCTGGACGTTTTTCAATGGCAAAAATCAATGAATATTGTAAATGCACAAACAGTAATTTCTCCGCATTGCAAGGTGCAATTCTGAAATTTTTTGCTTTTTCCTGCTCCTCTTAGCATGATAAAGAAGATTCAAAGAGAGTGAGATGCCAGCTCCTTTCATTCAGTCAGTAGCTTCAATCATTTCTGGACGTTTTTCAATGGCAAAAATCAATGAATATTGTAAATGCACAAACAGTAATTTCTCCGCATTGCAATGTGCAATTCTGAAATTTTTTGCTTTTTCCTGCTCCTCTTAGCATGATAAAGAAGATTCAAAGAGAGTGAGATGCCAGCTCCTTTCATTCAGTCAGTAGCTTCAAACATTTCTGGTATATGAATAACATGATGTTTTTCAATGGCAAAAATCAATGAATATTGTAAATGCACAAACAGTAATTTCTCCGCATTGCAAGGTGCAATTCTGAAATTTTTTGCTTTTTTCTGCTCCTCTTAGCATGATAAAGAAGATTCAAAGAGAGTGAGATGCCAGCTCCTTTCGTTCAGTCAGTAGCTTCAATCATTTCTGGACGTTTTTCAATGGCAAAAATCATTGAATATTATAAATGCACAAACAGTAATTTCTCCGCATTGCAAGGTGCAATTCTGAAATTTTTTACTTTTTCCTGCTCCTCTTAGCATGATAAAGAAGATTCAAAGAGAGTGAGATGCCAGCTCCTTTCATTCAGTCAGTAGCTTCAATCATTTCTGGTATATGAATAACATGATGTTTTTCAATGGCAAAAATCAATGAATATTGTAAATGCACAAACAGTAATTTCTCCGCATTGCAAGGTGCAATTCTGAAATTTTTTGCTTTTTCCTGCTCCTCTTAGCATGATAAAGAAGATTCAAAGAGAGTGAGATGCCAGCTCCTTTCATTCAGTCAGTAGCTTCAATCATTTCTGGACGTTTTTCAATGGCAAAAATCAATGAATATTGTAAATGCACAAACAGTAATTTCTCCGCATTGCAAGGTGCAATTCTGAAATTTTTTGCTTTTTCCTGCTCCTCTTAGCATGATAAATAAAATTCAAAGAGAGTGAGATGCCAGCTCCTTTCATTCAGTCAGTAGCTTTAATCATTTCTGGACGTTTTTCAATGGCAAAAATCATTGAATATTGTAAATGCACAATCAGTAATTTCTCCGCATTGCAAGGTGCAATTCTGAAATTTTTTACTTTTTCCTGCTCCTCTTAGCATGATAAAGAAGATTCAAAGAGAGTGAGATGCCAGCTCCTTTCATTCAGTCAGTAGCTTCAATCATTTCTGGTATATGAATAACATGATGTTTTTCAATCGCAAAAATCAATGAATATTGTAAATGCACAAACAGTAATTTCTCCGCATTGCAAGGTGCAATTCTGAAATTTTTTGCTTTTTCCTGCTCCACTTAGCATGATAAAGAAGATTCAAAGAGAGTGAGATGCCAGCTCCTTTCATTCAGTCAGTAGCTTCAATCATTTCTGGACGTTTTTCAATGGCAAAAACCAATGAATATTGTAAATGCACAAACAGTAATTTCTCCGCATTGCAAGGTGCAATTCTGAAATTTTTTGCTTTTTCCTGCTCCTCTTAGCATGATAAAGAAGATTCAAAGAGAGTGAGATGCCAGATCCTTTCCTTCAGTCAGTAGCTTCAATCATTTCTGGTATATGAATAACATGATGTTTTTCAATGGCAAAAATCAATGAATTTTGTAAATGCACAAACAGTAATTTCTCCGCATTGCAAGGCGCAATTCTGAAATTTTTTGCTTTTTCCTGCTCCTCTTAGCATGATAAAGAAGATTCAAAGAGAGTGAGATGCCAGCTCCTTTCATTCAGTCAGTAGCTTCAATCATTTCTGGACATTTTTCAATGGCAAAAATCAATGAATATTGTAAATGCACAAACAGTAATTTCTCCGCATTGCAAGGTGCAATTCTGAAATTTTTTGCTTTTTCCTGCTCCTCTTAGCATGATAAAGAAGATTCAAAGAGAGTGAGATGCCAGCTCCTTTCATTCAGTCAGTAGCTTCAATCATTTCTGGACGTTTTTCAATGGCAAAAATCAATGAATATTGTAAATGCACAAACAGTAATTTCTCCGCATTGCAAGGTGCAATTCTGAAATTTTTTGCTTTTTCCTGCTCCTCTTAGCATGATAAAGAAGATTCAAAGAGAGTGAGATGCCAGCTCCTTTCATTCAGTCAGTAGCTTCAATCATTTCTGGACGTTTTTCAATGGCAAAAATCAATGAATATTGTAAATGCACAAACAGTAATTTCTCCGCATTGCAAGGTGCAATTCTGAAATTTTTTGCTTTTTCCTGCTCCTCTTAGCATGATAAAGAAGATTCAAAGAGAGTGAGATGCCAGATCCTTTCCTTCAGTCAGTAGCTTCAATCATTTCTGGTATATGAATAACATGATGTTTTTCAATGGCAAAAATCAATGAATTTTGTAAATGCACAAACAGTAATTTCTCCGCATTGCAAGGCGCAATTCTGAAATTTTTTGCTTTTTCCTGCTCCTCTTAGCATGATAAAGAAGATTCAAAGAGAGTGAGATGCCAGCTCCTTTCATTCAGTCAGTAGCTTCAATCATTTCTGGACATTTTTCAATGGCAAAAATCAATGAATATTGTAAATGCACAAACAGTAATTTCTCCGCATTGCAAGGTGCAATTCTGAAATTTTTTGCTTTTTCCTGCTCCTCTTAGCATGATAAAGAAGATTCAAAGAGAGTGAGATGCCAGCTCCTTTCATTCAGTCAGTAGCTTCAATCATTTCTGGACGTTTTTCAATGGCAAAAATCAATGAATATTGTAAATGCACAAACAGTAATTTCTCCGCATTGCAAGGTGCAATTCTGAAATTTTTTGCTTTTTCCTGCTCCTCTTAGCATGATAAAGAAGATTCAAAGAGAGTGAGATGCCAGCTCCTTTCATTCAGTCAGTAGCTTCAATCATTTCTGGACGTTTTTCAATGGCAAAAATCAATGAATATTGTAAATGCACAAACAGTAATTTCTCCGCATTGCAATGTGCAATTCTGAAATTTTTTGCTTTTTCCTGCTCCTCTTAGCATGATAAAGAAGATTCAAAGAGAGTGAGATGCCAGCTCCTTTCATTCAGTCAGTAGCTTCAAACATTTCTGGTACATGAATAACATGATGTTTTTCAATGGCAAAAATCAATGAATATTGTAAATGCACAAACAGTAATTTCTCCGCATTGCAAGGTGCAATTCTGAAATTTTTTGCTTTTTCCTGCTCCTCTTAGCATGATAAAGAAGATTCAAAGAGAGTGAGATGCCAGCTCCTTTCGTTCAGTCAGTAGCTTCAATCATTTCTGGATGTTTTTCAATGGCAAAAATCATTGAATATTATAAATGCACAAACAGTAATTTCTCCGCATTGCAAGGTGCATTTCTGAAATTTTTTACTTTTTCCTGCTCCTCTTAGCATGATAAAGAAGATTCAAAGAGAGTGAGATGCCAGCTCCTTTCATTCAGTCAGTAGCTTCAATCATTTCTGGTATATGAATAACATGATGTTTTTCAATGGCAAAAATCAATGAATATTGTAAATGCACAAACAGTAATTTCTCCGCATTGCAAGGTGCAATTCTGAAATTTTTTGCTTTTTTCTGCTCCTCTTAGCATGATAAAGAAGATTCAAAGAGAGTGAGATGCCAGCTCCTTTCATTCAGTCAGTAGCTTCAATCATTTCTGGACGTTTTTCAATGGCAAAAATCAATGAATATTGTAAATGCACAAACAGTAATTTCTCCGCATTGCAAGGTGCAATTCTGAAATTTTTTGCTTTTTCCTGCTCCTCTTAGCATGATAAACAAGATTCAAAGAGAGTGAGATGCCAGCTCCTTTCATTCAGTCAGTAGCTTCAATCATTTCTGGACGTTTTTCAATGGCAAAAATCATTGAATATTGTAAATGCACAAACAGTAATTTCTCCGCATTGCAAGGTGCAATTCTGAAATTTTTTGCTTTTTCCTGCTCCTCTTAGCATGATAAAGAAGATTCAAAGAGAGTGAGATGCCAGCTCCTTTCATTCAGTCAGTAGCTTCAATCATTTCTGGACGTTTTTCAATGGCAAAAATCAATGAATATTGTAAATGCACAAACAGTAATTTCTCCGCATTGCAAGGTGCAATTCTGAAATTTTTTGCTTTTTCCTGCTCCTCTAAGCATGATAAAGAAGATTCAAAGAGAGTGAGATGCCAGATCCTTTCCTTCAGTCAGTAGCTTCAATCATTTCTGGTATATGAATAACATGATGTTTTTCAATCGCAAAAATCAATGAATATTGTAAATGCACAAACAGTAATTTCTCCGCATTGCAAGGTGCAATTCTGAAATTTTTTGCTTTTTCCTGCTCCTCTTAGCATGATAAAGAAGATTCAAAGAGAGTGAGATGCCAGCTCCTTTCATTCAGTCAGTAGCTTCAATCATTTCTGGACGTTTTTCAATGGCAAAAATCAATGAATATTGTAAATGCACAAACAGTAATTTCTCCGCATTGCAAGGTGCAATTCTGAAATTTTTTGCTTTTTCCTGCTCCTCTAAGCATGATAAAGAAGATTCAAAGAGAGTGAGATGCCAGATCCTTTCCTTCAGTCAGTAGCTTCAATCATTTCTGGTATATGAATAACATGATGTTTTTCAATGGCAAAAATCAATGAATTTTGTAAATGCACAAACAGTAATTTCTCCGCATTGCAAGGCGCAATTCTGAAATTTTTTGCTTTTTCCTGCTCCTCTTAGCATGATAAAGAAGATTCAAAGAGAGTGAGATGCCAGCTCCTTTCATTCAGTCAGTAGCTTCAATCATTTCTGGACATTTTTCAATGGCAAAAATCAATGAATATTGTAAATGCACAAACAGTAATTTCTCCGCATTGCAAGGTGCAATTCTGAAATTTTTTGCTTTTTCCTGCTCCTCTTAGCATGATAAAGAAGATTCAAAGAGAGTGAGATGCCAGCTCCTTTCATTCAGTCAGTAGCTTCAATCATTTCTGGACGTTTTTCAATGGCAAAAATCAATGAATATTGTAAATGCACAAACAGTAATTTCTCCGCATTGCAAGGTGCAATTCTGAAATTTTTTGCTTTTTCCTGCTCCTATTAGCATGATAAAGAAGATTCAAAGAGAGTGAGATGCCAGCTCCTTTCATTCAGTCAGTAGCTTCAATCATTTCTGGACGTTTTTCAATGGCAAAAATCAATGAATATTGTAAATGCACAAACAGTAATTTCTCCGCATTGCAAGGTGCAATTCTGAAATTTTTTGCTTTTTCCTGCTCCTCTTAGCATGATAAAGAAGATTCAAAGAGAGTGAGATGCCAGCTCCTTTCATTCAGTCAGTAGCTTCAATCATTTCTGGACGTTTTTCAATGGCAAAAATCAATGAATATTGTAAATGCACAAACTGTAATTTCTCCGCATTGCAAGGTGCAATTCTGAAATTTTTTGCTTTTTCCTGCTCCTCTTAGCATGATAAAGAAGATTCAAAGAGAGTGAGATGCCAGCTCCTTTCATTCAGTCAGTAGCTTCAATCATTTCTGGTATATGAATAACATGATGTTTTTCAATAGCAAAAATCAATGAATATTGTAAATGCACAAACAGTAATTTCTCCGCATTGCAAGGTGCAATTCTGAAATTTTTTGCTTTTTCCTGCTCCTCTTAGCATGATAAAGAAGATTCAAAGAGAGTGAGATGCCAGCTCCTTTCATTCAGTCAGTAGCTTCAATCATTTCTGGACGTTTTTCAATGGCAAAAATCAATGAATATTGTAAATGCACAAACAGTAATTTCTCCGCATTGCAAGGTGCAATTCTGAAATTTTTTACTTTTTCCTGCTCCTCTTAGCATGATAAAGAAGATTCAAAGAGAGTGAGATGCCAGCTCCTTTCATTCAGTCAGTAGCTTCAATCATTTCTGGTATATGAATAACATGATGTTTTTCAATCGCAAAAATCAATGAATATTGTAAATGCACAAACAGTAATTTCTCCGCATTGCAAGGTGCAATTCTGAAATTTTTTGCTTTTTCCTGCTCCTCTTAGCATGATAAAGAAGATTCAAAGAGAGTGAGATGCCAGCTCCTTTCATTCAGTCAGTAGCTTCAATCATTTCTGGACGTTTTTCAATGGCAAAAATCAATGAATATTGTAAATGCACAAACAGTAATTTCTCCGCATTGCAAGGTGCAATTCTGAAATTCTTTGCTTTTTCCTGCTCCTCTAAGCATGATAAAGAAGATTCAAAGAGAGTGAGATGCCAGATCCTTTCCTTCAGTCAGTAGCTTCAATCATTTCTGGTATATGAATAACAAGATGTTTTTCAATGGCAAAAATCAATGAATTTTGTAAATGCACAAACAGTAATTTCTCCGCATTGCAAGGCGCAATTCTGAAATTTTTTACTTTTTCCTGCTCCTCTTAGCATGATAAAGAAGATTCAAAGAGAGTGAGATGCCAGCTCCTTTCATTCAGTCAGTAGCTTCAATCATTTCTGGTATATGAATAACATGATGTTTTTCAATGGCAAAAATCAATGAATATTGTAAATGCACAAACAGTAATTTCTCCGCATTGCAAGGTGCAATTCTGAAATTTTTTGCTTTTTCCTGCTCCTCTTAGCATGATAAAGAAGATTCAAAGAGAGTGAGATGCCAGCTCCTTTCATTCAGTCAGTAGCTTCAATCATTTCTGGACGTTTTTCAATGGCAAAAATCAATGAATATTGTAAATGCACAAACAGTAATTTCTCCGCATTGCAAGGTGCAATTCTGAAATTTTTTGCTTTTTCCTGCTCCTCTTAGCATGATAAAGAAGATTCAAAGAGAGTGAGATGCCAGCTCCTTTCATTCAGTCAGTAGCTTTAATCATTTCTGGACGTTTTTCAATGGCAAAAATCATTGAATATTGTAAATGCACAATCAGTAATTTCTCCGCATTGCAAGGTGCTATTCTGAAATTTTTTACTTTTTCCTGCTCCTCTTAGCATGATAAAGAAGATTCAAAGAGAGTGAGATGCCAGCTCCTTTCATTCAGTCAGTAGCTTCAATCATTTCTGGTATATGAATAACATGATGTTTTTCAATCGCAAAAATCAATGAATATTGTAAATGCACAAACAGTAATTTCTCCGCATTGCAAGGTGCAATTCTGAAATTTTTTGCTTTTTCCTGCTCCTCTTAGCATGATAAAGAAGATTCAAAGAGAGTGAGATGCCAGCTCCTTTCATTCAGTCAGTAGCTTCAATCATTTCTGGACGTTTTTCAATGGCAAAAACCAATGAATATTGTAAATGCACAAACAGTAATTTCTCCGCATTGCAAGGTGCAATTCTGAAACTTTTTGCTTTTTCCTGCTCCTCTTAGCATGATAAAGAAGATTCAAAGAGAGTGAGATGCCAGATCCTTTCCTTCAGTCAGTAGCTTCAATCATTTCTGGTATATGAATAACATGATGTTTTTCAATGGCAAAAATCAATGAATTTTGTAAATGCACAAACAGTAATTTCTCCGCATTGCAAGGCGCAATTCTGAAATTTTTTGCTTTTTCCTGCTCCTCTTAGCATGATAAAGAAGATTCAAAGAGAGTGAGATGCCAGCTCCTTTCATTCAGTCAGTAGCTTCAATCATTTCTGGACATTTTTCAATGGCAAAAATCAATGAATATTGTAAATGCACAAACAGTAATTTCTCCGCATTGCAAGGTGCAATTCTGAAATTTTTTGCTTTTTCCTGCTCCTCTTAGCATGATAAAGAAGATTCAAAGAGAGTGAGATGCCAGCTCCTTTCATTCAGTCAGTAGCTTCAATCATTTCTGGACGTTTTTCAATGGCAAAAATCAATGAATATTGTAAATGCACAAACAGTAATTTCTCCGCATTGCAATGTGCAATTCTGAAATTTTTTGCTTTTTCCTGCTCCTCTTAGCATGATAAAGAAGATTCAAAGAGAGTGAGATGCCAGCTCCTTTCATTCAGTCAGTAGCTTCAATCATTTCTGGACGTTTTTCAATGGCAAAAATCAATGAATATTGTAAATGCACAAACAGTAATTTCTCCGCATTGCAAGGTGCAATTCTGAAATTTTTTGCTTTTTCCTGCTCCTCTTAGCATGATAAAGAAGATTCAAAGAGAGTGAGATGCCAGATCCTTTCCTTCAGTCAGTAGCTTCAATCATTTCTGGTATATGAATAACATGATGTTTTTCAATGGCAAAAATCAATGAATTTTGTAAATGCACAAACAGTAATTTCTCCGCATTGCAAGGCGCAATTCTGAAATTTTTTGCTTTTTCCTGCTCCTCTTAGCATGATAAAGAAGATTCAAAGAGAGTGAGATGCCAGCTCCTTTCATTCAGTCAGTAGCTTCAATCATTTCTGGACATTTTTCAATGGCAAAAATCAATGAATATTGTAAATGCACAAACAGTAATTTCTCCGCATTGCAAGGTGCAATTCTGAAATTTTTTGCTTTTTCCTGCTCCTCTTAGCATGATAAAGAAGATTCAAAGAGAGTGAGATGCCAGCTCCTTTCATTCAGTCAGTAGCTTCAATCATTTCTGGACGTTTTTCAATGGCAAAAATCAATGAATATTGTAAATGCACAAACAGTAATTTCTCCGCATTGCAAGGTGCAATTCTGAAATTTTTTGCTTTTTCCTGCTCCTCTTAGCATGATAAAGAAGATTCAAAGAGAGTGAGATGCCAGCTCCTTTCATTCAGTCAGTAGCTTCAATCATTTCTGGACGTTTTTCAATGGCAAAAATCAATGAATATTGTAAATGCACAAACAGTAATTTCTCCGCATTGCAATGTGCAATTCTGAAATTTTTTGCTTTTTCCTGCTCCTCTTAGCATGATAAAGAAGATTCAAATAGAGTGAGATGCCAGCTCCTTTCATTCAGTCAGTAGCTTCAAACATTTCTGGTACATGAATAACATGATGTTTTTCAATGGCAAAAATCAATGAATATTGTAAATGCACAAACAGTAATTTCTCCGCATTGCAAGGTGCAATTCTGAAATTTTTTGCTTTTTCCTGCTCCTCTTAGCATGATAAAGAAGATTCAAAGAGAGTGAGATGCCAGCTCCTTTCGTTCAGTCAGTAGCTTCAATCATTTCTGGACGTTTTTCAATGGCAAAAATCATTGAATATTATAAATGCACAAACAGTAATTTCTCCGCATTGCAAGGTGCAATTCTGAAATTTTTTACTTTTTCCTGCTCCTCTTAGCATGATAAAGAAGATTCAAAGAGAGTGAGATGCCAGCTCCTTTCATTCAGTCAGTAGCTTCAATCATTTCTGGTATATGAATAACATGATGTTTTTCAATGGCAAAAATCAATGAATATTGTAAATGCACAAACAGTAATTTCTCCGCATTGCAATGTGCAATTCTGAAATTTTTTGCTTTTTCCTGCTCCTCTTAGCATGATAAAGAAGATTCAAATAGAGTGAGATGCCAGCTCCTTTCATTCAGTCAGTAGCTTCAAACATTTCTGGTACATGAATAACATGATGTTTTTCAATGGCAAAAATCAATGAATATTGTAAATGCACAAACAGTAATTTCTCCGCATTGCAAGGTGCAATTCTGAAATTTTTTGCTTTTTCCTGCTCCTCTTAGCATGATAAAGAAGATTCAAAGAGAGTGAGATGCCAGCTCCTTTCGTTCAGTCAGTAGCTTCAATCATTTCTGGACGTTTTTCAATGGCAAAAATCATTGAATATTATAAATGCACAAACAGTAATTTCTCCGCATTGCAAGGTGCAATTCTGAAATTTTTTACTTTTTCCTGCTCCTCTTAGCATGATAAAGAAGATTCAAAGAGAGTGAGATGCCAGCTCCTTTCATTCAGTCAGTAGCTTCAATCATTTCTGGTATATGAATAACATGATGTTTTTCAATGGCAAAAATCAATGAATATTGTAAATGCACAAACAGTAATTTCTCCGCATTGCAAGGTGCAATTCTGAAATTTTTTGCTTTTTCCTGCTCCTCTTAGCATGATAAAGAAGATTCAAAGAGAGTGAGATGCCAGCTCCTTTCATTCAGTCAGTAGCTTCAATCATTTCTGGACGTTTTTCAATGGCAAAAATCTATGAATATTGTAAATGCACAAACAGTAATTTCTCCGCATTGCAAGGTGCAATTCTGAAATTTTTTGCTTTTTCCTGCTCCTCTTAGCATGATAAACAAGATTCAAAGAGAGTGAGATGCCAGCTCCTTTCATTCAGTCAGTAGCTTCAATCATTTCTGGACGTTTTTCAATGGCAAAAATCATTGAATATTGTAAATGCACAAACAGTAATTTCTCCGCATTGCAAGGTGCAATTCTGAAATTTTTTACTTTTTCCTGCTCCTCTTAGCATGATAAAGAAGATTCAAAGAGAGTGAGATGCCAGCTCCTTTCATTCAGTCAGTAGCTTCAATCATTTCTGGTATATGAATAACATGATGTTTTTCAATCGCAAAAATTAATGAATATTGTAAATGCACAAACAGTAATTTCTCCGCACTGCAAGGTGCAATTCTGAAATTTTTTGCTTTTTCCTGCTCCTCTTAGCATGATAAAGAAGATTAAAAAAGAGTGAGATGCCAGCTCCTTTCATTCAGTCAGTACCTTCAATCATTTCTGGACGTTTTTCAATGGCAAAAATCAATGAATATTGTAAATGCACAAACAGTAATTTCTCCGCATTGCAAGGTGCAATTCTGAAATTTTTTGCTTTTTCCTGCTCCTCTTAGCATGATAAAGAAGATTCAAAGAGAGTGAGATGCCAGCTCCTTTCATTCAGTCAGTAGCTTCAATCATTTCTGGACATTTTTCAATGGCAAAAATCAATGAATATTGTAAATGCACAAACTGTAATTTCTCCGCATTGCAAGGTGCAATTCTGAAATTTTTTGCTTTTTCCTGCTCCTCTTAGCATGATAAAGAAGATTCAAAGAGAGTGAGATGCCAGCTCCTTTCATTCAGTCAGTAGCTTCAATCATTTCTGGTATATGAATAACATGATGTTTTTCAATAGCAAAAATCAATGAATATTGTAAATGCACAAACAGTAATTTCTCCGCATTGCAAGGTGCAATTCTGAAATTTTTTGCTTTTTCCTGCTCCTCTTAGCATGATAAAGAAGATTCAAAGAGAGTGAGATGCCAGCTCCTTTCATTCAGTCAGTAGCTTCAATCATTTCTGGACGTTTTTCAATGGCAAAAATCAATGAATATTGTAAATGCACAAACAGTAATTTCTCCGCATTGCAAGGTGCAATTCTGAAATTTTTTACTTTTTCCTGCTCCTCTTAGCATGATAAAGAAGATTCAAAGAGAGTGAGATGCCAGCTCCTTTCATTCAGTCAGTAGCTTCAATCATTTCTGGTATATGAATAACATGATGTTTTTCAATCGCAAAAATCAATGAATATTGTAAATGCACAAACAGTAATTTCTCCGCATTGCAAGGTGCAATTCTGAAATTTTTTGCTTTTTCCTGCTCCTCTTAGCATGATAAAGAAGATTCAAAGAGAGTGAGATGCCAGCTCCTTTCATTCAGTCAGTAGCTTCAATCATTTCTGGACGTTTTTCAATGGCAAAAATCAATGAATATTGTAAATGCACAAACAGTAATTTCTCCGCATTGCAAGGTGCAATTCTGAAATTTTTTGCTTTTTCCTGCTCCTCTTAGCATGATAAAGAAGATTCAAAGAGAGTGAGATGCCAGATCCTTTCCTTCAGTCAGTAGCTTCAATCATTTCTGGTATATGAATAACATGATGTTTTTCAATGGCAAAAATAAATGAATTTTGTAAATGCACAAACAGTAATTTCTCCGCATTGCAAGGCGCAATTCTGAAATTTTTTGCTTTTTCCTGCTCCTCTTAGCATGATAAAGAAGATTCAAAGAGAGTGAGATGCCAGCTCCTTTCATTCAGTCAGTAGCTTCAATCATTTCTGGACATTTTTCAATGGCAAAAATCAATGAATATTGTAAATGCACAAACAGTAATTTCTCCGCATTGCAAGGTGCAATTCTGAAATTTTTTGCTTTTTCCTGCTCCTCTTAGCATGATAAAGAAGATTCAAAGAGAGTGAGATGCCAGCTCCTTTCATTCAGTCAGTAGCTTCAATCATTTCTGGACGTTTTTCAATGGCAAAAATCAATGAATATTGTAAATGCACAAACAGTAATTTCTCCGCATTGCAAGGTGCAATTCTGAAATTTTTTGCTTTTTCCTGCTCCTCTTAGCATGATAAAGAAGATTCAAAGAGAGTGAGATGCCAGCTCCTTTCATTCAGTCAGTAGCTTCAATCATTTCTGGACGTTTTTCAATGGCAAAAATCAATGAATATTGTAAATGCACAAACAGTAATTTCTCCGCATTGCAATGTGCAATTCTGAAATTTTTTGCTTTTTCCTGCTCCTCTTAGCATGATAAAGAAGATTCAAAGAGAGTGAGATGCCAGCTCCTTTCATTCAGTCAGTAGCTTCAAACATTTCTGGTACATGAATAACATGATGTTTTTCAATGGCAAAAATCAATGAATATTGTAAATGCACAAACAGTAATTTCTCCGCATTGCAAGGTGCAATTCTGAAATTTTTTGCTTTTTCCTGCTCCTCTTAGCATGATAAAGAAGATTCAAAGAGAGTGAGATGCCAGCTCCTTTCGTTCAGTCAGTAGCTTCAATCATTTCTGGACGTTTTTCAATGGCAAAAATCATTGAATATTATAAATGCACAAACAGTAATTTCTCCGCATTGCAAGGTGCAATTCTGAAATTTTTTACTTTTTCCTGCTCCTCTTAGCATGATAAAGAAGATTCAAAGAGAGTGAGATGCCAGCTCCTTTCATTCAGTCAGTAGCTTCAATCATTTCTGGTATATGAATAACATGATGTTTTTCAATGGCAAAAATCAATGAATATTGTAAATGCACAAACAGTAATTTCTCCGCATTGCAAGGTGCAATTCTGAAATTTTTTGCTTTTTCCTGCTCCTCTTAGCATGATAAAGAAGATTCAAAGAGAGTGAGATGCCAGCTCCTTTCATTCAGTCAGTAGCTTCAATCATTTCTGGACGTTTTTCAATGGCAAAAATCTATGAATATTGTAAATGCACAAAGAGTAGTTTCTCCGCATTGCAAGGTGCAATTCTGAAATTTTTTGCTTTTTCCTGCTCCTCTTAGCATGATAAACAAGATTCAAAGAGAGTGAGATGCCAGCTCCTTTCATTCAGTCAGTAGCTTCAATCATTTCTGGACGTTTTTCAATGGCAAAAATCATTGAATATTGTAAATGCACAAACAGTAATTTCTCCGCATTGCAAGGTGCAATTCTGAAATTTTTTACTTTTTCCTGCTCCTCTTAGCATGATAAAGAAGATTCAAAGAGAGTGAGATGCCAGCTCCTTTCATTCAGTCAGTAGCTTCAATCATTTCTGGTATATGAATAACATGATGTTTTTCAATCGCAAAAATTAATGAATATTGTAAATGCACAAACAGTAATTTCTCCGCACTGCAAGGTGCAATTCTGAAATTTTTTGCTTTTTCCTGCTCCTCTTAGCATGATAAAGAAGATTAAAAAAGAGTGAGATGCCAGCTCCTTTCATTCAGTCAGTACCTTCAATCATTTCTGGACGTTTTTCAATGGCAAAAATCAATGAATATTGTAAATGCACAAACAGTAATTTCTCCGCATTGCAAGGTGCAATTCTGAAATTTTTTGCTTTTTCCTGCTCCTCTTAGCATGATAAAGAAGATTCAAAGAGAGTGAGATGCCAGCTCCTTTCATTCAGTCAGTAGCTTCAATCATTTCTGGACATTTTTCAATGGCAAAAATCAATGAATATTGTAAATGCACAAACAGTAATTTCTCCGCATTGCAAGGTGCAATTCTGAAATTTTTTGCTTTTTCCTGCTCCTCTTAGCATGATAAAGAAGATTCAAAGAGAGTGAGATGCCAGCTCCTTTCATTCAGTCAGTAGCTTCAATCATTTCTGGTATATGAATAACATGATGTTTTTCAATAGCAAAAATCAATGAATATTGTAAATGCACAAACAGTAATTTCTCCGCATTGCAAGGTGCAATTCTGAAATTTTTTGCTTTTTCCTGCTCCTCTTAGCATGATAAAGAAGATTCAAAGAGAGTGAGATGCCAGCTCCTTTCATTCAGTCAGTAGCTTCAATCATTTCTGGACGTTTTTCAATGGCAAAAATCAATGAATATTGTAAATGCACAAACAGTAATTTCTCCGCATTGCAAGGTGCAATTCTGAAATTTTTTACTTTTTCCTGCTCCTCTTAGCATGATAAAGAAGATTCAAAGAGAGTGAGATGCCAGCTCCTTTTATTCAGTCAGTAGCTTCAATCATTTCTGGTATATGAATAACATGATGTTTTTCAATCGCAAAAATCAATGAATATTGTAAATGCACAAACAGTAATTTCTCCGCATTGCAAGGTGCAATTCTGAATTTTTTTGCTTTTTCCTGCTCCTCTTAGCATGATAAAGAAGATTCAAAGATAGTGAGATGCCAGCTCCTTTCATTCAGTCAGTAGCTTCAATCATTTCTGGACGTTTTTCAATGGCAAAAATCAATGAATATTGTAAATGCACAAACAGTAATTTCTCCGCATTGCAAGGTGCAATTCTGAAATTCTTTGCTTTTTCCTGCTCCTCTAAGCATGATAAAGAAGATTCAAAGAGAGTGAGATGCCAGCTCCTTTCATTCAGTCAGTAGCTTCAATCATTTCTGGTATATGAATAACATGATGTTTTTCAATCGCAAAAATCAATGAATATTGTAAATGCACAAACAGTAATTTCTCCGCATTGCAAGGTGCAATTCTGAAATTTTTTGCTTTTTCCTGCTCCTCTTAGCATGATAAAGAAGATTCAAAGAGAGTGAGATGCCAGCTCCTTTCATTCAGTCAGTACCTTCAATCATTTCTGGACGTTTTTCAATGGCAAAAATCAATGAATATTGTAAATGCACAAACAGTAATTTCTCCGCATTGCAAGGTGCAATTCTGAAATTTTTTGCTTTTTCCTGCTCCTCTTAGCATGATAAAGAAGATTCAAAGAGAGTGAGATGCCAGCTCCTTTCATTCAGTCAGTAGCTTCAATCATTTCTGGACGTTTTTCAATGGCAAAAATCAATGAATATTGTAAATGCACAAACTGTAATTTCTCCGCATTGCAAGGTGCAATTCTGAAATTTTTTGCTTTTTCCTGCTCCTCTTAGCATGATAAAGAAGATTCAAAGAGAGTGAGATGCCAGCTCCTTTCATTCAGTCAGTAGCTTCAATCATTTCTGGTATATGAATAACATGATGTTTTTCAATAGCAAAAATCAATGAATATTGTAAATGCACAAACAGTAATTTCTCCGCATTGCAAGGTGCAATTCTGAAATTTTTTGCTTTTTCCTGCTCCTCTTAGCATGATAAAGAAGATTCAAAGAGAGTGAGATGCCAGCTCCTTTCATTCAGTCAGTAGCTTCAATCATTTCTGGACGTTTTTCAATGGAAAAATCAATGAATATTGTAAATGCACAAACAGTAATTTCTCCGCATTGCAAGGTGCAATTCTGAAATTTTTTACTTTTTCCTGCTCCTCTTAGCATGATAAAGAAGATTCAAAGAGAGTGAGATGCCAGCTCCTTTCATTCAGTCAGTAGCTTCAATCATTTCTGGTATATGAATAACATGATGTTTTTCAATCGCAAAAATCAATGAATATTGTAAATGCACAAACAGTAATTTCTCCGCATTGCAAGGTGCAATTCTGAAATTTTTTGCTTTTTCCTGCTCCTCTTAGCATGATAAAGAAGATTGAAAGAGAGTGAGATGCCAGCTCCTTTCATTCAGTCAGTAGCTTCAATCATTTCTGGACGTTTTTCAATGGCAAAAATCAATGAATATTGTAAATGCACAAACAGTAATTTCTCCGCATTGCAAGGTGCAATTCTGAAATTCTTTGCTTTTTCCTGCTCCTCTAAGCATGATAAAGAAGATTCAAAGAGAGTGAGATGCCAGATCCTTTCCTTCAGTCAGTAGCTTCAATCATTTCTGGTATATGAATAACATGATGTTTTTCAATGGCAAAAATCAATGAATTTTGTAAATGCACAAACAGTAATTTCTCCGCATTGCAAGGCGCAATTCTGAAATTTTTTACTTTTTCCTGCTCCTCTTAGCATGATAAAGAAGATTCAAAGAGAGTGAGTTGCCAGCTCCTTTCATTCAGTCAGTAGCTTCAATCATTTCTGGTATATGAATAACATGATGTTTTTCAATGGCAAAAATCAATGAATATTGTAAATGCACAAACAGTAATTTCTCCGCATTGCAAGGTGCAATTCTGAAATTTTTTGCTTTTTCCTGCTCCTCTTAGCATGATAAAGAAGATTCAAAGAGAGTGAGATGCCAGCTCCTTTCATTCAGTCAGTAGCTTCAATCATTTCTGGACGTTTTTCAATGGCAAAAATCAATGAATATTGTAAATGCACAAACAGTAATTTCTCCGCATTGCAAGGTGCAATTCTGAAATTTTTTGCTTTTTCCTGCTCCTCTTAGCATGATAAAGAAGATTCAAAGAGAGTGAGATGCCAGCTCCTTTCATTCAGTCAGTAGCTTTAATCATTTCTGGACGTTTTTCAATGGCAAAAATCATTGAGTATTGTAAATGCACAATCAGTAATTTCTCCGCATTGCAAGGTGCAATTCTGAAATTTTTTACTTTTTCCTGCTCCTCTTAGCATGATAAAGAAGATTCAAAGAGAGTGAGATGCCAGCTCCTTTCATTCAGTCAGTAGCTTCAATCATTTCTGGTATATGAATAACATGATGTTTTTCAATCGCAAAAATCAATGAATATTGTAAATGCACAAACAGTAATTTCTCCGCATTGCAAGGTGCAATTCTGAAATTTTTTGCTTTTTCCTGCTCCTCTTAGCATGATAAAGAAGATTCAAAGAGAGTGAGATGCCAGCTCCTTTCATTCAGTCAGTAGCTTCAATCATTTCTGGACGTTTTTCAATGGCAAAAACCAATGAATATTGTAAATGCACAAACAGTAATTTCTCCGCATTGCAAGGTGCAATTCTGAAACTTTTTGCTTTTTCCTGCTCCTCTTAGCATGATAAAGAAGATTCAAAGAGAGTGAGATGCCAGATCCTTTCCTTCAGTCAGTAGCTTCAATCATTTCTGGTATATGAATAACATGATGTTTTTCAATGGCAAAAATCAATGAATTTTGTAAATGCACAAACAGTAATTTCTCCGCATTGCAAGGCGCAATTCTGAAATTTTTTGCTTTTTCCTGCTATTCTTAGCATGATAAAGAAGATTCAAAGAGAGTGAGATGCCAGCTCCTTTCATTCAGTCAGTAGCTTCAATCATTTCTGGACATTTTTCAATGGCAAAAATCAATGAATATTGTAAATGCACAAACAGTAATTTCTCCGCATTGCAAGGTGCAATTCTGCAATTTTTTGCTTTTTCCTGCTCCTCTTAGCATGATAAAGAAGATTCAAAGAGAGTGAGATGCCAGCTCCTTTCATTCAGTCAGTAGCTTCAATCATTTCTGGACGTTTTTCAATGGCAAAAATCAATGAATATTGTAAATGCACAAACAGTAATTTCTCCGCATTGCAATGTGCAATTCTGAAATTTTTTGCTTTTTCCTGCTCCTCTTAGCATGATAAAGAAGATTCAAAGAGAGTGAGATGCCAGCTCCTTTCATTCAGTCAGTAGCTTCAATCATTTCTGGACGTTTTTCAATGGCAAAAATCAATGAATATTGTAAATGCACAAACAGTAATTTCTCCGCATTGCAAGGTGCAATTCTGAAATTTTTTGCTTTTTCCTGCTCCTCTTAGCATGATAAAGAAGATTCAAAGAGAGTGAGATGCCAGATCCTTTCCTTCAGTCAGTAGCTTCAATCATTTCTGGTATATGAATAACATGATGTTTTTCAATGGCAAAAATCAATGAATTTTGTAAATGCACAAACAGTAATTTCTCCGCATTGCAAGGCGCAATTCTGAAATTTTTTGCTTTTTCCTGCTCCTCTTAGCATGATAAAGAAGATTCAAAGAGAGTGAGATGCCAGCTCCTTTCATTCAGTCAGTAGCTTCAATCATTTCTGGACATTTTTCAATGGCAAAAATCAATGAATATTGTAAATGCACAAACAGTAATTTCTCCGCATTGCAAGGTGCAATTCTGAAATTTTTTGCTTTTTCCTGCTCCTCTTAGCATGATAAAGAAGATTCAAAGAGAGTGAGATGCCAGCTCCTTTCATTCAGTCAGTAGCTTCAATCATTTCTGGACGTTTTTCAATGGCAAAAATCAATGAATATTGTAAATGCACAAACAGTAATTTCTCCGCATTGCAATGTGCAATTCTGAAATTTTTTGCTTTTTCCTGCTCCTCTTAGCATGATAAAGAAGATTCAAAGAGAGTGAGATGCCAGCTCCTTTCATTCAGTCAGTAGCTTCAAACATTTCTGGTACATGAATAACATGATGTTTTTCAATGGCAAAAATCAATGAATATTGTAAATGCACAAACAGTAATTTCTCCGCATTGCAAGGTGCAATTCTGAAATTTTTTGCTTTTTCCTGCTCCTCTTAGCATGATAAAGAAGATTCAAAGAGAGTGAGATGCCAGCTCCTTTCGTTCAGTCAGTAGCTTCAATCATTTCTGGACGTTTTTCAATGGCAAAAATCATTGAATATTATAAATGCACAAACAGTAATTTCTCCGCATTGCAAGGTGCAATTCTGAAATTTTTTACTTTTTCCTGCTCCTCTTAGCATGATAAAGAAGATTCAAAGAGAGTGAGATGCCAGCTCCTTTCATTCAGTCAGTAGCTTCAATCATTTCTGGACGTTTTTCAATGGCAAAAATCATTGAATATTGTAAATGCACAAACAGTAATTTCTCCGCATTGCAAGGTGCAATTCTGAAATTTTTTACTTTTTCCTGCTCCTCTTAGCATGATAAAGAAGATTCAAAGAGAGTGAGATGCCAGCTCCTTTCATTCAGTCAGTAGCTTCAATCATTTCTGGACGTTTTTCAATGGCAAAAATCAATGAATATTGTAAATGCACAAACTGTAATTTCTCCGCATTGCAAGGTGCAATTCTGAAATTTTTTGCTTTTTCCTGCTCCTCTTAGCATGATAAAGAAGATTCAAAGAGAGTGAGATGCCAGCTCCTTTCATTCAGTCAGTAGCTTCAAACATTTCTGGTACATGAATAACATGATGTTTTTCAATGGCAAAAATCAATGAATATTGTAAATGCACAAACAGTAATTTCTCCGCATTGCAAGGTGCAATTCTGAAATTTTTTGCTTTTTCCTGCTCCTCTTAGCATGATAAAGAAGATTCAAAGAGAGTGAGATGCCAGCTCCTTTCGTTCAGTCAGTAGCTTCAATCATTTCTGGACGTTTTTCAATGGCAAAAATCATTGAATATTATAAATGCACAAACAGTAATTTCTCCGCATTGCAAGGTGCAATTCTGAAATTTTTTACTTTTTCCTGCTCCTCTTAGCATGATAAAGAAGATTCAAAGAGAGTGAGATGCCAGCTCCTTTCATTCAGTCAGTAGCTTCAATCATTTCTGGACGTTTTTCAATGGCAAAAATCAATGAATATTGTAAATGCACAAACTGTAATTTCTCCGCATTGCAAGGTGCAATTCTGAAATTTTTTGCTTTTTCCTGCTCCTCTTAGCATGATAAAGAAGATTCAAAGAGAGTGAGATGCCAGCTCCTTTCATTCAGTCAGTAGCTTCAATCATTTCTGGTATATGAATAACATGATGTTTTTCAATAGCAAAAATCAATGAATATTGTAAATGCACAAACAGTAATTTCTCCGCATTGCAAGGTGCAATTCTGAAATTTTTTGCTTTTTCCTGCTCCTCTTAGCATGATAAAGAAGATTCAAAGAGAGTGAGATGCCAGCTCCTTTCATTCAGTCAGTAGCTTCAATCATTTCTGGACGTTTTTCAATGGCAAAAATCAATGAATATTGTAAATGCACAAACAGTAATTTCTCCGCATTGCAAGGTGCAATTCTGAAATTTTTTACTTTTTCCTGCTCCTCTTAGCATGATAAAGAAGATTCAAAGAGAGTGAGATGCCAGCTCCTTTCATTCAGTCAGTAGCTTCAATCATTTCTGGTATATGAATAACATGATGTTTTTCAATCGCAAAAATCAATGAATATTGTAAATGCACAAACAGTAATTTCTCCACATTGCAAGGTGCAATTCTGAAATTTTTTGCTTTTTCCTGCTCCTCTTAGCATGATAAAGAAGATTCAAAGAGAGTGAGATGCCAGCTCCTTTCATTCAGTCAGTAGCTTCAATCATTTCTGGACGTTTTTCAATGGCAAAAATCAATGAATATTGTAAATGCACAAACAGTAATTTCTCCGCATTGCAAGGTGCAATTCTGAAATTCTTTGCTTTTTCCTGCTCCTCTAAGCATGATAAAGAAGATTCAAAGAGAGTGAGATGCCAGATCCTTTCCTTCAGTCAGTAGCTTCAATCATTTCTGGTATATGAATAACATGATGTTTTTCAATGGCAAAAATCAATGAATTTTGTAAATGCACAAACAGTAATTTCTCCGCATTGCAAGGCGCAATTCTGAAATTTTTTACTTTTTCCTGCTCCTCTTAGCATGATAAAGAAGATTCAAAGAGAGTGAGATGCCAGCTCCTTTCATTCAGTCAGTAGCTTCAATCATTTCTGGTATATGAATAACATGATGTTTTTCAATGGCAAAAATCAATGAATATTGTAAATGCACAAACAGTAATTTCTCCGCAGTGCAAGGTGCAATTCTGAAATTTTTTGCTTTTTCCTGCTCCTCTTAGCATGATAAAGAAGATTCAAAGAGAGTGAGATGCCAGCTCCTTTCATTCAGTCAGTAGCTTCAATCATTTCTGGACGTTTTTCAATGGCAAAAATCAATGAATATTGTAAATGCACAAACAGTAATTTCTCCGCATTGCAAGGTGCAATTCTGAAATTTTTTGCTTTTTCCTGCTCCTCTTAGCATGATAAAGAAGATTCAAAGAGAGTGAGATGCCAGCTCCTTTCATTCAGTCAGTAGCTTTAATCATTTCTGGACGTTTTTCAATGGCAAAAATCATTGAATATTGTAAATGCACAATCAGTAATTTCTCCGCATTGCAAGGTGCAATTCTGAAATTTTTTACTTTTTCCTGCTCCTCTTAGCATGATAAAGAAGATTCAAAGAGAGTGAGATGCCAGCTCCTTTCATTCAGTCAGTAGCTTCAATCATTTCTGGTATATGAATAACATGATGTTTTTCAATCGCAAAAATCAATGAATATTGTAAATGCACAAACAGTAATTTCTCCGCATTGCAAGGTGCAATTCTGAAATTTTTTGCTTTTTCCTGCTCCTCTTAGCATGATAAAGAAGATTCAAAGAGAGTGAGATGCCAGCTCCTTTCATTCAGTCAGTAGCTTCAATCATTTCTGGACGTTTTTCAATGGCAAAAACCAATGAATATTGTAAATGCACAAACAGTAATTTCTCCGCATTGCAAGGTGCAATTCTGAAACTTTTTGCTTTTTCCTGCTCCTCTTAGCATGATAAAGAAGATTCAAAGAGAGTGAGATGCCAGATCCTTTCCTTCAGTCAGTAGCTTCAATCATTTCTGGTATATGAATAACATGATGTTTTTCAATGGCAAAAATCAATGAATTTTGTAAATGCACAAACAGTAATTTCTCCGCATTGCAAGGCGCAATTCTGAAATTTTTTGCTTTTTCCTGCTCCTCTTAGCATGATAAAGAAGATTCAAAGAGAGTGAGATGCCAGCTCCTTTCATTCAGTCAGTAGCTTCAATCATTTCTGGACATTTTTCAATGGCAAAAATCAATGAATATTGTAAATGCACAAACAGTAATTTCTCCGCATTGCAAGGTGCAATTCTGAAATTTTTTGCTTTTTCCTGCTCCTCTTAGCATGATAAAGAAGATTCAAAGAGAGTGAGATGCCAGCTCCTTTCATTCAGTCAGTAGCTTCAATCATTTCTGGACGTTTTTCAATGGCAAAAATCAATGAATATTGTAAATGCACAAACAGTAATTTCTCCGCATTGCAATGTGCAATTCTGAAATTTTTTGCTTTTTCCTGCTCCTCTTAGCATGATAAAGAAGATTCAAAGAGAGTGAGATGCCAGCTCCTTTCATTCAGTCAGTAGCTTCAATCATTTCTGGACGTTTTTCAATGGCAAAAATCAATGAATATTGTAAATGCACAAACAGTAATTTCTCCGCATTGCAAGGTGCAATTCTGAAATTTTTTGCTTTTTCCTGCTCCTCTTAGCATGATAAAGAAGATTCAAAGAGAGTGAGATGCCAGATCCTTTCCTTCAGTCAGTAGCTTCAATCATTTCTGGTATATGAATAACATGATGTTTTTCAATGGCAAAAATCAATGAATTTTGTAAATGCACAAACAGTAATTTCTCCGCATTGCAAGGCGCAATTCTGAAATTTTTTGCTTTTTCCTGCTCCTCTTAGCATGATAAAGAAGATTCAAAGAGAGTGAGATGCCAGCTCCTTTCATTCAGTCAGTAGCTTCAATCATTTCTGGACATTTTTCAATGGCAAAAATCAATGAATATTGTAAATGCACAAACAGTAATTTCTCCGCATTGCAAGGTGCAATTCTGAAATTTTTTGCTTTTTCCTGCTCCTCTTAGCATGATAAAGAAGATTCAAAGAGAGTGAGATGCCAGCTCCTTTCATTCAGTCAGTAGCTTCAATCATTTCTGGACGTTTTTCAATGGCAAAAATCAATGAATATTGTAAATGCACAAACAGTAATTTCTCCGCATTGCAAGGTGCAATTCTGAAATTTTTTGCTTTTTCCTGCTCCTCTTAGCATGATAAAGAAGATTCAAAGAGAGTGAGATGCCAGCTCCTTTCATTCAGTCAGTAGCTTCAATCATTTCTGGACGTTTTTCAATGGCAAAAATCAATGAATATTGTAAATGCACAAACAGTAATTTCTCCGCATTGCAATGTGCAATTCTGAAATTTTTTGCTTTTTCCTGCTCCTCTTAGCATGATAAAGAAGATTCAAAGAGAGTGAGATGCCAGCTCCTTTCATTCAGTCAGTAGCTTCAAACATTTCTGGTACATGAATAACATGATGTTTTTCAATGGCAAAAATCAATGAATATTGTAAATGCACAAACAGTAATTTCTCCGCATTGCAAGGTGCAATTCTGAAATTTTTTGCTTTTTCCTGCTCCTCTTAGCATGATAAAGAAGATTCAAAGAGAGTGAGATGCCAGCTCCTTTCGTTCAGTCAGTAGCTTCAATCATTTCTGGACGTTTTTCAATGGCAAAAATCATTGAATATTATAAATGCACAAACAGTAATTTCTCCGCATTGCAAGGTGCAATTCTGAAATTTTTTACTTTTTCCTGCTCCTCTTAGCATGATAAAGAAGATTCAAAGAGAGTGAGATGCCAGCTCCTTTCATTCAGTCAGTAGCTTCAATCATTTCTGGTATATGAATAACATGATGTTTTTCAATGGCAAAAATCAATGAATATTGTAAATGCACAAACAGTAATTTCTCCGCATTGCAAGGTGCAATTCTGAAATTTTTTGCTTTTTCCTGCTCCTCTTAGCATGATAAAGAAGATTCAAAGAGAGTGAGATGCCAGCTCCTTTCATTCAGTCAGTAGCTTCAATCATTTCTGGACGTTTTTCAATGGCAAAAATCAATGAATATTGTAAATGCACAAACAGTAATTTCTCCGCATTGCAAGGTGCAATTCTGAAATTTTTTGCTTTTTCCTGCTCCTCTTAGCATGATAAACAAGATTCAAAGAGAGTGAGATGCCAGCTCCTTTCATTCAGTCAGTAGCTTCAATCATTTCTGGATGTTTTTCAATGGCAAAAATCATTGAATATTGTAAATGCACAAACAGTAATTTCTCCGCATTGCAAGGTGCAATTCTGAAATTTTTTACTTTTTCCTGCTCCTCTTAGCATGATAAAGAAGATTCAAAGAGAGTGAGATGCCAGCTCCTTTCATTCAGTCAGTAGCTTCAATCATTTCTGGTATATGAATAACATGATGTTTTTCAATCGCAAAAATCAATGAATATTGTAAATGCACAAACAGTAATTTCTCCGCATTGCAAGGTGCAATTCTGAAATTTTTTGCTTTTTCCTGCTCCTCTTAGCATGATAAAGAAGATTCAAAGAGAGTGAGATGCCAGCTCCTTTCATTCAGTCAGTAGCTTCAATCATTTCTGGACGTTTTTCAATGGCAAAAATCAATGAATATTGTAAATGCACAAACTGTAATTTCTCCGCATTGCAAGGTGCAATTCTGAAATTTTTTGCTTTTTCCTGCTCCTCTTAGCATGATAAAGAAGATTCAAAGAGAGTGAGATGCCAGCTCCTTTCATTCAGTCAGTAGCTTCAATCATTTCTGGTATATGAATAACATGATGTTTTTCAATAGCAAAAATCAATGAATATTGTAAATGCACAAACAGTAATTTCTCCGCATTGCAAGGTGCAATTCTGAAATTTTTTGCTTTTTCCTGCTCCTCTTAGCATGATAAAGAAGATTCAAAGAGAGTGAGATGCCAGCTCCTTTCATTCAGTCAGTAGCTTCAATCATTTCTGGACGTTTTTCAATGGCAAAAATCAATGAATATTGTAAATGCACAAACAGTAATTTCTCCGCATTGCAAGGTGCAATTCTGAAATTTTTTACTTTTTCCTGCTCCTCTTAGCATGATAAAGAAGATTCAAAGAGAGTGAGATGCCAGCTCCTTTCATTCAGTCAGTAGCTTCAATCATTTCTGGTATATGAATAACATGATGTTTTTCAATCGCAAAAATCAATGAATATTGTAAATGCACAAACAGTAATTTCTCCGCATTGCAAGGTGCAATTCTGAAATCTTTTGCTTTTTCCTGCTCCTCTTAGCATGATAAAGAAGATTCAAAGAGAGTGAGATGCCAGCTCCTTTCATTCAGTCAGTAGCTTCAATCATTTCTGGACGTTTTTCAATGGCAAAAATCAATGAATATTGTAAATGCACAAACAGTAATTTCTCCGCATTGCAAGGTGCAATTCTGAAATTTTTTGCTTTTTCCTGCTCCTCTAAGCATGATAAAGAAGATTCAAAGAGAGTGAGATGCAATATCCTTTCCTTCAGTCAGTAGCTTCAATCATTTCTGGTATATGAATAACATGATGTTTTTCAATGGCAAAAATCAATGAATTTTGTAAATGCACAAACAGTAATTTCTCCGCATTGCAAGGCGCAATTCTGAAATTTTTTGCTTTTTCCTGCTCCTCTTAGCATGATAAAGAAGATTCAAAGAGAGTGAGATGCCAGCTCCTTTCATTCAGTCAGTAGCTTCAATCATTTCTGGACATTTTTCAATGGCAAAAATCAATGAATATTGTAAATGCACAAACAGTAATTTCTCCGCATTGCAAGGTGCAATTCTGAAATTTTTTGCTTTTTCCTGCTCCTCTTAGCATGATAAAGAAGATTCAAAGAGAGTGAGATGCCAGCTCCTTTCATTCAGTCAGTAGCTTCAATCATTTCTGGACGTTTTTCAATGGCAAAAATCAATGAATATTGTAAATGCACAAACAGTAATTTCTCCGCATTGCAAGGTGCAATTCTGAAATTTTTTGCTTTTTCCTGCTCCTCTTAGCATGATAAAGAAGATTCAAAGAGAGTGAGATGCCAGCTCCTTTCATTCAGTCAGTACCTTCAATCATTTCTGGACGTTTTTCAATTGCAAAAATCAATGAATATTGTAAATGCACAAACAGTAATTTCTCCGCATTGCAAGGTGCAATTCTGAAATTTTTTGCTTTTTCCTGCTCCTCTTAGCATGATAAAGAAGATTCAAAGAGAGTGAGATGCCAGCTCCTTTCATTCAGTCAGTAGCTTCAATCATTTCTGGACGTTTTTCAATGGCAAAAATCAATGAATATTGTAAATGCACAAACTGTAATTTCTCCGCATTGCAAGGTGCAATTCTGAAATTTTTTGCTTATTCCTGCTCCTCTTAGCATGATAAAGAAGATTCAAAGAGAGTGAGATGCCAGCTCCTTTCATTCAGTCAGTAGCTTCAATCATTTCTGGTATATGAATAACATGATGTTTTTCAATAGCAAAAATCAATGAATATTGTAAATGCACAAACAGTAATTTCTCCGCATTGCAAGGTGCAATTCTGAAATTTTTTGCTTTTTCCTGCTCCTCTTAGCATGATAAAGAAGATTCAAAGAGAGTGAGATGCCAGCTCCTTTCATTCAGTCAGTAGCTTCAATCATTTCTGGACGTTTTTCAATGGCAAAAATCAATGAATATTGTAAATGCACAAACAGTAATTTCTCCGCATTGCAAGGTGCAATTCTGAAATTTTTTGCTTTTTCCTGCTCCTCTTAGCATGATAAACAAGATTCAAAGAGAGTGAGATGCCAGCTCCTTTCATTCAGTCAGTAGCTTCAATCATTTCTGGACGTTTTTCAATGGCAAAAATCATTGAATATTGTAAATGCACAAACAGTAATTTCTCCGCATTGCAAGGTGCAATTCTGAAATTTTTTACTTTTTCCTGCTCCTCTTAGCATGATAAAGAAGATTCAAAGAGAGTGAGATGCCAGCTCCTTTCATTCAGTCAGTAGCTTCAATCATTTCTGGTATATGAATAACATGATGTTTTTCAATCGCAAAAATCAATGAATATTGTAAATGCACAAACATTAATTTCTCCGCATTGCAAGGTGCAATTCTGAAATTTTTTGCTTTTTCCTGCTCCTCTTAGCATGATAAAGAAGATTCAAAGAGAGTGAGATGCCAGCTCCTTTCATTCAGTCAGTAGCTTCAATCATTTCTGGACGTTTTTCAATGGCAAAAATCAATGAATATTGTAAATGCACAAACAGTAATTTCTCCGCATTGCAAGGTGCAATTCTGAAATTTTTTGCTTTTTCCTGCTCCTCTTAGCATGATAAAGAAGATTCAAAGAGAGTGAGATGCCAGATCCTTTCCTTCAGTCAGTAGCTTCAATCATTTCTGGTATATGAATAACATGATGTTTTTCAATGGCAAAAATCAATGAATTTTGTAAATGCACAAACAGTAATTTCTCCGCATTGCAAGGCGCAATTCTGAAATTTTTTGCTTTTTCCTGCTCCTCTTAGCATGATAAAGAAGATTCAAAGAGAGTGAGATGCCAGCTCCTTTCATTCAGTCAGTAGCTTCAATCATTTCTGGACATTTTTCAATGGCAAAAATCAATGAATATTGTAAATGCACAAACAGTAATTTCTCCGCATTGCAAGGTGCAATTCTGAAATTTTTTGCTTTTTCCTGCTCCTCTTAGCATGATAAAGAAGATTCAAAGAGAGTGAGATGCCAGCTCCTTTCATTCAGTCAGTAGCTTCAATCATTTCTGGACGTTTTTCAATGGCAAAAATCAATGAATATTGTAAATGCACAAACAGTAATTTCTCCGCATTGCAAGGTGCAATTCTGAAATTTTTTGCTTTTTCCTGCTCCTCTTAGCATGATAAAGAAGATTCAAAGAGAGTGAGATGCCAGCTCCTTTCATTCAGTCAGTAGCTTCAATCATTTCTGGACGTTTTTCAATGGCAAAAATCAATGAATATTGTAAATGCACAAACAGTAATTTCTCCGCATTGCAAGGTGCAATTCTGAAATTTTTTGCTTTTTCCTGCTCCTCTTAGCATGATAAAGAAGATTCAAAGAGAGTGAGATGCCAGATCCTTTCCTTCAGTCAGTAGCTTCAATCATTTCTGGTATATGAATAACATGATGTTTTTCAATGGCAAAAATCAATGAATTTTGTAAATGCACAAACAGTAATTTCTCCGCATTGCAAGGCGCAATTCTGAAATTTTTTGCTTTTTCCTGCTCCTCTTAGCATGATAAAGAAGATTCAAAGAGAGTGAGATGCCAGCTCCTTTCATTCAGTCAGTAGCTTCAATCATTTCTGGACATTTTTCAATGGCAAAAATCAATGAATATTGTAAATGCACAAACAGTAATTTCTCCGCATTGCAAGGTGCAATTCTGAAATTTTTTGCTTTTTCCTGCTCCTCTTAGCATGATAAAGAAGATTCAAAGAGACTGAGATGCCAGCTCCTTTCATTCAGTCAGTAGCTTCAATCATTTCTGGACGTTTTTCAATGGCAAAAATCAATGAATATTTTAAATGCACAAACAGTAATTTCTCCGCATTGCAAGGTGCAATTCTGAAATTTTTTGCTTTTTCCTGCTCCTCTTAGCATGATAAAGAAGATTCAAAGAGAGTGAGATGCCAGCTCCTTTCATTCAGTCAGTAGCTTCAATCATTTCTGGACGTTTTTCAATGGCAAAAATCAATGAATATTGTAAATGCACAAACAGTAATTTCTCCGCATTGCAATGTGCAATTCTGAAATTTTTTGCTTTTTCCTGCTCCTCTTAGCATGATAAAGAAGATTCAAAGAGAGTGAGATGCCAGCTCCTTTCATTCAGTCAGTAGCTTCAATCATTTCTGGACATTTTTCAATGGCAAAAATCAATGAATATTGTAAATGCACAAACAGTAATTTCTCCGCATTGCAAGGTGCAATTCTGAAATTTTTTGCTTTTTCCTGCTCCTCTTAGCATGATAAAGAAGATTCAAAGAGAGTGAGATGCCAGCTCCTTTCATTCAGTCAGTAGCTTCAATCATTTCTGGACGTTTTTCAATGACAAAAATCAATGAATATTGTAAATGCACAAACAGTAATTTCTCTGCATTGCAAGGTGCAATTCTGAAATTTTTTGCTTTTTCCTGCTCCTCTTAGCATGATAAAGAAGATTCAAAGAGAGTGAGATGCCAGATCCTTTACTTCAGTCAGTAGCTTCAATCATTTCTGGTATATGAATAACATGATGTTTTTCAATGGCAAAAATCAATGAATTTTGTAAATGCACAAACAGTAATTTCTCCGCATTGCAAGGCGCAATTCTGAAATTTTTTGCTTTTTCCTGCTCCTCTTAGCATGATAAAGAAGATTCAAAGAGAGTGAGATGCCAGCTCCTTTCATTCAGTCAGTAGCTTCAATCATTTCTGGACATTTTTCAATGGCAAAAATCAATGAATATTGTAAATGCACAAACAGTAATTTCTCCGCATTGCAATGTGCAATTCTGAAATTTTTTGCTTTTTCCTGCTCCTCTTAGCATGATAAAGAAGATTCAAAGAGAGTGAGATGCCAGCTCCTTTCATTCAGTCAGTAGCTTCAATCATTTCTGGACGTTTTTCAATGGCAAAAATCAATGAATATTGTAAATGCACAAACAGTAATTTCTCCGCATTGCAAGGTGCAATTCTGAAATTTTTTGCTTTTTCCTGCTCCTCTTAGCATGATAAAGAAGATTCAAAGAGAGTGAGATGCCAGCTCCTTTCATTCAGTCAGTAGCTTCAATCATTTCTGGACATTTTTCAATGGCAAAAATCAATGAATATTGTAAATGCACAAACAGTAATTTCTCCGCATTGCAAGGTGCAATTCTGAAATTTTTTGCTTTTTCCTGCTCCTCTTAGCATGGTAAAGAAGATTCAAAGAGAGTGAGATGCCAGATCCTTTCCTTCAGTCAGTAGCTTCAATCATTTCTGGTATATGAATAACATGTTTTTCAATGGCAAAAATCAATGAATTTTGTAAATGCACAAACAGTAATTTCTCCGCATTGCAAGGCGCAATTCTGAAATTTTTTGCTTTTTCCTGCTCCTCTTAGCATGATAAAGAAGATTCAAAGAGAGTGAGATGCCAGCTCCTTTCATTCAGTCAGTAGCTTCAATCATTTCTGGACATTTTTCAATGGCAAAAATCAATGAATATTGTAAATGCACAAACAGTAATTTCTCCGCATTGCAAGGTGCAATTCTGAAATTTTTTGCTTTTTCCTGCTCCTCTTAGCATGATAAAGAAGATTCAAAGAGAGTGAGATGCCAGCTCCTTTCATTCAGTCAGTAGCTTCAATCATTTCTGGACGTTTTTCAATGGCAAAAATCAATGAATATTGTAAATGCACAAACAGTAATTTCTCCGCATTGCAAGGTGCAATTCTGAAATTTTTTGCTTTTTCCTGCTCCTCTTAGCATGATAAAGAAGATTCAAAGAGAGTGAGATGCCAGCTCCTTTCATTCAGTCAGTAGCTTCAATCATTTCTGGACGTTTTTCAATGGCAAAAATCAATGAATATTGTAAATGCACAAACAGTAATTTCTCCGCATTGCAATGTGCAATTCTGAAATTTTTTGCTTTTTCCTGCTCCTCTTAGCATGATAAAGAAGATTCAAAGAGAGTGAGATGCCAGCTCCTTTCATTCAGTCAGTAGCTTCAAACATTTCTGGTACATGAATAACATGATGTTTTTCAATGGCAAAAATCAATGAATATTGTAAATGCACAAACAGTAATTTCTCCGCATTGCAAGGTGCAATTCTGAAATTTTTTGCTTTTTCCTGCTCCTCTTAGCATGATAAAGAAGATTCAAAGAGAGTGAGATGCCAGCTCCTTTCGTTCAGTCAGTAGCTTCAATCATTTCTGGACGTTTTTCAATGGCAAAAATCATTGAATATTATAAATGCACAAACAGTAATTTCTCCGCATTGCAAGGTGCAATTCTGAAATTTTTTACTTTTTCCTGCTCCTCTTAGCATGATAAAGAAGATTCAAAGAGAGTGAGATGCCAGCTCCTTTCATTCAGTCAGTAGCTTCAATCATTTCTGGTATATGAATAACATGATGTTTTTCAATGGCAAAAATCAATGAATATTGTAAATGCACAAACAGTAATTTCTCCGCATTGCAAGGTGCAATTCTGAAATTTTTTGCTTTTTCCTGCTCCTCTTAGCATGATAAAGAAGATTCAAAGAGAGTGAGATGCCAGCTCCTTTCATTCAGTCAGTAGCTTCAATCATTTCTGGACGTTTTTCAATGGCAAAAATCAATGAATATTGTAAATGCACAAACAGTAATTTCTCCGCATTGCAAGGTGCAATTCTGAAATTTTTTGCTTTTTCCTGCTCCTCTTAGCATGATAAACAAGATTCAAAGAGAGTGAGATGCCAGCTCATTTCATTCAGTCAGTAGCTTCAATCATTTCTGGACGTTTTTCAATGGCAAAAATCATTGAATATTGTAAATGCACAAACAGTAATTTCTCCGCATTGCAAGGTGCAATTCTGAAATTTTTTACTTTTTCCTGCTCCTCTTAGCATGATAAAGAAGATTCAAAGAGAGTGAGATGCCAGCTCCTTTCATTCAGTCAGTAGCTTCAATCATTTCTGGACGTTTTTCAATGGCAAAAATCAATGAATATTGTAAATGCACAAACAGTAATTTCTCCGCATTGCAAGGTGCAATTCTGAAATTTTTTGCTTTTTCCTGCTCCTCTAAGCATGATAAAGAAGATTCAAAGAGAGTGAGATGCCAGATCCTTTCCTTCAGTCAGTAGCTTCAATCATTTCTGGTATATGAATAACATGATGTTTTTCAATGGCAAAAATCAATGAATTTTGTAAATGCACAAACAGTAATTTCTCCGCATTGCAAGGCGCAATTCTGAAATTTTTTGCTTTTTCCTGCTCCTCTTAGCATGATAAAGAAGATTCAAAGAGAGTGAGATGCCAGCTCCTTTCATTCAGTCAGTAGCTTCAATCATTTCTGGACATTTTTCAATGGCAAAAATCAATGAATATTGTAAATGCACAAACTGTAATTTCTCCGCATTGCAAGGTGCAATTCTGAAATTTTTTGCTTTTTCCTGCTCCTCTTAGCATGATAAAGAAGATTCAAAGAGAGTGAGATGCCAGCTCCTTTCATTCAGTCAGTAGCTTCAATCATTTCTGGTATATGAATAACATGATGTTTTTCAATAGCAAAAATCAATGAATATTGTAAATGCACAAACAGTAATTTCTCCGCATTGCAAGGTGCAATTCTGAAATTTTTTGCTTTTTCCTGCTCCTCTTAGCATGATAAAGAAGATTCAAAGAGAGTGAGATGCCAGCTCCTTTCATTCAGTCAGTAGCTTCAATCATTTCTGGACGTTTTTCAATGGCAAAAATCAATGAATATTGTAAATGCACAAACAGTAATTTCTCCGCATTGCAAGGTGCAATTCTGAAATTTTTTACTTTTTCCTGCTCCTCTTAGCATGATAAAGAAGATTCAAAGAGAGTGAGATGCCAGCTCCTTTCATTCAGTCAGTAGCTTCAATCATTTCTGGTATATGAATAACATGATGTTTTTCAATCGCAAAAATCAATGAATATTGTAAATGCACAAACAGTAATTTCTCCGCATTGCAAGGTGCAATTCTGAAATCTTTTGCTTTTTCCTGCTCCTCTTAGCATGATAAAGAAGATTCAAAGAGAGTGAGATGCCAGCTCCTTTCATTCAGTCAGTAGCTTCAATCATTTCTGGACGTTTTTCAATGGCAAAAATCAATGAATATTGTAAATGCACAAACAGTAATTTCTCCGCATTGCAAGGTGCAATTCTGAAATTTTTTGCTTTTTCCTGCTCCTCTAAGCATGATAAAGAAGATTCAAAGAGAGTGAGATGCAATATCCTTTCCTTCAGTCAGTAGCTTCAATCATTTCTGGTATATGAATAACATGATGTTTTTCAATGGCAAAAATCAATGAATTTTGTAAATGCACAAACAGTAATTTCTCCGCATTGCAAGGCGCAATTCTGAAATTTTTTGCTTTTTCCTGCTCCTCTTAGCATGATAAAGAAGATTCAAAGAGAGTGAGATGCCAGCTCCTTTCATTCAGTCAGTAGCTTCAATCATTTCTGGACATTTTTCAATGGCAAAAATCAATGAATATTGTAAATGCACAAACAGTAATTTCTCCGCATTGCAAGGTGCAATTCTGAAATTTTTTGCTTTTTCCTGCTCCTCTTAGCATGATAAAGAAGATTCAAAGAGAGTGAGATGCCAGCTCCTTTCATTCAGTCAGTAGCTTCAATCATTTCTGGACGTTTTTCAATGGCAAAAATCAATGAATATTGTAAATGCACAAACAGTAATTTCTCCGCATTGCAAGGTGCAATTCTGAAATTTTTTGCTTTTTCCTGCTCCTCTTAGCATGATAAAGAAGATTCAAAGAGAGTGAGATGCCAGCTCCTTTCATTCAGTCAGTACCTTCAATCATTTCTGGACGTTTTTCAATGGCAAAAATCAATGAATATTGTAAATGCACAAACAGTAATTTCTCCGCATTGCAAGGTGCAATTCTGAAATTTTTTGCTTTTTCCTGCTCCTCTTAGCATGATAAAGAAGATTCAAAGAGAGTGAGATGCCAGCTCCTTTCATTCAGTCAGTAGCTTCAATCATTTCTGGACGTTTTTCAATGGCAAAAATCAATGAATATTGTAAATGCACAAACTGTAATTTCTCCGCATTGCAAGGTGCAATTCTGAAATTTTTTGCTTATTCCTGCTCCTCTTAGCATGATAAAGAAGATTCAAAGAGAGTGAGATGCCAGCTCCTTTCATTCAGTCAGTAGCTTCAATCATTTCTGGTATATGAATAACATGATGTTTTTCAATAGCAAAAATCAATGAATATTGTAAATGCACAAACAGTAATTTCTCCGCATTGCAAGGTGCAATTCTGAAATTTTTTGCTTTTTCCTGCTCCTCTTAGCATGATAAAGAAGATTCAAAGAGAGTGAGATGCCAGCTCCTTTCATTCAGTCAGTAGCTTCAATCATTTCTGGACGTTTTTCAATGGCAAAAATCAATGAATATTGTAAATGCACAAACAGTAATTTCTCCGCATTGCAAGGTGCAATTCTGAAATTTTTTGCTTTTTCCTGCTCCTCTTAGCATGATAAACAAGATTCAAAGAGAGTGAGATGCCAGCTCCTTTCATTCAGTCAGTAGCTTCAATCATTTCTGGACGTTTTTCAATGGCAAAAATCATTGAATATTGTAAATGCACAAACAGTAATTTCTCCGCATTGCAAGGTGCAATTCTGAAATTTTTTACTTTTTCCTGCTCCTCTTAGCATGATAAAGAAGATTCAAAGAGAGTGAGATGCCAGCTCCTTTCATTCAGTCAGTAGCTTCAATCATTTCTGGTATATGAATAACATGATGTTTTTCAATCGCAAAAATCAATGAATATTGTAAATGCACAAGCATTAATTTCTCCGCATTGCAAGGTGCAATTCTGAAATTTTTTGCTTTTTCCTGCTCCTCTTAGCATGATAAAGAAGATTCAAAGAGAGTGAGATGCCAGCTCCTTTCATTCAGTCAGTAGCTTCAATCATTTCTGGACGTTTTTCAATGGCAAAAATCAATGAATATTGTAAATGCACAAACAGTAATTTCTCCGCATTGCAAGGTGCAATTCTGAAATTTTTTGCTTTTTCCTGCTCCTCTTAGCATGATAAAGAAGATTCAAAGAGAGTGAGATGCCAGATCCTTTCCTTCAGTCAGTAGCTTCAATCATTTCTGGTATATGAATAACATGATGTTTTTCAATGGCAAAAATCAATGAATTTTGTAAATGCACAAACAGTAATTTCTCCGCATTGCAAGGCGCAATTCTGAAATTTTTTGCTTTTTCCTGCTCCTCTTAGCATGATAAAGAAGATTCAAAGAGAGTGAGATGCCAGCTCCTTTCATTCAGTCAGTAGCTTCAATCATTTCTGGACATTTTTCAATGGCAAAAATCAATGAATATTGTAAATGCACAAACAGTAATTTCTCCGCATTGCAAGGTGCAATTCTGAAATTTTTTGCTTTTTCCTGCTCCTCTTAGCATGATAAAGAAGATTCAAAGAGAGTGAGATGCCAGCTCCTTTCATTCAGTCAGTAGCTTCAATCATTTCTGGACGTTTTTCAATGGCAAAAATCAATGAATATTGTAAATGCACAAACAGTAATTTCTCCGCATTGCAAGGTGCAATTCTGAAATTTTTTGCTTTTTCCTGCTCCTCTTAGCATGATAAAGAAGATTCAAAGAGAGTGAGATGCCAGCTCCTTTCATTCAGTCAGTAGCTTCAATCATTTCTGGACGTTTTTCAATGGCAAAAATCAATGAATATTGTAAATGCACAAACAGTAATTTCTCCGCATTGCAAGGTGCAATTCTGAAATTTTTTGCTTTTTCCTGCTCCTCTTAGCATGATAAAGAAGATTCAAAGAGAGTGAGATGCCAGATCCTTTCCTTCAGTCAGTAGCTTCAATCATTTCTGGTATATGAATAACATGATGTTTTTCAATGGCAAAAATCAATGAATTTTGTAAATGCACAAACAGTAATTTCTCCGCATTGCAAGGCGCAATTCTGAAATTTTTTGCTTTTTCCTGCTCCTCTTAGCATGATAAAGAAGATTCAAAGAGAGTGAGATGCCAGCTCCTTTCATTCAGTCAGTAGCTTCAATCATTTCTGGACATTTTTCAATGGCAAAAATCAATGAATATTGTAAATGCACAAACAGTAATTTCTCCGCATTGCAAGGTGCAATTCTGAAATTTTTTGCTTTTTCCTGCTCCTCTTAGCATGATAAAGAAGATTCAAAGAGACTGAGATGCCAGCTCCTTTCATTCAGTCAGTAGCTTCAATCATTTCTGGACGTTTTTCAATGGCAAAAATCAATGAATATTTTAAATGCACAAACAGTAATTTCTCCGCATTGCAAGGTGCAATTCTGAAATTTTTTGCTTTTTCCTGCTCCTCTTAGCATGATAAAGAAGATTCAAAGAGAGTGAGATGCCAGCTCCTTTCATTCAGTCAGTAGCTTCAATCATTTCTGGACGTTTTTCAATGGCAAAAATCAATGAATATTGTAAATGCACAAACAGTAATTTCTCCGCATTGCAATGTGCAATTCTGAAATTTTTTGCTTTTTCCTGCTCCTCTTAGCATGATAAAGAAGATTCAAAGAGAGTGAGATGCCAGCTCCTTTCATTCAGTCAGTAGCTTCAATCATTTCTGGACATTTTTCAATGGCAAAAATCAATGAATATTGTAAATGCACAAACAGTAATTTCTCCGCATTGCAAGGTGCAATTCTGAAATTTTTTGCTTTTTCCTGCTCCTCTTAGCATGATAAAGAAGATTCAAAGAGAGTGAGATGCCAGCTCCTTTCATTCAGTCAGTAGCTTCAATCATTTCTGGACGTTTTTCAATGACAAAAATCAATGAATATTGTAAATGCACAAACAGTAATTTCTCTGCATTGCAAGGTGCAATTCTGAAATTTTTTGCTTTTTCCTGCTCCTCTTAGCATGATAAAGAAGATTCAAAGAGAGTGAGATGCCAGATCCTTTACTTCAGTCAGTAGCTTCAATCATTTCTGGTATATGAATAACATGATGTTTTTCAATGGCAAAAATCAATGAATTTTGTAAATGCACAAACAGTAATTTCTCCGCATTGCAAGGCGCAATTCTGAAATTTTTTGCTTTTTCCTGCTCCTCTTAGCATGATAAAGAAGATTCAAAGAGAGTGAGATGCCAGCTCCTTTCATTCAGTCAGTAGCTTCAATCATTTCTGGACATTTTTCAATGGCAAAAATCAATGAATATTGTAAATGCACAAACAGTAATTTCTCCGCATTGCAATGTGCAATTCTGAAATTTTTTGCTTTTTCCTGCTCCTCTTAGCATGATAAAGAAGATTCAAAGAGAGTGAGATGCCAGCTCCTTTCATTCAGTCAGTAGCTTCAATCATTTCTGGACGTTTTTCAATGGCAAAAATCAATGAATATTGTAAATGCACAAACAGTAATTTCTCCGCATTGCAAGGTGCAATTCTGAAATTTTTTGCTTTTTCCTGCTCCTCTTAGCATGATAAAGAAGATTCAAAGAGAGTGAGATGCCAGCTCCTTTCATTCAGTCAGTAGCTTCAATCATTTCTGGACGTTTTTCAATGGCAAAAATCAATGAATATTGTAAATGCACAAACAGTAATTTCTCCGCATTGCAAGGTGCAATTCTGAAATTTTTTGCTTTTTCCTGCTCCTCTTAGCATGGTAAAGAAGATTCAAAGAGAGTGAGATGCCAGATCCTTTCCTTCAGTCAGTAGCTTCAATCATTTCTGGTATATGAATAACATGTTTTTCAATGGCAAAAATCAATGAATTTTGTAAATGCACAAACAGTAATTTCTCCGCATTGCAAGGCGCAATTCTGAAATTTTTTGCTTTTTCCTGCTCCTCTTAGCATGATAAAGAAGATTCAAAGAGAGTGAGATGCCAGCTCCTTTCATTCAGTCAGTAGCTTCAATCATTTCTGGACATTTTTCAATGGCAAAAATCAATGAATATTGTAAATGCACAAACAGTAATTTCTCCGCATTGCAAGGTGCGATTCTGAAATTTTTTGCTTTTTCCTGCTCCTCTTAGCATGATAAAGAAGATTCAAAGAGAGTGAGATGCCAGCTCCTTTCATTCAGTCAGTAGCTTCAATCATTTCTGGACGTTTTTCAATGGCAAAAATCAATGAATATTGTAAATGCACAAACAGTAATTTCTCCGCATTGCAAGGTGCAATTCTGAAATTTTTTGCTTTTTCCTGCTCCTCTTAGCATGATAAAGAAGATTCAAAGAGAGTGAGATGCCAGCTCCTTTCATTCAGTCAGTAGCTTCAATCATTTCTGGACGTTTTTCAATGGCAAAAATCAATGAATATTGTAAATGCACAAACAGTAATTTCTCCGCATTGCAATGTGCAATTCTGAAATTTTTTGCTTTTTCCTGCTCCTCTTAGCATGATAAAGAAGATTCAAAGAGAGTGAGATGCCAGCTCCTTTCATTCAGTCAGTAGCTTCAAACATTTCTGGTACATGAATAACATGATGTTTTTCAATGGCAAAAATCAATGAATATTGTAAATGCACAAACAGTAATTTCTCCGCATTGCAAGGTGCAATTCTGAAATTTTTTGCTTTTTCCTGCTCCTCTTAGCATGATAAAGAAGATTCAAAGAGAGTGAGATGCCAGCTCCTTTCGTTCAGTCAGTAGCTTCAATCATTTCTGGACGTTTTTCAATGGCAAAAATCATTGAATATTATAAATGCACAAACAGTAATTTCTCCGCATTGCAAGGTGCAATTCTGAAATTTTTTACTTTTTCCTGCTCCTCTTAGCATGATAAAGAAGATTCAAAGAGAGTGAGATGCCAGCTCCTTTCATTCAGTCAGTAGCTTCAATCATTTCTGGTATATGAATAACATGATGTTTTTCAATGGCAAAAATCAATGAATATTGTAAATGCACAAACAGTAATTTCTCCGCATTGCAAGGTGCAATTCTGAAATTTTTTGCTTTTTCCTGCTCCTCTTAGCATGATAAAGAAGATTCAAAGAGAGTGAGATGCCAGCTCCTTTCATTCAGTCAGTAGCTTCAATCATTTCTGGACGTTTTTCAATGGCAAAAATCAATGAATATTGTAAATGCACAAACAGTAATTTCTCCGCATTGCAAGGTGCAATTCTGAAATTTTTTGCTTTTTCCTGCTCCTCTTAGCATGATAAACAAGATTCAAAGAGAGTGAGATGCCAGCTCATTTCATTCAGTCAGTAGCTTCAATCATTTCTGGACGTTTTTCAATGGCAAAAATCATTGAATATTGTAAATGCACAAACAGTAATTTCTCCGCATTGCAAGGTGCAATTCTGAAATTTTTTACTTTTTCCTGCTCCTCTTAGCATGATAAAGAAGATTCAAAGAGAGTGAGATGCCAGCTCCTTTCATTCAGTCAGTAGCTTCAATCATTTCTGGACGTTTTTCAATGGCAAAAATCAATGAATATTGTAAATGCACAAACAGTAATTTCTCCGCATTGCAAGGTGCAATTCTGAAATTTTTTGCTTTTTCCTGCTCCTCTAAGCATGATAAAGAAGATTCAAAGAGAGTGAGATGCCAGATCCTTTCCTTCAGTCAGTAGCTTCAATCATTTCTGGTATATGAATAACATGATGTTTTTCAATGGCAAAAATCAATGAATTTTGTAAATGCACAAACAGTAATTTCTCCGCATTGCAAGGCGCAATTCTGAAATTTTTTGCTTTTTCCTGCTCCTCTTAGCATGATAAAGAAGATTCAAAGAGAGTGAGATGCCAGCTCCTTTCATTCAGTCAGTAGCTTCAATCATTTCTGGACATTTTTCAATGGCAAAAATCAATGAATATTGTAAATGCACAAACAGTAATTTCTCCGCATTGCAAGGTGCAATTCTGAAATTTTTTGCTTTTTCCTGCTCCTCTTAGCATGATAAAGAAGATTCAAAGAGAGTGAGATGCCAGCTCCTTTCATTCAGTCAGTAGCTTCAATCATTTCTGGACGTTTTTCAATGGCAAAAATCAATGAATATTGGAAATGCACAAACTGTAATTTCTCCGCATTGCAAGGTGCAATTCTGAAATTTTTTGCTTTTTCCTGCTCCTCTTAGCATGATAAAGAAGATTCAAAGAGAGTGAGATGCCAGCTCCTTTCATTCAGTCAGTAGCTTCAATCATTTCTGGTATATGAATAACATGATGTTTTTCAATAGCAAAAATCAATGAATATTGTAAATGCACAAACAGTAATTTCTCCGCATTGCAAGGTGCAATTCTGAAATTTTTTGCTTTTTCCTGCTCCTCTTAGCATGATAAAGAAGATTCAAAGAGAGTGAGATGCCAGCTCCTTTCATTCAGTCAGTAGCTTCAATCATTTCTGGATGTTTTTCAATGGCAAAAATCAATGAATATTGTAAATGCACAAACAGTAATTTCTCCGCATTGCAAGGTGCAATTCTGAAACTTTTTGCTTTTTCCTGCTCCTCTTAGCATGATAAAGAAGATTCAAAGAGAGTGAGATGCCAGCTCCTTTCATTCAGTCAGTAGCTTCAATCATTTCTGGTATATGAATAACATGATGTTTTTCAATCGCAAAAATCAATGAATATTGTAAATGCACAAACAGTAATTTCTCCGCATTGCAAGGTGCAATTCTGAAATTTTTTGCTTTTTCCTGCTCCTCTTAGCATGATAAAGAAGATTCAAAGAGAGTGAGATGCCAGCTCCTTTCATTCAGTCAGTAGCTTCAATCATTTCTGGACGTTTTTCAATGGCAAAAATCAATGAATATTGTAAATGCACAAACAGTAATTTCTCCGCATTGCAAGGTGCAATTCTGAATTTTTTTGCTTTTTCCTGCTCCTCTAAGCATGATAAAGAAGATTCAAAGAGAGTGAGATGCCAGATCCTTTCCTTCAGTCAGTAGCTTCAATCATTTCTGGTATATGAATAACATGATGTTTTTCAATGGCAAAAATCAATGAATTTTGTAAATGCACAAACAGTAATTTCTCCGCATTGCAAGGCGCAATTCTGAAATTTTTTGCTTTTTCCTGCTCCTCTTAGCATGATAAAGAAGATTCAAAGAGAGTGAGATGCCAGCTCCTTTCATTCAGTCAGTAGCTTCAATCATTTCTGGACATTTTTCAATGGCAAAAATCAATGAATATTGTAAATGCACAAACAGTAATTTCTCCGCATTGCAAGGTGCAATTCTGAAATTTTTTGCTTTTTCCTGCTCCTCTTAGCATGATAAAGAAGATTCAAAGAGAGTGAGATGCCAGCTCCTTTCATTCAGTCAGTAGCTTCAATCATTTCTGGACGTTTTTCAATGGCAAAAATCAATGAATATTGTAAATGCACAAACAGTAATTTCTCCGCATTGCAAGGTGCAATTCTGAAATTTTTTGCTTTTTCCTGCTCCTCTTAGCATGATAAAGAAGATTCAAAGAGAGTGAGATGCCAGCTCCTTTCATTCAGTCAGTACCTTCAATCATTTCTGGACGTTTTTCAATGGCAAAAATCAATGAATATTGTAAATGCACAAACAGTAATTTCTCCGCATTGCAAGGTGCAATTCTGAAATTTTTTGCTTTTTCCTGCTCCTCTTAGCATGATAAAGAAGATTCAAAGAGAGTGAGATGCCAGCTCCTTTCATTCAGTCAGTAGCTTCAATCATTTCTGGACGTTTTTCAATGGCAAAAATCAATGAATATTGTAAATGCACAAACTGTAATTTCTCCGCATTGCAAGGTGCAATTCTGAAATTTTTTGCTTTTTCCTGCTCCTCTTAGCATGATAAAGAAGATTCAAAGAGAGTGAGATGCCAGCTCCTTTCATTCAGTCAGTAGCTTCAATCATTTCTGGTATATGAATAACATGATGTTTTTCAATCGCAAAAATCAATGAATATTGTAAATGCACAAACAGTAATTTCTCCGCATTGCAAGGTGCAATTCTGAAATTTTTTGCTTTTTCCTGCTCCTCTTAGCATGATAAAGAAGATTCAAAGAGAGTGAGATGCCAGCTCCTTTCCTTCAGTCAGTAGCTTCAATCATTTCTGGTATATGAATAACAAGATGTTTTTCAATGGCAAAAATCAATGAATTTTGTAAATGCACAAACAGTAATTTCTCCGCATTGCAAGGCGCAATTCTGAAATTTTTTGCTTTTTCCTGCTCCTCTTAGCATGGTAAAGAAGATTCAAAGAGAGTGAGATTCCAGCTCCTTTCATTCAGTCAGTAGCTTCAATCATTTCTGGACATTTTTCAATGGCAAAAATCAATGAATATTGTAAATGCACAAACAGTAATTTCTCCGCATTGGAAGGTGCAATTCTGAAATTTTTTGCTTTTTCCTGCTCCTCTTAGCATGATAAAGAAGATTCAAAGAGAGTGAGATGCCAGCTCCTTTCATTCAGTCAGTAGCTACAATCATTTCTGGACGTTTTTCAATGGCAAAAATCAATGAATATTGTAAATGCACAAACAGTAATTTCTCCGCATTGCAAGGTGCAATTCTGAAATTTTTTGCTTTTTCCTGCTCCTCTTAGCATGATAAAGAAGATTCAAAGAGAGTGAGATGCCAGCTCCTTTCATTCAGTCAGTAGCTTCAATCATTTCTGGACGTTTTTCAATGGCAAAAATCAACGAATATTGTAAATGCACAAACAGTAATTTCTCCGCATTGCAAGGTGCAATTCTGAAATTTTTTGCTTTTTCCTGCTCCTCTTAGCATGATAAAGAAGATTCAAAGAGAGTGAGATGCCAGCTCCTTTCATTCAGTCCGTAGCTTCAATCATTTCTGGACGTTTTTCAATGGCAAAAATCAATGAATATTGTAAATGCACAAACTGTAATTTCTCCGCATTGCAAGGTGCAATTCTGAAATTTTTTGCTTTTTCCTGCTCCTCTTAGCATGATAAAGAAGATTCAAAGAGAGTGAGATGCCAGCTCCTTTCATTCAGTCAGTAGCTTCAATCATTTCTGGACGTTATTCAATGGCAAAAATCAATGAATATTGTAAATGCACAAACAGTAAATTCTCCGCATTGCAAGGTGCAATTCTGAAATTTTTTGCTTTTTCCTGCTCCTCTTAGCATGATAAAGAAGATTCAAAGAGAGTGAGATGCCAGCTCCTTTCCTTCAGTCAGTAGCTTCAATCATTTCTGGTATATGAATAACATGATGTTTTTCAATGGCAAAAATCAATGAATTTTGTAAATGCACAAACAGTAATTTCTCCGCATTGCAAGGCGCAATTCTGAAATTTTTTGCTTTTTCCTGCTCCTCTTAGCATGATAAAGAAGATTCAAAGAGAGTGAGATGCCAGCTCCTTTCATTCAGTCAGTAGCTTCAATCATTTCTGGACATTTTTCAATGGCAAAAATCAATGAATATTGTAAATGCACAAACAGTAATTTCTCCGCATTGCAAGGTGCAATTCTGAAATTTTTTGCTTTTTCCTGCTCCTCTTAGCATGATAAAGAAGATTCAAAGAGAGTGAGATGCCAGCTCCTTTCATTCAGTCAGTAGCTTCAATCATTTCTGGACGTTTTTCAATGTCAAAAATCAATGAATATTGTAAATGCACAAACAGTAATTTCTCCGCATTGCAAGGTGCAATTCTGAAATTTTTTGCTTTTTCCTGCTCCTCTTAGCATGATAAAGAAGATTCAAAGAGAGTGAGGTGCCAGCTCCTTTCATTCAGTCAGGAGCTTCAAACATTTCTGGTATATGAATAACATGTTTTTCAATGGCAAAAATCAATGAATATTGTAAATGCACAAACAGTAAATTCTCCGCATTGCAAGGTGCAATTCTGAAATTTTTTGCTTTTTCCTGCTCCTCTTAGCATGATAAAGAAGATTCAAAGAGAGTGAGATGCCAGCTCCTTTCATTCAGTCAGTAGCTTCAATCATTTCTGGACGTTTTTCAATGGCAAAAATCAATGAATATTGTAAATGCACAAACTGTAATTTCTCCGCATTGCAAGGTGCAATTCTGAAATTTTTTGCTTTTTCCTGCTCCTCTTAGCATGATAAAGAAGATTCAAAGAGAGTGAGATGCCAGCTCCTTTCATTCAGTCAGTAGCTTCAATCATTTCTGGACGTTTTTCAATGGCAAAAATCAACGAATATTGTAAATGCACAAACAGTAATTTCTCCGCATTGCAAGGTGCAATTCTGAAATTTTTTGCTTTTTCCTGCTCCTCTTAGCATGATAAAGAAGATTCAAAGAGAGTGAGATGCCAGCTCCTTTCATTCAGTCAGTAGCTTCAATCATTTCTGGACGTTTTTCAATGGCAAAAATCAATGAATATTGTAAATGCACAAACTGTAATTTCTCCGCATTGCAAGCTGCAATTCTGAAATTTTTTGCTTTTTCCTGCTCCACTTAGCATGATAAAGAAGATTCAAAGAGAGTGAGATGCCAGCTCCTTTCATTCAGTCAGTAGCTTCAATCATTTCTGGACGTTTTTCAATGGCAAAAATCAATGAATATTGTAAATGCACAAACAGTAATTTCTCCGCATTGCAAGTTGCAATTCTGAAATTTTTTGCTTTTTCCTGCTCCTCTTAGCATGATAAAGAAGATTCAAAGAGAGTGAGATGCCAGCTCCTTTCATTCAGTCAGTACCTTCAATCATTTCTGTACGTTTTTCAATGGCAAAAATCAATGAATATTGTAAATGCACAAACAGTAATTTCTCCGCATTGCAAGGTGCAATTCTGAAATTTTTTGCTTTTTCCTGCTCCTCTTAGCATGATAAAGAAGATTCAAAGAGAGTGAGATGCCAGCTCCTTTCATTCAGTCAGTAGCTTCAAACATTTCTGGTATATGAATAACATGATGTTTTTCAATGGCAAAAATCAATGAATATTGTAAATGCACAAACAGTAATTTCTCCGCATTGCAAGGTGCAAGTCTGAAATTTTTTGCTTTTTTCTGCTCCTCTTAGCATGATAAAGAAGATTCAAAGAGAGTGAGATGCCAGCTCCTTTCATTCAGTCAGTAGCTTCAAACATTTCTGGTATATGAATAACATGATGTTTTTCAATGGCAAAAATCAATGAATATTGTAAATGCACAAACAGTAATTTCTCCGCATTGCAAGGTGCAAGTCTGAAATTTTTTGCTTTTTCCTGCTCCTCTTAGCATGATAAAGAAGATTCAAAGAGAGTGAGATGCCAGCTACTTTCATTCAGTCAGTAGCTTCAATCATTTCTGGACGTTTTTCAATGGTAAAAATCAATGAATATTGTAAATGCACAAACAGTAATTTCTCCACATTGCAAGGTGCAATTCTGAAATTTTTTGCTTTTTCATGCTCCTCTTAGCATGATAAAGAAGATTCAAAGAGATTGAGATGCCAGCTCCTTTCATTCAGTCAGTAGCTTCAAACATTTCTGGTATATGAATAACATTATGTTTTTCAATGGCAAAAATCAATGAATATTGTAAATGCACAAACAGTAATTTCTCCGCATTGCAAGGTGCAATTCTGAAATTTTTTGCTTTTTCCTGCTCCTCTTAGCATGATAAAGAAGATTCAAAGAGAGTGAGGTGCCAGCTCCTTTCATTCAGTCAGGAGCTTCAAACATTTCTGGTATATGAATAACATGTTTTTCAATGGCAAAAATCAATGAATATTGTAAATGCACAAACAGTAAATTCTCCGCATTGCAAGGTGCAATTTTGAAATTTTTTGCTTTTTCCTGCTCCTCTTAGCATGATAAAGAAGATTCAAAGAGAGTGAGATGCCAGCTCCTTTCATTCAGTCAGTAGCTTCAATCATTTCTGGACGTTTTTCAATGGCAAAAATCAATGAATATTGTAAATGCACAAACTGTAATTTCTCCGCATTGCAAGGTGCAATTCTGAAATTTTTTGCTTTTTCCTGCTCCTCTTAGCATGATAAAGAAGATTCAAAGAGCGTGAGATGCCAGCTCCTTTCATTCAGTCAGTAGCTTCAATCATTTCTGGACGTTTTTCAATGGCAAAAATCAACGAATATTGTAAATGCACAAACAGTAATTTCTCCGCATTGCAAGGTGCAATTCTGAAATTTTTTGCTTTTTCCTGCTCCTCTTAGCATGATAAAGAAGATTCAAAGAGAGTGAGATGCCAGCTCCTTTCATTCAGTCAGTAGCTTCAATCATTTCTGGACGTTATTCAATGGCAAAAATCAATGAATATTGTAAATGCACAAACTGTAATTTCTCCGCATTGCAAGGTGCAATTCTGAAATTTTTTGCTTTTTCCTGCTCCTCTTAGCATGATAAAGAAGATTCAAAGAGAGTGAGATGCCAGCTCCTTTCATTCAGTCAGTAGCTTCAATCATTTCTGGACGTTTTTCAATGGCAAAAATCAATGAATATTGTAAATGCACAAACAGTAATTTCTCCGCATTGCAAGGTGCAATTCTGAAATTTTTTGCTTTTTCCTGCTCCTCTTAGCATGATAAAGAAGATTCAAAGAGAGTGAGATGCCAGATCCTTTCCTTCAGTCAGTAGCTTCAATCATTTCTGGTATATGAATAACATGTTTTTCAATGGCAAAAATCAATGAATTTTGTAAATGCACAAACAGTAATTTCTCCGCATTGCAAGGTGCAATTCTGAAATTTTTTGCTTTTTCCTGCTCCTCTTAGCATGATAAAGAAGATTCAAAGAGAGTGAGATGCCAGCTCCTTTCATTCAGTCAGTAGCTTCAATCATTTCTGGACGTTTTTCAATGGCAAAAATCAATGAATATTGTAAATGCACAAACAGTAATTTCTCCGCATTGCAAGGTGCAATTCTGAAATTTTTTGCTTTTTCCTGCTCCTCTTAGCATGATAAAGAAGATTCAAAGAGAGTGAGATGCCAGATCCTTTCCTTCAGTCAGTAGCTTCAATCATTTCTGGTATATGAATAACATGTTTTTCAATGGCAAAAATCAATGAATTTTGTAAATGCACAAACAGTAATTTCTCCGCATTGCAAGGCGCAATTCTGAAATTTTTTGCTTTTTCCTGCTCCTCTTAGCATGATAAAGAAGATTCAAAGAGCGTGAGATGCCAGCTCCTTTCATTCAGTCAGTAGCTTCAATCATTTCTGGACGTTTTTCAATGGCAAAAATCAACGAATATTGTAAATGCACAAACAGTAATTTCTCCGCATTGCAAGGTGCAATTCTGAAATTTTTTGCTTTTTCCTGCTCCTCTTAGCATGATAAAGAAGATTCAAAGAGAGTGAGATGCCAGCTCCTTTCATTCAGTCAGTAGCTTCAATCATTTCTGGACGTTATTCAATGGCAAAAATCAATGAATATTGTAAATGCACAAACTGTAATTTCTCCGCATTGCAAGGTGCAATTCTGAAATTTTTTGCTTTTTCCTGCTCCTCTTAGCATGATAAAGAAGATTCAAAGAGAGTGAGATGCCAGCTCCTTTCATTCAGTCAGTAGCTTCAATCATTTCTGGACGTTTTTCAATGGCAAAAATCAATGAATATTGTAAATGCACAAACAGTAATTTCTCCGCATTGCAAGGTGCAATTCTGAAATTTTTTGCTTTTTCCTGCTCCTCTTAGCATGATAAAGAAGATTCAAAGAGAGTGAGATGCCAGATCCTTTCCTTCAGTCAGTAGCTTCAATCATTTCTGGTATATGAATAACATGTTTTTCAATGGCAAAAATCAATGAATTTTGTAAATGCACAAACAGTAATTTCTCCGCATTGCAAGGTGCAATTCTGAAATTTTTTGCTTTTTCCTGCTCCTCTTAGCATGATAAAGAAGATTCAAAGAGAGTGAGATGCCAGCTCCTTTCATTCAGTCAGTAGCTTCAATCATTTCTGGACGTTTTTCAATGGCAAAAATCAATGAATATTGTAAATGCACAAACAGTAATTTCTCCGCATTGCAAGGTGCAATTCTGAAATTTTTTGCTTTTTCCTGCTCCTCTTAGCATGATAAAGAAGATTCAAAGAGAGTGAGATGCCAGATCCTTTCCTTCAGTCAGTAGCTTCAATCATTTCTGGTATATGAATAACATGTTTTTCAATGGCAAAAATCAATGAATTTTGTAAATGCACAAACAGTAATTTCTCCGCATTGCAAGGCGCAATTCTGAAATTTTTTGCTTTTTCCTGCTCCTCTTAGCATGATAAAGAAGATTCAAAGAGAGTGAGATGCCAGCTCCTTTCATTCAGTCAGTAGCTTCAATCATTTCTGGACATTTTTCAATGGCAAAAATCAATGAATATTGTAAATGCACAAACAGTAATTTCTCCGCATTGCAAGGTGCAATTCTGAAATTTTTTGCTTTTTCCTGCTCCTCTTAGCATGATAAAGAAGATTCAAAGAGAGTGAGATGCCAGCTCCTTTCATTCAGTCAGTAGCTTCAATCATTTCTGGACGTTTTTCAATGGCAAAAATCAATGAATATTGTAAATGCACAAACAGTAATTTCTCCGCATTGCAAGGTGCAATTCTGAAATTTTTTGCTTTTTCCTGCTCCTCTTAGCATGATAAAGAAGATTCAAAGAGAGTGAGATGCCAGCTCCTTTCATTCAGTCAGTAGCTTCAATCATTTCTGGACGTTTTTCAATGGCAAAAATCAATGAATATTGTAAATGCACAAACAGTAATTTCTCCGCATTGCAATGTGCAATTCTGAAATTTTTTGCTTTTTCCTGCTCCTCTTAGCATGATAAAGAAGATTCAAAGAGAGTGAGATGCCAGCTCCTTTCATTCAGTCAGTAGCTTCAAACATTTCTGGTACATGAATAACATGATGTTTTTCAATGGCAAAAATCAATGAATATTGTAAATGCACAAACAGTAATTTCTCCGCATTGCAAGGTGCAATTCTGAAATTTTTTGCTTTTTCCTACTCCTCTTAGCATGATAAAGAAGATTCAAAGAGAGTGAGATGCCAGCTCCTTTCGTTCAGTCAGTAGCTTCAATCATTTCTGGACGTTTTTCAATGGCAAAAATCATTGAATATTATAAATGCACAAACAGTAATTTCTCCGCATTGCAAGGTGCAATTCTGAAATTTTTTACTTTTTCCTGCTCCTCTTAGCATGATAAAGAAGATTCAAAGAGAGTGAGATGCCAGCTCCTTTCATTCAGTCAGTAGCTTCAATCATTTCTGGTATATGAATAACATGATGTTTTTCAATGGCAAAAATCAATGAATATTGTAAATGCACAAACAGTAATTTCTCCGCATTGCAAGGTGCAATTCTGAAATTTTTTGCTTTTTCCTGCTCCTCTTAGCATGATAAAGAAGATTCAAAGAGAGTGAGATGCCAGCTCCTTTCATTCAGTCAGTAGCTTCAATCATTTCTGGACGTTTTTCAATGGCAAAAATCAATGAATATTGTAAATGCACAAACAGTAATTTCTCCGCATTGCAAGGTGCAATTCTGAAATTTTTTGCTTTTTCCTGCTCCTCTTAGCATGATAAACAAGATTCAAAGAGAGTGAGATGCCAGCTCATTTCATTCAGTCAGTAGCTTCAATCATTTCTGGACGTTTTTCAATGGCAAAAATCATTGAATATTGTAAATGCACAAACAGTAATTTCTCCGCATTGCAAGGTGCAATTCTGAAATTTTTTACTTTTTCCTGCTCCTCTTAGCATGATAAAGAAGATTCAAAGAGAGTGAGATGCCAGCTCCTTTCATTCAGTCAGTAGCTTCAATCATTTCTGGTATATGAATAACATGATGTTTTTCAATCGCAAAAATCAATGAATATTGTAAATGCACAAGCAGTAATTTCTCCGCATTGCAAGGTGCAATTCTGAAATTTTTTGCTTTTTCCTGCTCCTCTTAGCATGATAAAGAAGATTCAAAGAGAGTGAGATGCCAGCTCCTTTCATTCAGTCAGTAGCTTCAATCATTTCTGGACGTTTTTCAATGGCAAAAATCAATGAATATTGTAAATGCACAAACAGTAATTTCTCCGCATTGCAAGGTGCAATTCTGAAATTTTTTGCTTTTTCCTGCTCCTCTTAGCATGATAAAGAAGATTCAAAGAGAGTGAGATGCCAGCTCCTTTCATTCAGTCAGTAGCTTCAAACATTTCTGGTATATGAATAACATGATGTTTTTCAATGGCAAAAATCAATGAATATTGTAAATGCACAAACAGTAATTTCTCCGCATTGCAAGGTGCAAGTCTGAAATTTTTTGCTTTTTTCTGCTCCTCTTAGCATGATAAAGAAGATTCAAAGAGAGTGAGATGCCAGCTCCTTTCATTCAGTCAGTAGCTTCAAACATTTCTGGTATATGAATAACATGATGTTTTTCAATGGCAAAAATCAATGAATATTGTAAATGCACAAACAGTAATTTCTCCGCATTGCAAGGTGCAAGTCTGAAATTTTTTGCTTTTTCCTGCTCCTCTTAGCATGATAAAGAAGATTCAAAGAGAGTGAGATGCCAGCTACTTTCATTCAGTCAGTAGCTTCAATCATTTCTGGACGTTTTTCAATGGTAAAAATCAATGAATATTGTAAATGCACAAACAGTAATTTCTCCACATTGCAAGGTGCAATTCTGAAATTTTTTGCTTTTTCATGCTCCTCTTAGCATGATAAAGAAGATTCAAAGAGAGTGAGGTGCCAGCTCCTTTCATTCAGTCAGGAGCTTCAAACATTTCTGGTATATGAATAACATGTTTTTCAATGGCAAAAATCAATGAATATTGTAAATGCACAAACAGTAAATTCTCCGCATTGCAAGGTGCAATTTTGAAATTTTTTGCTTTTTCCTGCTCCTCTTAGCATGATAAAGAAGATTCAAAGAGAGTGAGATGCCAGCTCCTTTCATTCAGTCAGTAGCTTCAATCATTTCTGGACGTTTTTCAATGGCAAAAATCAATGAATATTGTAAATGCACAAACTGTAATTTCTCCGCATTGCAAGGTGCAATTCTGAAATTTTTTGCTTTTTCCTGCTCCTCTTAGCATGATAAAGAAGATTCAAAGAGCGTGAGATGCCAGCTCCTTTCATTCAGTCAGTAGCTTCAATCATTTCTGGACGTTTTTCAATGGCAAAAATCAACGAATATTGTAAATGCACAAACAGTAATTTCTCCGCATTGCAAGGTGCAATTCTGAAATTTTTTGCTTTTTCCTGCTCCTCTTAGCATGATAAAGAAGATTCAAAGAGAGTGAGATGCCAGCTCCTTTCATTCAGTCAGTAGCTTCAATCATTTCTGGACGTTATTCAATGGCAAAAATCAATGAATATTGTAAATGCACAAACTGTAATTTCTCCGCATTGCAAGGTGCAATTCTGAAATTTTTTGCTTTTTCCTGCTCCTCTTAGCATGATAAAGAAGATTCAAAGAGAGTGAGATGCCAGCTCCTTTCATTCAGTCAGTAGCTTCAATCATTTCTGGACGTTTTTCAATGGCAAAAATCAATGAATATTGTAAATGCACAAACAGTAATTTCTCCGCATTGCAAGGTGCAATTCTGAAATTTTTTGCTTTTTCCTGCTCCTCTTAGCATGATAAAGAAGATTCAAAGAGAGTGAGATGCCAGATCCTTTCCTTCAGTCAGTAGCTTCAATCATTTCTGGTATATGAATAACATGTTTTTCAATGGCAAAAATCAATGAATTTTGTAAATGCACAAACAGTAATTTCTCCGCATTGCAAGGTGCAATTCTGAAATTTTTTGCTTTTTCCTGCTCCTCTTAGCATGATAAAGAAGATTCAAAGAGAGTGAGATGCCAGCTCCTTTCATTCAGTCAGTAGCTTCAATCATTTCTGGACGTTTTTCAATGGCAAAAATCAATGAATATTGTAAATGCACAAACAGTAATTTCTCCGCATTGCAAGGTGCAATTCTGAAATTTTTTGCTTTTTCCTGCTCCTCTTAGCATGATAAAGAAGATTCAAAGAGAGTGAGATGCCAGATCCTTTCCTTCAGTCAGTAGCTTCAATCATTTCTGGTATATGAATAACATGTTTTTCAATGGCAAAAATCAATGAATTTTGTAAATGCACAAACAGTAATTTCTCCGCATTGCAAGGCGCAATTCTGAAATTTTTTGCTTTTTCCTGCTCCTCTTAGCATGATAAAGAAGATTCAAAGAGCGTGAGATGCCAGCTCCTTTCATTCAGTCAGTAGCTTCAATCATTTCTGGACGTTTTTCAATGGCAAAAATCAACGAATATTGTAAATGCACAAACAGTAATTTCTCCGCATTGCAAGGTGCAATTCTGAAATTTTTTGCTTTTTCCTGCTCCTCTTAGCATGATAAAGAAGATTCAAAGAGAGTGAGATGCCAGCTCCTTTCATTCAGTCAGTAGCTTCAATCATTTCTGGACGTTATTCAATGGCAAAAATCAATGAATATTGTAAATGCACAAACTGTAATTTCTCCGCATTGCAAGGTGCAATTCTGAAATTTTTTGCTTTTTCCTGCTCCTCTTAGCATGATAAAGAAGATTCAAAGAGAGTGAGATGCCAGCTCCTTTCATTCAGTCAGTAGCTTCAATCATTTCTGGACGTTTTTCAATGGCAAAAATCAATGAATATTGTAAATGCACAAACAGTAATTTCTCCGCATTGCAAGGTGCAATTCTGAAATTTTTTGCTTTTTCCTGCTCCTCTTAGCATGATAAAGAAGATTCAAAGAGAGTGAGATGCCAGATCCTTTCCTTCAGTCAGTAGCTTCAATCATTTCTGGTATATGAATAACATGTTTTTCAATGGCAAAAATCAATGAATTTTGTAAATGCACAAACAGTAATTTCTCCGCATTGCAAGGTGCAATTCTGAAATTTTTTGCTTTTTCCTGCTCCTCTTAGCATGATAAAGAAGATTCAAAGAGAGTGAGATGCCAGCTCCTTTCATTCAGTCAGTAGCTTCAATCATTTCTGGACGTTTTTCAATGGCAAAAATCAATGAATATTGTAAATGCACAAACAGTAATTTCTCCGCATTGCAAGGTGCAATTCTGAAATTTTTTGCTTTTTCCTGCTCCTCTTAGCATGATAAAGAAGATTCAAAGAGAGTGAGATGCCAGATCCTTTCCTTCAGTCAGTAGCTTCAATCATTTCTGGTATATGAATAACATGTTTTTCAATGGCAAAAATCAATGAATTTTGTAAATGCACAAACAGTAATTTCTCCGCATTGCAAGGCGCAATTCTGAAATTTTTTGCTTTTTCCTGCTCCTCTTAGCATGATAAAGAAGATTCAAAGAGAGTGAGATGCCAGCTCCTTTCATTCAGTCAGTAGCTTCAATCATTTCTGGACATTTTTCAATGGCAAAAATCAATGAATATTGTAAATGCACAAACAGTAATTTCTCCGCATTGCAAGGTGCAATTCTGAAATTTTTTGCTTTTTCCTGCTCCTCTTAGCATGATAAAGAAGATTCAAAGAGAGTGAGATGCCAGCTCCTTTCATTCAGTCAGTAGCTTCAATCATTTCTGGACGTTTTTCAATGGCAAAAATCAATGAATATTGTAAATGCACAAACAGTAATTTCTCCGCATTGCAAGGTGCAATTCTGAAATTTTTTGCTTTTTCCTGCTCCTCTTAGCATGATAAAGAAGATTCAAAGAGAGTGAGATGCCAGCTCCTTTCATTCAGTCAGTAGCTTCAATCATTTCTGGACGTTTTTCAATGGCAAAAATCAATGAATATTGTAAATGCACAAACAGTAATTTCTCCGCATTGCAATGTGCAATTCTGAAATTTTTTGCTTTTTCCTGCTCCTCTTAGCATGATAAAGAAGATTCAAAGAGAGTGAGATGCCAGCTCCTTTCATTCAGTCAGTAGCTTCAAACATTTCTGGTACATGAATAACATGATGTTTTTCAATGGCAAAAATCAATGAATATTGTAAATGCACAAACAGTAATTTCTCCGCATTGCAAGGTGCAATTCTGAAATTTTTTGCTTTTTCCTACTCCTCTTAGCATGATAAAGAAGATTCAAAGAGAGTGAGATGCCAGCTCCTTTCGTTCAGTCAGTAGCTTCAATCATTTCTGGACGTTTTTCAATGGCAAAAATCATTGAATATTATAAATGCACAAACAGTAATTTCTCCGCATTGCAAGGTGCAATTCTGAAATTTTTTACTTTTTCCTGCTCCTCTTAGCATGATAAAGAAGATTCAAAGAGAGTGAGATGCCAGCTCCTTTCATTCAGTCAGTAGCTTCAATCATTTCTGGTATATGAATAACATGATGTTTTTCAATGGCAAAAATCAATGAATATTGTAAATGCACAAACAGTAATTTCTCCGCATTGCAAGGTGCAATTCTGAAATTTTTTGCTTTTTCCTGCTCCTCTTAGCATGATAAAGAAGATTCAAAGAGAGTGAGATGCCAGCTCCTTTCATTCAGTCAGTAGCTTCAATCATTTCTGGACGTTTTTCAATGGCAAAAATCAATGAATATTGTAAATGCACAAACAGTAATTTCTCCGCATTGCAAGGTGCAATTCTGAAATTTTTTGCTTTTTCCTGCTCCTCTTAGCATGATAAACAAGATTCAAAGAGAGTGAGATGCCAGCTCATTTCATTCAGTCAGTAGCTTCAATCATTTCTGGACGTTTTTCAATGGCAAAAATCATTGAATATTGTAAATGCACAAACAGTAATTTCTCCGCATTGCAAGGTGCAATTCTGAAATTTTTTACTTTTTCCTGCTCCTCTTAGCATGATAAAGAAGATTCAAAGAGAGTGAGATGCCAGCTCCTTTCATTCAGTCAGTAGCTTCAATCATTTCTGGTATATGAATAACATGATGTTTTTCAATCGCAAAAATCAATGAATATTGTAAATGCACAAGCAGTAATTTCTCCGCATTGCAAGGTGCAATTCTGAAATTTTTTGCTTTTTCCTGCTCCTCTTAGCATGATAAAGAAGATTCAAAGAGAGTGAGATGCCAGCTCCTTTCATTCAGTCAGTAGCTTCAATCATTTCTGGACGTTTTTCAATGGCAAAAATCAATGAATATTGTAAATGCACAAACAGTAATTTCTCCGCATTGCAAGGTGCAATTCTGAAATTTTTTGCTTTTTCCTGCTCCTCTTAGCATGATAAAGAAGATTCAAAGAGAGTGAGATGCCAGCTCCTTTCATTCAGTCAGTAGCTTCAAACATTTCTGGTATATGAATAACATGATGTTTTTCAATGGCAAAAATCAATGAATATTGTAAATGCACAAACAGTAATTTCTCCGCATTGCAAGGTGCAAGTCTGAAATTTTTTGCTTTTTTCTGCTCCTCTTAGCATGATAAAGAAGATTCAAAGAGAGTGAGATGCCAGCTCCTTTCATTCAGTCAGTAGCTTCAAACATTTCTGGTATATGAATAACATGATGTTTTTCAATGGCAAAAATCAATGAATATTGTAAATGCACAAACAGTAATTTCTCCGCATTGCAAGGTGCAAGTCTGAAATTTTTTGCTTTTTCCTGCTCCTCTTAGCATGATAAAGAAGATTCAAAGAGAGTGAGATGCCAGCTACTTTCATTCAGTCAGTAGCTTCAATCATTTCTGGACGTTTTTCAATGGTAAAAATCAATGAATATTGTAAATGCACAAACAGTAATTTCTCCACATTGCAAGGTGCAATTCTGAAATTTTTTGCTTTTTCATGCTCCTCTTAGCATGATAAAGAAGATTCAAAGAGATTGAGATGCCAGCTCCTTTCATTCAGTCAGTAGCTTCAAACATTTCTGGTATATGAATAACATTATGTTTTTCAATGGCAAAAATCAATGAATATTGTAAATGCACAAACAGTAATTTCTCCGCATTGCAAGGTGCAATTCTGAAATTTTTTGCTTTTTCCTGCTCCTCTTAGCATGATAAAGAAGATTCAAAGAGAGTGAGGTGCCAGCTCCTTTCATTCAGTCAGGAGCTTCAAACATTTCTGGTATATGAATAACATGTTTTTCAATGGCAAAAATCAATGAATATTGTAAATGCACAAACAGTAAATTCTCCGCATTGCAAGGTGCAATTTTGAAATTTTTTGCTTTTTCCTGCTCCTCTTAGCATGATAAAGAAGATTCAAAGAGAGTGAGATGCCAGCTCCTTTCATTCAGTCAGTAGCTTCAATCATTTCTGGACGTTTTTCAATGGCAAAAATCAATGAATATTGTAAATGCACAAACTGTAATTTCTCCGCATTGCAAGGTGCAATTCTGAAATTTTTTGCTTTTTCCTGCTCCTCTTAGCATGATAAAGAAGATTCAAAGAGCGTGAGATGCCAGCTCCTTTCATTCAGTCAGTAGCTTCAATCATTTCTGGACGTTTTTCAATGGCAAAAATCAACGAATATTGTAAATGCACAAACAGTAATTTCTCCGCATTGCAAGGTGCAATTCTGAAATTTTTTGCTTTTTCCTGCTCCTCTTAGCATGATAAAGAAGATTCAAAGAGAGTGAGATGCCAGCTCCTTTCATTCAGTCAGTAGCTTCAATCATTTCTGGACGTTATTCAATGGCAAAAATCAATGAATATTGTAAATGCACAAACTGTAATTTCTCCGCATTGCAAGGTGCAATTCTGAAATTTTTTGCTTTTTCCTGCTCCTCTTAGCATGATAAAGAAGATTCAAAGAGAGTGAGATGCCAGCTCCTTTCATTCAGTCAGTAGCTTCAATCATTTCTGGACGTTTTTCAATGGCAAAAATCAATGAATATTGTAAATGCACAAACAGTAATTTCTCCGCATTGCAAGGTGCAATTCTGAAATTTTTTGCTTTTTCCTGCTCCTCTTAGCATGATAAAGAAGATTCAAAGAGAGTGAGATGCCAGATCCTTTCCTTCAGTCAGTAGCTTCAATCATTTCTGGTATATGAATAACATGTTTTTCAATGGCAAAAATCAATGAATTTTGTAAATGCACAAACAGTAATTTCTCCGCATTGCAAGGTGCAATTCTGAAATTTTTTGCTTTTTCCTGCTCCTCTTAGCATGATAAAGAAGATTCAAAGAGAGTGAGATGCCAGCTCCTTTCATTCAGTCAGTAGCTTCAATCATTTCTGGACGTTTTTCAATGGCAAAAATCAATGAATATTGTAAATGCACAAACAGTAATTTCTCCGCATTGCAAGGTGCAATTCTGAAATTTTTTGCTTTTTCCTGCTCCTCTTAGCATGATAAAGAAGATTCAAAGAGAGTGAGATGCCAGATCCTTTCCTTCAGTCAGTAGCTTCAATCATTTCTGGTATATGAATAACATGTTTTTCAATGGCAAAAATCAATGAATTTTGTAAATGCACAAACAGTAATTTCTCCGCATTGCAAGGCGCAATTCTGAAATTTTTTGCTTTTTCCTGCTCCTCTTAGCATGATAAAGAAGATTCAAAGAGCGTGAGATGCCAGCTCCTTTCATTCAGTCAGTAGCTTCAATCATTTCTGGACGTTTTTCAATGGCAAAAATCAACGAATATTGTAAATGCACAAACAGTAATTTCTCCGCATTGCAAGGTGCAATTCTGAAATTTTTTGCTTTTTCCTGCTCCTCTTAGCATGATAAAGAAGATTCAAAGAGAGTGAGATGCCAGCTCCTTTCATTCAGTCAGTAGCTTCAATCATTTCTGGACGTTATTCAATGGCAAAAATCAATGAATATTGTAAATGCACAAACTGTAATTTCTCCGCATTGCAAGGTGCAATTCTGAAATTTTTTGCTTTTTCCTGCTCCTCTTAGCATGATAAAGAAGATTCAAAGAGAGTGAGATGCCAGCTCCTTTCATTCAGTCAGTAGCTTCAATCATTTCTGGACGTTTTTCAATGGCAAAAATCAATGAATATTGTAAATGCACAAACAGTAATTTCTCCGCATTGCAAGGTGCAATTCTGAAATTTTTTGCTTTTTCCTGCTCCTCTTAGCATGATAAAGAAGATTCAAAGAGAGTGAGATGCCAGATCCTTTCCTTCAGTCAGTAGCTTCAATCATTTCTGGTATATGAATAACATGTTTTTCAATGGCAAAAATCAATGAATTTTGTAAATGCACAAACAGTAATTTCTCCGCATTGCAAGGTGCAATTCTGAAATTTTTTGCTTTTTCCTGCTCCTCTTAGCATGATAAAGAAGATTCAAAGAGAGTGAGATGCCAGCTCCTTTCATTCAGTCAGTAGCTTCAATCATTTCTGGACGTTTTTCAATGGCAAAAATCAATGAATATTGTAAATGCACAAACAGTAATTTCTCCGCATTGCAAGGTGCAATTCTGAAATTTTTTGCTTTTTCCTGCTCCTCTTAGCATGATAAAGAAGATTCAAAGAGAGTGAGATGCCAGATCCTTTCCTTCAGTCAGTAGCTTCAATCATTTCTGGTATATGAATAACATGTTTTTCAATGGCAAAAATCAATGAATTTTGTAAATGCACAAACAGTAATTTCTCCGCATTGCAAGGCGCAATTCTGAAATATTTTGCTTTTTCCTGCTCCGCTTAGCATGATAAAGAAGATTCAAAGAGAGTGAGATGCCAGCTCCTTTCATTCAGTCAGTAGCTTCAATCATTTCTGGACATTTTTCAATGGCAAAAATCAATGAATATTGTAAATGCACAAACAGTAATTTCTCCGCATTGCAAGGTGCAATTCTGAAATTTTTTGCTTTTTCCTGCTCCTCTTAGCATGATAAAGAAGATTCAAAGAGAGTGAGATGCCAGCTCCTTTCATTCAGTCAGTAGCTTCAATCATTTCTGGACGTTTTTCAATGGCAAAAATCAATGAATATTGTAAATGCACAAACAGTAATTTCTCCGCATTGCAAGGTGCAATTCTGAAATTTTTTGCTTTTTCCTGCTCCTCTTAGCATGATAAAGAAGATTCAAAGAGAGTGAGATGCCAGCTCCTTTCATTCAGTCAGTAGCTTCAATCATTTCTGGACGTTTTTCAATGGCAAAAATCAATGAATATTGTAAATGCACAAACAGTAATTTCTCCGCATTGCAATGTGCAATTCTGAAATTTTTTGCTTTTTCCTGCTCCTCTTAGCATGATAAAGAAGATTCAAAGAGAGTGAGATGCCAGCTCCTTTCATTCAGTCAGTAGCTTCAAACATTTCTGGTACATGAATAACATGATGTTTTTCAATGGCAAAAATCAATGAATATTGTAAATGCACAAACAGTAATTTCTCCGCATTGCAAGGTGCAATTCTGAAATTTTTTGCTTTTTCCTACTCCTCTTAGCATGATAAAGAAGATTCAAAGAGAGTGAGATGCCAGCTCCTTTCGTTCAGTCAGTAGCTTCAATCATTTCTGGACGTTTTTCAATGGCAAAAATCATTGAATATTATAAATGCACAAACAGTAATTTCTCCGCATTGCAAGGTGCAATTCTGAAATTTTTTACTTTTTCCTGCTCCTCTTAGCATGATAAAGAAGATTCAAAGAGAGTGAGATGCCAGCTCCTTTCATTCAGTCAGTAGCTTCAATCATTTCTGGTATATGAATAACATGATGTTTTTCAATGGCAAAAATCAATGAATATTGTAAATGCACAAACAGTAATTTCTCCGCATTGCAAGGTGCAATTCTGAAATTTTTTGCTTTTTCCTGCTCCTCTTAGCATGATAAAGAAGATTCAAAGAGAGTGAGATGCCAGCTCCTTTCATTCAGTCAGTAGCTTCAATCATTTCTGGACGTTTTTCAATGGCAAAAATCAATGAATATTGTAAATGCACAAACAGTAATTTCTCCGCATTGCAAGGTGCAATTCTGAAATTTTTTGCTTTTTCCTGCTCCTCTTAGCATGATAAACAAGATTCAAAGAGAGTGAGATGCCAGCTCATTTCATTCAGTCAGTAGCTTCAATCATTTCTGGACGTTTTTCAATGGCAAAAATCATTGAATATTGTAAATGCACAAACAGTAATTTCTCCGCATTGCAAGGTGCAATTCTGAAATTTTTTACTTTTTCCTGCTCCTCTTAGCATGATAAAGAAGATTCAAAGAGAGTGAGATGCCAGCTCCTTTCATTCAGTCAGTAGCTTCAATCATTTCTGGTATATGAATAACATGATGTTTTTCAATCGCAAAAATCAATGAATATTGTAAATGCACAAGCAGTAATTTCTCCGCATTGCAAGGTGCAATTCTGAAATTTTTTGCTTTTTCCTGCTCCTCTTAGCATGATAAAGAAGATTCAAAGAGAGTGAGATGCCAGCTCCTTTCATTCAGTCAGTAGCTTCAATCATTTCTGGACGTTTTTCAATGGCAAAAATCAATGAATATTGTAAATGCACAAACAGTAATTTCTCCGCATTGCAAGGTGCAATTCTGAAATTTTTTGCTTTTTCCTGCTCCTCTAAGCATGATAAAGAAGATTCAAAGAGAGTGAGATGCCAGATCCTTTCCTTCAGTCAGTAGCTTCAATCATTTCTGGTATATGAATAACATGATGTTTTTAAATGGCAAAAATCAATGAATTTTGTAAATGCACAAACAGTAATTTCTCCGCATTGCAAGGCGCAATTCTGAAATTTTTTGCTTTTTCCTGCTCCTCTTAGCATGATAAAGAAGATTCAAAGAGAGTGAGATGCCAGCTCCTTTCATTCAGTCAGTAGCTTCAATCATTTCTGGACATTTTTCAATGGCAAAAATCAATGAATATTGTAAATGCACAAACAGTAATTTCTCCGCATTGCAAGGTGCAATTCTGAAATTTTTTGCTTTTTCCTGCTCCTCTTAGCATGATAAAGAAGATTCAAAGAGAGTGAGATGCCAGCTCCTTTCATTCAGTCAGTAGCTTCAATCATTTCTGGACGTTTTTCAATGGCAAAAATCAATGAATATTGGAAATGCACAAACTGTAATTTCTCCGCATTGCAAGGTGCAATTCTGAAATTTTTTGCTTTTTCCTGCTCCTCTTAGCATGATAAAGAAGATTCAAAGAGAGTGAGATGCCAGCTCCTTTCATTCAGTCAGTAGCTTCAATCATTTCTGGTATATGAATAACATGATGTTTTTCAATAGCAAAAATCAATGAATATTGTAAATGCACAAACAGTAATTTCTCCGCATTGCAAGGTGCAATTCTGAAATTTTTTGCTTTTTCCTGCTCCTCTTAGCATGATAAAGAAGATTCAAAGAGAGTGAGATGCCAGCTCCTTTCATTCAGTCAGTAGCTTCAATCATTTCTGGATGTTTTTCAATGGCAAAAATCAATGAATATTGTAAATGCACAAACAGTAATTTCTCCGCATTGCAAGGTGCAATTCTGAAATTTTTTGCTTTTTCCTGCTCCTCTTAGCATGATAAAGAAGATTCAAAGAGAGTGAGATGCCAGCTCCTTTCATTCAGTCAGTAGCTTCAATCATTTCTGGTATATGAATAACATGATGTTTTTCAATCGCAAAAATCAATGAATATTGTAAATGCACAAACAGTAATTTCTCCGCATTGCAAAGTGCAATTCTGAAATTTTTTGCTTTTTCCTGCTCCTCTTAGCATGATAAAGAAGATTCAAAGAGAGTGAGATGCCAGCTCCTTTCATTCAGTCAGTAGCTTCAATCATTTCTGGACGTTTTTCAATGGCAAAAATCAATGAATATTGTAAATGCACAAACAGTAATTTCTCCGCATTGCAAGGTGCAATTCTGAAATTTTTTGCTTTTTCCTGCTCCTCTAAGCATGATAAAGAAGATTCAAAGAGAGTGAGATGCCAGATCCTTTCCTTCAGTCAGTAGCTTCAATCATTTCTGGTATATGAATAACATGATGTTTTTCAATGGCAAAAATCAATGAATTTTGTAAATGCACAAACAGTAATTTCTCCGCATTGCAAGGCGCAATTCTGAAATTTTTTGCTTTTTCCTGCTCCTCTTAGCATGATAAAGAAGATTCAAAGAGAGTGAGATGCCAGCTCCTTTCATTCAGTCAGTAGCTTCAATCATTTCTGGACATTTTTCAATGGCAAAAATCAATGAATATTGTAAATGCACAAACAGTAATTTCTCCGCATTGCAAGGTGCAATTCTGAAATTTTTTGCTTTTTCCTGCTCCTCTTAGCATGATAAAGAAGATTCAAAGAGAGTGAGATGCCAGCTCCTTTCATTCAGTCAGTAGCTTCAATCATTTCTGGACGTTTTTCAATGGCAAAAATCAATGAATATTGTAAATGCACAAACAGTAATTTCTCCGCATTGCAAGGTGCAATTCTGAAATTTTTTGCTTTTTCCTGCTCCTCTTAGCATGATAAAGAAGATTCAAAGAGAGTGAGATGCCAGCTCCTTTCATTCAGTCAGTACCTTCAATCATTTCTGGACGTTTTTCAATGGCAAAAATCAATGAATATTGTAAATGCACAAACAGTAATTTCTCCGCATTGCAAGGTGCAATTCTGAAATTTTTTGCTTTTTCCTGCTCCTCTTAGCATGATAAAGAAGATTCAAAGAGAGTGAGATGCCAGCTCCTTTCATTCAGTCAGTAGCTTCAATCATTTCTGGACGTTTTTCAATGGCAAAAATCAATGAATATTGTAAATGCACAAACTGTAATTTCTCCGCATTGCAAGGTGCAATTCTGAAATTTTTTGCTTTTTCCTGCTCCTCTTAGCATGATAAAGAAGATTCAAAGAGAGTGAGATGCCAGCTCCTTTCATTCAGTCAGTAGCTTCAATCATTTCTGGTATATGAATAACATGATGTTTTTCAATCGCAAAAATCAATGAATATTGTAAATGCACAAACAGTAATTTCTCCGCATTGCAAGATGCAATTCTGAAATTTTTTGCTTTTTCCTGCTCCTCTTAGCATGATAAAGAAGATTCAAAGAGAGTGAGATGCCAGCTCCTTTCCTTCAGTCAGTAGCTTCAATCATTTCTGGTATATGAATAACATGATGTTTTTCAATGGCAAAAATCAATGAATTTTGTAAATGCACAAACAGTAATTTCTCCGCATTGCAAGGCGCAATTCTGAAATTTTTTGCTTTTTCCTGCTCCTCTTAGCATGATAAAGAAGATTCAAAGAGAGTGAGATGCCAGCTCCTTTCATTCAGTCAGTAGCTTCAATCATTTCTGGACATTTTTCAATGGCAAAAATCAATGAATATTGTAAATGCACAAACAGTAATTTCTCCGCATTGCAAGGTGCAATTCTGAAATTTTTTGCTTTTTCCTGCTCCTCTTAGCATGATAAAGAAGATTCAAAGAGAGTGAGATGCCAGCTCCTTTCATTCAGTCAGTAGCTACAATCATTTCTGGACGTTTTTCAATGGCAAAAATCAATGAATATTGTAAATGCACAAACAGTAATTTCTCCGCATTGCAAGGTGCAATTCTGAAATTTTTTGCTTTTTCCTGCTCCTCTTAGCATGATAAAGAAGATTCAAAGAGAGTGAGGTGCCAGCTCCTTTCATTCAGTCAGGAGCTTCAAACATTTCTGGTATATGAATAACATGTTTTTCAATGGCAAAAATCAATGAATATTGTAAATGCACAAACAGTAATTTCTCCGCATTGCAAGGTGCAATTCTGAAATTTTTTGCTTTTTCCTGCTCCTCTTAGCATGATAAAGAAGATTCAAAGAGAGTGAGATGCCAGCTCCTTTCATTCAGTCAGTAGCTTCAATCATTTCTGGACGTTTTTCAATGGCAAAAATCAATGAATACTGTAAATGCACAAACTGTAATTTCTCCGCATTGCAAGGTGCAATTCTGAAATTTTTTGCTTTTTCCTGCTCCTCTTAGCATGATAAAGAAGATTCAAAGAGAGTGAGATGCCAGCTCCTTTCATTCAGTCAGTAGCTTCAATCATTTCTGGACGTTTTTCAATGGCAAAAATCAACGAATATTGTAAATGCACAAACAGTAATTTCTCCGCATTGCAAGGTGCAATTCTGAAATTTTTTGCTTTTTCCTGCTCCTCTTAGCATGATAAAGAAGATTCAAAGAGAGTGAGATGCCAGCTCCTTTCATTCAGTCCGTAGCTTCAATCATTTCTGGACGTTTTTCAATGGCAAAAATCAATGAATATTGTAAATGCACAAACTGTAATTTCTCCGCATTGCAATGTGCAATTCTGAAATTTTTTGCTTTTTCCTGCTCCTCTTAGCATGATAAAGAAGATTCAAAGAGAGTGAGATGCCAGCTCCTTTCATTCAGTCAGTAGCTTCAATCATTTCTGGACGTTTTTCAATGGCAAAAATCAATGAATATTGTAAATGCACAAACAGTAAATTCTCCGCATTGCAAGGTGCAATTCTGAAATTTTTTGCTTTTTCCTGCTCCTCTTAGCATGATAAAGAAGATTCAAAGAGAGTGAGATGCCAGCTCCTTTCGTTCAGTCAGTAGCTTCAATCATTTCTGGTATATGAATAACATGATGTTTTTCAATGGCAAAAATCAATGAATTTTGTAAATGCACAAACAGTAATTTCTCCGCATTGCAAGGCGCAATTCTGAAATTTTTTGCTTTTTCCTGCTCCTCTTAGCATGATAAAGAAGATTCAAAGAGAGTGAGATGCCAGCTCCTTTCATTCAGTCAGTAGCTTCAATCATTTCTGGACATTTTTCAATGGCAAAAATCAATGAATATTGTAAATGCACAAACAGTAATTTCTCCGCATTGCAAGGTGCAATTCTGAAATTTTTTGCTTTTTCCTGCTCCTCTTAGCATGATAAAGAAGATTCAAAGAGAGTGAGATGCCAGCTCCTTTCATTCAGTCAGTAGCTTCAATCATTTCTGGACGTTTTTCAATGGCAAAAATCAATGAATATTGTAAATGCACAAACAGTAATTTCTCCGCATTGCAAGGTGCAATTCTGAAATTTTTTGCTTTTTCCTGCTCCTCTTAGCATGATAAAGAAGATTCAAAGAGAGTGAGGTGCCAGCTCCTTTCATTCAGTCAGGAGCTTCAAACATTTCTGGTATATGAATAACATGTTTTTCAATGGCAAAAATCAATGAATATTGTAAATGCACAAACAGTAAATTCTCCGCATTGCAAGGTGCAATTCTGAAATTTTTTGCTTTTTCCTGCTCCTCTTAGCATGATAAAGAAGATTCAAAGAGAGTGAGATGCCAGCTCCTTTCATTCAGTCAGTAGCTTCAATCATTTCTGGACGTTTTTCAATGGCAAAAATCAATGAATATTGTAAATGCACAAACTGTAATTTCTCCGCATTGCAAGGTGCAATTCTGAAATTTTTTGCTTTTTCCTGCTCCTCTTAGCATGATAAAGAAGATTCAAAGAGAGTGAGATGCCAGCTCCTTTGATTCAGTCAGTAGCTTCAATCATTTCTGGACGTTTTTCAATGGCAAAAATCAACGAATATTGTAAATGCACAAACAGTAATTTCTCCGCATTGCAAGGTGCAATTCTGAAATTTTTTGCTTTTTCCTGCTCCTCTTAGCATGATAAAGAAGATTCAAAGAGAGTGAGATGCCAGCTCCTTTCATTCAGTCAGTAGCTTAAATCATTTCTGGACGTTTTTCAATGGCAAAAATCAATGAATATTGTAAATGCACAAACTGTAATTTCTCCGCATTGCAAGCTGCAATTCTGAAATTTTTTGCTTTTTCCTGCTCCACTTAGCATGATAAAGAAGATTCAAAGAGAGTGAGATGCCAGCTCCTTTCATTCAGTCAGTAGCTTCAATCATTTCTGGACGTTTTTCAATGGCAAAAATCAATGAATATTGTAAATGCACAAACAGTAATTTCTCCGCATTGCAAGTTGCAATTCTGAAATTTTTTGCTTTTTCCTGCTCCTCTTAGCATGATAAAGAAGATTCAAAGAGAGTGAGATGCCAGCTCCTTTCATTCAGTCTGTACCTTCAATCATTTCTGTACGTTTTTCAATGGCAAAAATCAATGAATATTGTAAATGCACAAACAGTAATTTCTCCGCATTGCAAGGTGCAATTCTGAAATTTTTTGCTTTTTCCTGCTCCTCTTAGCATGATAAAGAAGATTCAAAGAGAGTGAGATGCCAGCTCCTTTCATTCAGTCAGTAGCTTCAAACATTTCTGGTATATGAATAACATGATGTTTTTCAATGGCAAAAATCAATGAATATTGTAAATGCACAAACAGTAATTTCTCCGCATTGCAAGGTGCAAGTCTGAAATTTTTTGCTTTTTTCTGCTCCTCTTAGCATGATAAAGAAGATTCAAAGAGAGTGAGATGCCAGCTCCTTTCATTCAGTCAGTAGCTTCAAACATTTCTGGTATATGAATAACATGATGTTTTTCAATGGCAAAAATCAATGAATATTGTAAATTCACAAACAGTAATTTCTCCGCATTGCAAGGTGCAAGTCTGAAATTTTTTGCTTTTTCCTGCTCCTCTTAGCATGATAAAGAAGATTCAAAGAGAGTGAGATGCCAGCTACTTTCATTCAGTCAGTAGCTTCAATCATTTCTGGACGTTTTTCAATGGTAAAAATCAATGAATATTGTAAATGCACAAACAGTAATTTCTCCACATTGCAAGGTGCAATTCTGAAATTTTTTGCTTTTTCATGCTCCTCTTAGCATGATAAAGAAGATTCAAAGAGATTGAGATGCCAGCTCCTTTCATTCAGTCAGTAGCTTCAAACATTTCTGGTATATGAATAACATTATGTTTTTCAATGGCAAAAATCAATGAATATTGTAAATGCACAAACAGTAATTTCTCCGCATTGCAAGGTGCAATTCTGAAATTTTTTGCTTTTTCCTGCTCCTCTTAGCATGATAAAGAAGATTCAAAGAGAGTGAGATGCCAGCTCCTTTCATTCAGTCAGTAGCTTCAAACATTTCTGGTATATGAATAACATGATGTTTTTCAATGGCAAAAATCAATGAATATTGTAAATGCACAAACAGTAATTTCTCCGCATTGCAAGGTGCAATTCTGAAATTTTTTGCTTTTTCCTGCTCCTCTTAGCATGATAACGAAGATTCAAAGAGAGTGAGATGCCAGCTCCTTTCATTCAGTCAGTAGCTTCAATCATTTCTGGACGTTTTTCAATGGCAAAAATCAACGAATATTGTAAATGCACAAACAGTAATTTCTCCGCATTGCAAGGTGCAATTCTGAAATTTTTTGCTTTTTCCTGCTCCTCTTAGCATGATAAAGAAGATTCAAAGAGAGTGAGATGCCAGCTCCTTTCATTCAGTCAGTAGCTTCAATCATTTCTGGACGTTTTTCAATGGCAAAAATCAATGAATATTGTAAATGCACAAACTGTAATTTCTCCGCATTGCAAGGTGCAATTCTGAAATTTTTTGCTTTTTCCTGCTCCTCTTAGCATGATAAAGAAGATTCAAAGAGAGTGAGATGCCAGCTCCTTTCATTCAGTCAGTAGCTTCAATCATTTCTGGACGTTTTTCAATGGCAAAAATCAATGAATATTGTAAATGCACAAACAGTAAATTCTCCGCATTGCAAGGTGCAATTCTGAAAATTTTTGCTTTTTCCTGCTCCTCTTAGCATGATAAAGAAGATTCAAAGAGAGTGAGATGCCAGCTCCTTTCCTTCAGTCAGTAGCTTCAATCATTTCTGGTATATGAATAACATGATGTTTTTCAATGGCAAAAATCAATGAATTTTGTAAATGCACAAACAGTAATTTCTCCGCATTGCAAGGCGCAATTCTGAAATTTTTTGCTTTTTCCTGCTCCTCTTAGCATGATAAAGAAGATTCAAAGAGAGTGAGATGCCAGCTCCTTTCATTCAGTCAGTAGCTTCAATCATTTCTGGACATTTTTCAATGGCAAAAATCAATGAATATTGTAAATGCACAAACAGTAATTTCTCCGCATTGCAAGGTGCAATTCTGAAATTTTTTGCTTTTTCCTGCTCCTCTTAGCATGATAAAGAAGATTCAAAGAGAGTGAGATGCCAGCTCCTTTCATTCAGTCAGTAGCTTCAATCATTTCTGGACGTTTTTCAATGGCAAAAATCAATGAATATTGTAAATGCACAAACAGTAATTTCTCCGCATTGCAAGGTGCAATTCTGAAATTTTTTGCTTTTTCCTGCTCCTCTTAGCATGATAAAGAAGATTCAAAGAGAGTGAGGTGCCAGCTCCTTTCATTCAGTCAGGAGCTTCAAACATTTCTGGTATATGAATAACATGTTTTTCAATGGCAAAAATCAATGAATATTGTAAATGCACAAACAGTAAATTCTCCGCATTGCAAGGTGCAATTTTGAAATTTTTTGCTTTTTCCTGCTCCTCTTAGCATGATAAAGAAGATTCAAAGAGAGTGAGATGCCAGCTCCTTTCATTCAGTCAGTAGCTTCAATCATTTCTGGACGTTTTTCAATGGCAAAAATCAATGAATATTGTAAATGCACAAACTGTAATTTCTCCGCATTGCAAGGTGCAATTCTGAAATTTTTTGCTTTTTCCTGCTCCTCTTAGCATGATAAAGAAGATTCAAAGAGAGTGAGATGCCAGCTCCTTTCATTCAGTCAGTAGCTTCAATCATTTCTGGACGTTTTTCAATGGCAAAAATCAACGAATATTGTAAATGCACAAACAGTAATTTCTCCGCATTGCAAGGTGCAATTCTGAAATTTTTTGCTTTTTCCTGCTCCTCTTAGCATGATAAAGAAGATTCAAAGAGAGTGAGATGCCAGCTCCTTTCATTCAGTCAGTAGCTTCAATCATTTCTGGACGTTTTTCAATGGCAAAAATCAATGAATATTGTAAATGCACAAACAGTAATTTCTCCGCATTGCAAGGTGCAAGTCTGAAATTTTTTGCTTTTTTCTGCTCCTCTTAGCATGATAAAGAAGATTCAAAGAGAGTGAGATGCCAGCTCCTTTCATTCAGTCAGTAGCTTCAAACATTTCTGGTATATGAATAACATGATGTTTTTCAATGGCAAAAATCAATGAATATTGTAAATGCACAAACAGTAATTTCTCCGCATTGCAAGGTGCAAGTCTGAAATTTTTTGCTTTTTCCTGCTCCTCTTAGCATGATAAAGAAGATTCAAAGAGAGTGAGATGCCAGCTACTTTCATTCAGTCAGTAGCTTCAATTATTTCTGGACGTTTTTCAATGGTAAAAATCAATGAATATTGTAAATGCACAAACAGTAATTTCTCCACATTGCAAGGTGCAATTCTGAAATTTTTTGCTTTTTCATGCTCCTCTTAGCATGATAAAGAAGATTCAAAGAGATTGAGATGCCAGCTCCTTTCATTCAGTCAGTAGCTTCAAACATTTCTGGTATATGAATAACATTATGTTTTTCAATGGCAAAAATCAATGAATATTGTAAATGCACAAACAGTAATTTCTCCGCATTGCAAGGTGCAATTCTGAAATTTTTTGCTTTTTCCTGCTCCTCTTAGCATGATAAAGAAGATTCAAAGAGAGTGAGATGCCAGCTCCTTTCATTCAGTCAGTAGCTTCAAACATTTCTGGTATATGAATAACATGATGTTTTTCAATGGCAAAAATCAATGAATATTGTAAATGCACAAACAGTAATTTCTCCGCATTGCAAGGTGCAAGTCTGAAATTTTTTGCTTTTTCCTGCTCCTCTTAGCATGATAAAGAAGATTCAAAGAGAGTGAGATGCCAGCTACTTTCATTCAGTCAGTAGCTTCAATCATTTCTGGACGTTTTTCAATGGTAAAAATCAATGAATATTGTAAATGCACAAACAGTAATTTCTCCACATTGCAAGGTGCAATTCTGAAATTTTTTGCTTTTTCCTGCTCCTCTTAGCATGATAAAGAAGATTCAAAGAGAGTGAGATGCCAGCTCCTTTCATTCAGTCAGTAGCTTCAAACATTTCTGGTATATGAATAACATGATGTTTTTCAATGGCAAAAATCAATGAATATTGTAAATGCACAAACAGTAATTTCTCCGCATTGCAAGGTGCAATTCTGAAATTTTTTGCTTTTTCCTGCTCCTCTTAGCATGATAAAGAAGATTCAAAGAGAGTGAGATGCCAGCTCCTTTCATTCAGTCAGTAGCTTCAATCATTTCTGGATGTTTTTCAATGGCAAAAATCAATGAATATTGTAAATGCACAAACAGTAATTTCTCCGCATTGCAAGGTGCAATTCTGAAATTTTTTGCTTTTTCCTGCTCCTCTTAGCATGATAAAGAAGATTCAAAGAGAGTGAGATGCCAGCTCCTTTCATTCAGTCAGTAGCTTCAATCATTTCTGGACGTTTTTCAATGGCAAAAATCAATGAATATTGTAAATGCACAAACAGTAATTTCTCCGCATTGCAAGGTGCAATTCTGAAATTTTTTGCTTTTTCCTGCTCCTCTTAGCATGATAAAGAAGATTCAAAGAGAGTGAGATGCCAGCTCCTTTCATTCAGTCAGTAGCTTCAATCATTTCTGGACGTTTTTCAATGGCAAAAATCAATGAATATTGTAAATGCACAAACAGTAATTTCTCCGCATTGCAAGGTGCAATTCTGAAATTTTTTGCTTTTTCCTGCTCCTCTTAGCATGATAAAGAAGATTCAAAGAGAGTGAGATGCCAGCTCCTTTCATTCAGTCAGTAGCTTCAAACATTTCTGGTATATGAATAACATGATGTTTTTCAATGGCAAAAATCAATGAATATTGTAAATGCACAAACAGTAATTTCTCCGCATTGCAAGGTGCAATTCTGAAATTTTTTGCTTTTTCCTGCTCCTCTTAGCATGATTCAAAGAGAGTGAGATGCCAGCTCCTTTCATTCAGTCAGTAGCTTCAATCATTTCTGGACGTTTTTCAATGGCAAAAATCAATGAATATTGTAAATGCACAAACAGTAATTTCTCCGCATTGCAAGGTGCAATTCTGAAATTTTTTGCTTTTTCCTGCTCCTCTTAGCATGATAAAGAAGATTCAAAGAGAGTGAGATGTCAGCTCCTTTCATTCAGTCAGTAGCTTCAAACATTTCTGGTATATGAATAACATGATGTTTTTCAATGGCAAAAATCAATGAATATTGTAAATGCACAAACAGTAATTTCTCCGCATTGCAAGGTGCAATTCTGAAATTTTTTGCTTTTTCCTGCTCCTCTTAGCATGATAAAGAAGATTCAAAGAGAGTGAGATGCCAGCTCCTTTCATTCAGTCAGTAGCTTCAAACATTTCTGGTATATGAATAACATGATGTTTTTCAATGGCAAAAATCAATGAATATTGTAAATGCACAAACAGTAATTTCTCCGCATTGCAAGGTGCAAGTCTGAAATTTTTTGCTTTTTCCTGCTCCTCTTAGCATGATAAAGAAGATTCAAAGAGAGTGAGATGCCAGCTACTTTCATTCAGTCAGTAGCTTCAATCATTTCTGGACATTTTTCAATGGTAAAAATCAATGAATATTGTAAATGCACAAACAGTAATTTCTCCGCATTGCAAGGTGCAATTCTGAAATTTTTTGCTTTTTCCTGCTCCTCTTAGCATGATAAAGAAGATTCAAAGAGAGTGAGATGCCAGCTCCTTTCATTCAGTCAGTAGCTTCAATCATTTCTGGACGTTTTTCAATGGCAAAAATCAATGAATATTGTAAATGCACAAACAGTAATTTCTCCGCATTGCAAGGTGCAATTCTGAAATTTTTTGCTTTTTCCTGCTCCTCTTAGCATGATAAAGAAGATTCAAAGAGAGTGAGATGCCAGCTCCTTTCATTCAGTCAGTAGCTTCAAACATTTCTGGTATATGAATAACATGATGTTTTTCAATGGCAAAAATCAATGAATATTGTAAATGCACAAACAGTAATTTCTCCGCATTGCAAGGTGCAAGTCTGAAATTTTTTGCTTTTTCCTGCTCCTCTTAGCATGATAAAGAAGATTCAAAGAGAGTGAGATGCCAGCTACTTTCATTCAGTCAGTAGCTTCAATCATTTCTGGACGTTTTTCAATGGTAAAAATCAATGAATATTGTAAATGCACAAACAGTAATTTCTCCACATTGCAAGGTGCAATTATAAAATTTTTTGCTTTTTCCTGCTCCTCTTAGCATGATAAAGAAGATTCAAAGAGAGTGAGATGCCAGCTCCTTTCATTCAGTCAGTAGCTTCAAACATTTCTGGTATATGAATAACATGATGTTTTTCAATGGCAAAAATCAATGAATATTGTAAATGCACAAACAGTAATTTCTCCGCATTGCAAGGTGCAATTCTGAAATTTTTTGCTTTTTCCTGCTCCTCTTAGCATGATTCAAAGAGAGTGAGATGCCAGCTCCTTTCATTCAGTCAGTAGCTTCAATCATTTCTGGACGTTTTTCAATGGCAAAAATCAATGAATATTGTAAATGCACAAACAGTAATTTCTCCGCATTGCAAGGTGCAATTCTGAAATTTTTTGCTTTTTCCTGCTCCTCTTCGCATGATAAAGAAGATTCAAAGAGAGTGAGATGTCAGCTCCTTTCATTCAGTCAGTAGCTTCAAACATTTCTGGTATATGAATAACATGATGTTTTTCAATGGCAAAAATCAATGAATATTGTAAATGCACAAACAGTAATTTCTCCGCATTGCAAGGTGCAATTCTGAAATTTTTTGCTTTTTCCTGCTCCTCTTAGCATGATAAAGAAGATTCAAAGAGAGTGAGATGCCAGCTCCTTTCATTCAGTCAGTAGCTTCAAACATTTCTGGTATATGAATAACATGATGTTTTTCAATGGCAAAAATCAATGAATATTGTAAATGCACAAACAGTAATTTCTCCGCATTGCAAGGTGCAAGTCTGAAATTTTTTGCTTTTTCCTGCTCCTCTTAGCATGATAAAGAAGATTCAAAGAGAGTGAGATGCCAGCTACTTTCATTCAGTCAGTAGCTTCAATCATTTCTGGACGTTTTTCAATGGTAAAAATCAATGAATATTGTAAATGCACAAACAGTAATTTCTCCACATTGCAAGGTGCAATTCTGAAGTTTTTTGCTTTTTCCTGCTCCTCTTAGCATGATAAAGAAGATTCAAAGAGATTGAGATGCCAGCTCCTTTCATTCAGTCAGTAGCTTCAAACATTTCTGGTATATGAATAACATGATGTTTTTCAATGGAAAAAATCAATGAATATTGTAAATGCACAAACAGTAATTTCTCCGCATTGCAAGGTGCAATTCTGAAATTTTTTGCTTTTTCCTGCTCCTCTTAGCATGATAAAGAAGATTCAAAGAGAGTGAGATGCCAGCTCCTTTCATTCAGTCAGTAGCTTCAAACATTTCTGGTATATCAATAACATGATGTTTTTCAATGGCAAAAATCAATGAATATTGTAAATGCACAAACAGTAATTTCTCCGCATTGCAAGGTGCAAGTCTGAAATTTTTTGCTTTTTCCTGCTCCTCTTAGCATGATAAAGAAGATTCAAAGAGAGTGAGATGCCAGCTACTTTCATTCAGTCAGTAGCTTCAATCATTTCTGGACGTTTTTCAATGGTAAAAATCAATGAATATTGTAAATGCACAAACAGTAATTTCTCCACATTGCAAGGTGCAATTCTGAAATTTTTTGCTTTTTCCTGCTCCTCTTAGCATGATAAAGAAGATTCAAAGAGAGTGAGATGCCAGCTCCTTTCATTCAGTCAGTAGCTTCAAACATTTCTGGTATATGAATAACATGATGTTTTTCAATGGCAAAAATCAATGAATATTGTAAATGCACAAACAGTAATTTCTCCGCATTGCAAGGTGCAATTCTGAAATTTTTTGCTTTTTCCTGCTCCTCTTAGCATGATAAAGATTCAAAGAGAGTGAGATGCCAGCTCCTTTCATTCAGTCAGTAGCTTCAATCATTTCTGGACGTTTCTCAATGGCAAAAATCAATGAATATTGTAAATGCACAAACTGTAATTTCTCCGCATTGCAAGGTGCAATTCTGAAATTTTTTGCTTTTTCCTGCTCCTCTTAGCATGATAAAGAAGATTCAAAGAGAGTGAGATGCCAGCTCCTTTCATTCAGTCAGTAGCTTCAATCATTTCTGGACGTTTTTCAATGGCAAAAATCAATGAATTTTGTAAATGCACAAACAGTAATTTCTCCGCATTGCAAGGTGCAATTCTGAAATTTTTTGCTTTTTCCTGCTCCTCTTAGCATGATAAAGAAGATTCAAAGAGAGTGAGATGCCAGCTCCTTTCATTCAGTCAGTACCTTCAATCATTTCTGGACGTTTTTCAATGGCAAAAATCAATGAATATTGTAAATGCACAAACAGTAATTTCTCCGCATTGCAAGGTGCAATTCTGAAATTTTTTGCTTTTTCCCGCTCCTCTTAGCATGATAAAGAAGATTCAAAGAGAGTGAGGTGCCAGCTCCTTTCATTCAGTCAGTAGCTTCAAACATTTCTGGTATATGAATAACATGTTTTTCAATGGCAAAAATCAATGAATATTGTAAATGCACAAACAGTAATTTCTCCGCATTGCAAGGTGCAATTCTGAAATTTTTTGCTTTTTCCTGCTCCTCTTAGCATGATAAAGAAGATTCAAAGAGAGTGAGATGCCAGCTCCTTTCATTCAGTCAGTAGCTTCAATCATTTCTGGACGTTTTTCAATGGCAAAAATCAATGAATATTGTAAATGCACAAACAGTAATTTCTCCGCATTGCAAGGTGCAATTCTGAAATTTTTTGCTTTTTCCTGCTCCTCTTAGCATGATAAAGAAGATTCAAAGAGAGTGAGATGCCAGCTCCTTTCATTCAGTCAGTAGCTTCAATCATTTCTGGACGTTTTTCAATGGCAAAAATCAATGAATATTGTAAATGCACAAACAGTAATTTCTCCGCATTGCAAGGTGCAATTCTGAAATTTTTTTGCTTTTTCCTGCTCCTCTTAGCATGATAAAGAAGATTCAAAGAGAGTGAGATGCCAGCTCCTTTCATTCAGTCAGTAGCTTCAAACATTTCTGGTATATGAATAACATGATGTTTTTCAATGGCAAAAATCAATGAATATTGTAAATGCACAAACAGTAATTTCTCCGCATTGCAAGGTGCAAGTCTGAAATTTTTTGCTTTTTCCTGCTCCTCTTAGCATGATAAAGAAGATTCAAAGAGAGTGAGATGCCAGCTACTTTCATTCAGTCAGTAGCTTCAATCATTTCTGGACGTTTTTCAATGGTAAAAATCAATGAATATTGTAAATGCACAAACAGTAATTTCTCCACATTGCAAGGTGCAATTCTGAAGTTTTTTGCTTTTTCCTGCTCCTCTTAGCATGATAAAGAAGATTCAAAGAGATTGAGATGCCAGCTCCTTTCATTCAGTCAGTAGCTTCAAACATTTCTGGTATATGAATAACATGATGTTTTTCAATGGCAAAAATCAATGAATATTGTAAATGCACAAACAGTAATTTCTCCGCATTGCAAGGTGCAATTCTGAAATTTTTTGCTTTTTCCTGCTCCTCTTAGCATGATAAAGATTCAAAGAGAGTGAGATGCCAGCTCCTTTCATTCAGTCAGTAGCTTCAATCATTTCTGGACGTTTCTCAATGGCAAAAATCAATGAATATTGTAAATGCACAAACTGTAATTTCTCCGCATTGCAAGGTGCAATTCTGAAATTTTTTGCTTTTTCCTGCTCCTCTTAGCATGATAAAGAAGATTCAAAGAGAGTGAGATGCCAGCTCCTTTCATTCAGTCAGTAGCTTCAATCATTTCTGGACGTTTTTCAATGGCAAAAATCAATGAATTTTGTAAATGCACAAACAGTAATTTCTCCGCATTGCAAGGTGCAATTCTGAAATTTTTTGCTTTTTCCTGCTCCTCTTAGCATGATAAAGAAGATTCAAAGAGAGTGAGATGCCAGCTCCTTTCATTCAGTCAGTACCTTCAATCATTTCTGGACGTTTTTCAATGGCAAAAATCAATGAATATTGTAAATGCACAAACAGCAATTTCTCCGCATTGCAAGGTGCAATTCTGAAATTTTTTGCTTTTTCCCGCTCCTCTTAGCATGATAAAGAAGATTCAAAGAGAGTGAGGTGCCAGCTCCTTTCATTCAGTCAGTAGCTTCAAACATTTCTGGTATATGAATAACATGTTTTTCAATGGCAAAAATCAATGAATATTGTAAATGCACAAACAGTAATTTCTCCGCATTGCAAGGTGCAATTCTGAAATTTTTTGCTTTTTCCTGCTCCTCTTAGCATGATAAAGAAGATTCAAAGAGAGTGAGATGCCAGCTCCTTTCATTCAGTCAGTAGCTTCAATCATTTCTGGACGTTTTTCAATGGCAAAAATCAATGAATATTGTAAATGCACAAACAGTAATTTCTCCGCATTGCAAGGTGCAATTCTGAAATTTTTTGCTTTTTCCTGCTCCTCTTAGCATGATAAAGAAGATTCAAAGAGAGTGAGATGCCAGCTCCTTTCATTCAGTCAGTAGCTTCAATCATTTCTGGACGTTTTTCAATGGTAAAAATCAATGAATATTGTAAATGCACAAACAGTAATTTCTCCACATTGCAAGGTGCAATTCTGAAATTTTTTGCTTTTTCCTGCTCCTCTTAGCATGATAAAGAAGATTCAAAGAGAGTGAGGTGCCAGCTCCTTTCATTCAGTCAGTAGCTTCAAACATTTCTGGTATATGAATAACATGTTTTTCAATGGCAAAAATCAATGAATATTGTAAATGCACAAACAGTAATTTCTCCGCATTGCAAGGTGCAATTCTGAAATTTTTTGCTTTTTCCTGCTCCTCTTAGCATGATAAAGAAGATTCAAAGAGAGTGAGATGCCAGCTCTTCATTCAGTCAGTAGCTTCAATAATTTCTGGACGTTTTTCAATGGCAAAAATCAATGAATATTGTAAATGCACAAACAGTAATTTCTCCGCATTGCAAGGTGCAATTCTGAAATTTTTTGCTTTTTCCTGCTCCTCTTAGCATGATAAAGAAGATTCAAAGAGAGTGAGATGCCAGCTCCTTTCATTCAGTCAGTAGCTTCAATCATTTCTGGACGTTTTTCAATGGCAAAAATCAATGAATATTGTAAATGCACAAACAGTAATTTCTCCGCATTGCAAGGTGCAATTCTGAAATTTTTTGCTTTTTCCTGCTCCTCTTAGCATGATAAAGAAGATTCAAAGAGAGTGAGATGCCAGCTCCTTTCATTCAGTCAGTAGCTTCAAACATTTCTGGTATATGAATAACATGATGTTTTTCAATGGCAAAAATCAATGAATATTGTAAATGCACAAACAGTAATTTCTCCGCATTGCAAGGTGCAAGTCTGAAATTTTTTGCTTTTTCCTGCTCGTCTTAGCATGATAAAGAAGATTCAAAGAGAGTGAGATGCCAGCTACTTTCATTCAGTCAGTAGCTTCAATCATTTCTGGACGTTTTTCAATGGTAAAAATCAATGAATATTGTAAATGCACAAACAGTAATTTCTCCACATTGCAAGGTGCAATTCTGAAATTTTTTGCTTTTCCCTGCTCCTCTTAGCATGATAAAGAAGATTCAAAGAGAGTGAGATGCCAGCTCCTTTCATTCAGGCAGTAGCTTCAAACATTTCTGGTATATGAATAACATGATGTTTTTCAATGGCAAAAATCAATGAATATTGTAAATGCACAAACAGTAATTTCTCCGCATTGCAAGGTGCAATTCTGAAATTTTTTGCTTTTTCCTGCTCCTCTTAGCATGATAAAGAAGATTCAAAGAGAGTGAGATGCCAGCTCCTTTCATTCAGTCAGTAGCTTCAAACATTTCTGGTATATGAATAACATGATGTTTTTCAATGGCAAAAATCAATGAATATTGTAAATGCACAAACAGTAATTTCTCCGCATTGCAAGGTGCAATTCTGAAATTTTTTGCTTTTTCCTGCTCCTCTTAGCATGATAAAGATTCAAAGAGAGTGAGATGCCAGCTCCTTTCATTCAGTCAGTAGCTTCAATCATTTCTGGACGTTTCTCAATGGCAAAAATCAATGAATATTGTAAATGCACAAACTGTAATTTCTCCGCATTGCAAGGTGCAATTCTGAAATTTTTTGCTTTTTCCTGCTCCTCTTAGCATGATAAAGAAGATTCAAAGAGAGTGAGATGCCAGCTCCTTTCATTCAGTCAGTAGCTTCAATCATTTCTGGACGTTTTTCAATGGCAAAAATCAATGAATTTTGTAAATGCACAAACAGTAATTTCTCCGCATTGCAAGGTGCAATTCTGAAATTTTTTGCTTTTTCCTGCTCCTCTTAGCATGATAAAGAAGATTCAAAGAGAGTGAGATGCCAGCTCCTTTCATTCAGTCAGTACCTTCAATCATTTCTGGACGTTTTTCAATGGCAAAAATCAATGAATATTGTAAATGCACAAACAGTAATTTCTCCGCATTGCAAGGTGCAATTCTGAAATTTTTTGCTTTTTCCCGCTCCTCTTAGCATGATAAAGAAGATTCAAAGAGAGTGAGGTGCCAGCTCCTTTCATTCAGTCAGTAGCTTCAAACATTTCTGGTATATGAATAACATGTTTTTCAATGGCAAAAATCAATGAATATTGTAAATGCACAAACAGTAATTTCTCCGCATTGCAAGGTGCAATTCTGAAATTTTTTGCTTTTTCCTGCTCCTCTTAGCATGATAAAGAAGATTCAAAGAGAGTGAGATGCCAGCTCCTTTCATTCAGTCAGTAGCTTCAATCATTTCTGGACGTTTTTCAATGGCAAAAATCAATGAATATTGTAAATGCACAAACAGTAATTTCTCCGCATTGCAAGGTGCAATTCTGAAATTTTTTGCTTTTTCCTGCTCCTCTTAGCATGATAAAGAAGATTCAAAGAGAGTGAGATGCCAGCTCCTTTCATTCAGTCAGTAGCTTCAATCATTTCTGGACGTTTTTCAATGGCAAAAATCAATGAATATTGTAAATGCACAAACAGTAATTTCTCCGCATTGCAAGGTGCAATTCTGAAATTTTTTGCTTTTTCCTGCTCCTCTTAGCATGATAAAGAAGATTCAAAGAGAGTGAGATGCCAGCTCCTTTCATTCAGTCAGTAGCTTCAAACATTTCTGGTATATGAATAACATGATGTTTTTCAATGGCAAAAATCAATGAATATTGTAAATGCACAAACAGTAATTTCTCCGCATTGCAAGGTGCAAGTCTGAAATTTTTTGCTTTTTCCTGCTCGTCTTAGCATGATAAAGAAGATTCAAAGAGAGTGAGATGCCAGCTACTTTCATTCAGTCAGTAGCTTCAATCATTTCTGGACGTTTTTCAATGGTAAAAATCAATGAATATTGTAAATGCACAAACAGTAATTTCTCCACATTGCAAGGTGCAATTCTGAAATTTTTTGCTTTTTCCTGCTCCTCTTAGCATGATAAAGAAGATTCAAAGAGAGTGAGGTGCCAGCTCCTTTCATTCAGTCAGTAGCTTCAAACATTTCTGGTATATGAATAACATGTTTTTCAATGGCAAAAATCAATGAATATTGTAAATGCACAAACAGTAATTTCTCCGCATTGCAAGGTGCAATTCTGAAATTTTTTGCTTTTTCCTGCTCCTCTTAGCATGATAAAGAAGATTCAAAGAGAGTGAGATGCCAGCTCTTCATTCAGTCAGTAGCTTCAATAATTTCTGGACGTTTTTCAATGGCAAAAATCAATGAATATTGTAAATGCACAAACAGTAATTTCTCCGCATTGCAAGGTGCAATTCTGAAATTTTTTGCTTTTTCCTGCTCCTCTTAGCATGATAAAGAAGATTCAAAGAGAGTGAGATGCCAGCTCCTTTCATTCAGTCAGTAGCTTCAATCATTTCTGGACGTTTTTCAATGGCAAAAATCAATGAATATTGTAAATGCACAAACAGTAATTTCTCCGCATTGCAAGGTGCAATTCTGAAATTTTTTGCTTTTTCCTGCTCCTCTTAGCATGATAAAGAAGATTCAAAGAGAGTGAGATGCCAGCTCCTTTCATTCAGTCAGTAGCTTCAAACATTTCTGGTATATGAATAACATGATGTTTTTCAATGGCAAAAATCAATGAATATTGTAAATGCACAAACAGTAATTTCTCCGCATTGCAAGGTGCAAGTCTGAAATTTTTTGCTTTTTCCTGCTCGTCTTAGCATGATAAAGAAGATTCAAAGAGAGTGAGATGCCAGCTCCTTTCATTCAGTCAGTAGCTTCAATCATTTCTGGACGTTTTTCAATGGTAAAAATCAATGAATATTGTAAATGCACAAACAGTAATTTCTCCACATTGCAAGGTGGAATTCTGAAATTTTTTGCTTTTCCCTGCTCCTCTTAGCATGATAAAGAAGATTCAAAGAGAGTGAGATGCCAGCTCCTTTCATTCAGGCAGTAGCTTCAAACATTTCTGGTATATGAATAACATGATGTTTTTCAATGGCAAAAATCAATGAATATTGTAAATGCACAAACAGTAATTTCTCCGCATTGCAAGGTGCAATTCTGAAATTTTTTGCTTTTTCCTGCTCCTCTTAGCATGATAAAGAAGATTCAAAGAGAGTGAGATGCCAGCTCCTTTCATTCAGTCAGTAGCTTCAAACATTTCTGGTATTTGAATAACATGATGTTTTTCAATGGCAAAAATCAATGAATATTGTAAATGCACAAACAGTAATTTCTCCGCATTGCAAGGTGCAATTCTGAAATTTTTTGCTTTTTCCTGCTCCTCTTAGCATGATAAAGAAGATTCAAAGAGAGTGAGATGCCAGCTCCTTTCATTCAGTCAGTAGCTTCAATCAATTCTGGACGTTTTTCAATGGCAAAAATCAATGAATATTGTAAATGCACAAACAGTAATTTCTCCGCATTGCAAGGTGCAATTCTGAAATTTTTTACTTTTTCCTGCTCCTCTTAGCATGATAAAGAAGATTCAAAGAGAGTGAGATGCCAGCTCCTTTCATTCAGTCAGTAGCTTCAATCATTTCTGGTATATGAATACCATGATGTTTTTCAATGGCAAAAATCAATGAATATTGTAAATGCACAAACAGTAATTTCTCCGCATTGCAAGGTGCAATTCTGAAATTTTTTGCTTTTTCCTGCTCCTCTTAGCATGATAAACAAGATTCAAAGAGAGTGAGATGCCAGCTCCTTTCATTCAGTCAGTAGCTTCAATCATTTCTGGACGTTTTTCAATGGCAAAAATCAATGAATATTGTAAATGCACAAACAGTAATTTCTCCGCATTGCAAGGTGCAATTCTGAAATTTTTTGCTTTTTCCTGCTCCTCTTAGCATGATAAAGAAGATTCAAAGAGAGTGAGATGCCAGCTCCTTTCATTCAGTCAGTAGCTTCAAACATTTCTGGTATATGAATAACATGATGTTTTTCAATGGCAAAAATCAATGAATATTGTAAATGCACAAACAGTAATTTCTCCGCATTGCAAGGTGCAAGTCTGAAATTTTTTGCTTTTTCCTGCTCGTCTTAGCATGATAAAGAAGATTCAAAGAGAGTGAGATGCCAGCTACTTTCATTCAGTCAGTAGCTTCAATCATTTCTGGACGTTTTTCAATGGTAAAAATCAATGAATATTGTAAATGCACAAACAGTAATTTCTCCACATTGCAAGGTGCAATTCTGAAATTTTTTGCTTTTCCCTGCTCCTCTTAGCATGATAAAGAAGATTCAAAGAGAGTGAGATGCCAGCTCCTTTCATTCAGTCAGTAGCTTCAAACATTTCTGGTATATGAATAACATGATGTTTTTCAATGGCAAAAATCAATGAATATTGTAAATGCACAAACAGTAATTTCTCCGCATTGCAAGGTGCAATTCTGAAATTTTTTGCTTTTTCCTGCTCCTCTTAGCATGATAAAGAAGATTCAAAGAGAGTGAGATGCCAGCTCCTTTCATTCAGTCAGTAGCTTCAAACATTTCTGGTATATGAATAACATGATGTTTTTCAATGGCAAAAATCAATGAATATTGTAAATGCACAAACAGTAATTTCTCCGCATTGCAAGGTGCAATTCTGAAATTTTTTGCTTTTTCCTGCTCCTCTTAGCATGATAAAGAAGATTCAAAGAGAGTGAGATGCCAGCTCCTTTCATTCAGTCAGTAGCTTCAATCAATTCTGGACGTTTTTCAATGGCAAAAATCAATGAATATTGTAAATGCACAAACAGTAATTTCTCCGCATTGCAAGGTGCAATTCTGAAATTTTTTGCTTTTTCCTGCTCCTCTTAGCATGATAAAGAAGATTCAAAGAGCGTGAGATGTCAGCTCCTTTCATTCAGTCAGTAGCTTCAAACATTTCTGGTATATGAATAACATGATGTTTTTCAATGGCAAAAATCAATGAATATTGTAAATGCACAAACAGTAATTTCTCCGCATTGCAAGGTGCAATTCTGAAATTTTTTGCTTTTTCCTGCTCCTCTTAGCATGATAAAGAAGATTCAAAGAGAGTGAGATGCCAGCTCCTTTCATTCAGTCAGTAGCTTCAATCATTTCTGGACGTTTTTCAATGGCAAAAATCAATGAATATTGTAAATGCACAAACAGTAATTTCTCCGCATTGCAAGGTGCAATTCTGAAATTTTTTGCTTTTTCCTGCTCCTCTTAGCATGATAAAGAAGATTCAAAGAGAGTGAGATGCCAGCTCCTTTCGTTCAGTCAGTAGCTTCAATCATTTCTGGACGTTTTTCAATGGCAAAAATCATTGAATATTATAAATGCACAAACAGTAATTTCTCCGCATTGCAAGGTGCAATTCTGAAATTTTTTACTTTTTCCTGCTCCTCTTAGCATGATAAAGAAGATTCAAAGAGAGTGAGATGCCAGCTCCTTTCATTCAGTCAGTAGCTTCAATCATTTCTGGTATATGAATAACATGATGTTTTTCAATGGCAAAAATCAATGAATATTGTAAATGCACAAACAGTAATTTCTCCGCATTGCAAGGTGCAATTCTGAAATTTTTTGCTTTTTCCTGCTCCTCTTAGCATGATAAAGAAGATTCAAAGAGAGTGAGATGCCAGCTCCTTTCATTCAGTCAGTAGCTTCAAACATTTCTGGTATATGAATAACATGATGTTTTTCAATGGCAAAAATCAATGAATATTGTAAATGCACAAACAGTAATTTCTCCGCATTGCAAGGTGCAATTCTGAAATTTTTTGCTTTTTCCTGCTCCTCTTAGCATGATAAAGAAGATTCAAAGAGAGTGAGATGCCAGCTCCTTTCATTCAGTCAGTAGCTTCAATCATTTCTGGACGTTTTTCAATGGCAAAAATCAATGAATATTGTAAATGCACAAACAGTAATTTCTCCGCATTGCAAGGTGCAATTCTGAAATTTTTTGCTTTTTCCTGCTCCTCTTAGCATGATAAAGAAGATTCAAAGAGAGTGAGATGCCAGCTCCTTTCATTCAGTCAGTAGCTTCAATCAATTCTGGACGTTTTTCAATGGCAAAAATCAATGAATATTGTAAATGCACAAACAGTAATTTCTCCGCATTGCAAGGTGCAATTCTGAAATTTTTTACTTTTTCCTGCTCCTCTTAGCATGATAAAGAAGATTCAAAGAGAGTGAGATGCCAGCTCCTTTCATTCAGTCAGTAGCTTCAATCATTTCTGGTATATGAATAACATGATGTTTTTCAATGGCAAAAATCAATGAATATTGTAAATGCACAAACAGTAATTTCTCCGCATTGCAAGGTGCAATTCTGAAATTTTTTGCTTTTTCCTGCTCCTCTTAGCATGATAAACAAGATTCAAAGAGAGTGAGATGCCAGCTCCTTTCATTCAGTCAGTAGCTTCAATCATTTCTGGACGTTTTTCAATGGCAAAAATCAATGAATATTGTAAATGCACAAACAGTAATTTCTCCGCATTGCAAGGTGCAATTCTGAAATTTTTTGCTTTTTCCTGCTCCTCTTAGCATGATAAAGAAGATTCAAAGAGAGTGAGATGCCAGCTCCTTTCATTCAGTCAGTAGCTTCAAACATTTCTGGTATATGAATAACATGATGTTTTTCAATGGCAAAAATCAATGAATATTGTAAATGCACAAACAGTAATTTCTCCGCATTGCAAGGTGCAAGTCTGAAATTTTTTGCTTTTTCCTGCTCGTCTTAGCATGATAAAGAAGATTCAAAGAGAGTGAGATGCCAGCTACTTTCATTCAGTCAGTAGCTTCAATCATTTCTGGACGTTTTTCAATGGTAAAAATCAATGAATATTGTAAATGCACAAACAGTAATTTCTCCACATTGCAAGGTGCAATTCTGAAATTTTTTGCTTTTCCCTGCTCCTCCTAGCATGATAAAGAAGATTCAAAGAGAGTGAGATGCCAGCTCCTTTCATTCAGTCAGTAGCTTCAAACATTTCTGGTATATGAATAACATGATGTTTTTCAATGGCAAAAATCAATGAATATTGTAAATGCACAAACAGTAATTTCTCCGCATTGCAAGGTGCAATTCTGAAATTTTTTGCTTTTTCCTGCTCCTCTTAGCATGATAAAGAAGATTCAAAGAGAGTGATATGCCAGCTCCTTTCATTCAGTCAGTAGCTTCAAACATTTCTGGTATATGAATAACATGATGTTTTTCAATGGCAAAAATCAATGAATATTGTAAATGCACAAACAGTAATTTCTCCGCATTGCAAGGTGCAATTCTGAAATTTTTTGCTTTTTCCTGCTCCTCTTAGCATGATAAAGAAGATTCAAAGAGAGTGAGATGCCAGCTCCTTTCATTCAGTCAGTAGCTTCAATCAATTCTGGACGTTTTTCAATGGCAAAAATCAATGAATATTGTAAATGCACAAACAGTAATTTCTCCGCATTGCAAGGTGCAATTCTGAAATTTTTTGCTTTTTCCTGCTCCTCTTAGCATGATAAAGAAGATTCAAAGAGCGTGAGATGTCAGCTCCTTTCATTCAGTCAGTAGCTTCAAACATTTCTGGTATATGAATAACATGATGTTTTTCAATGGCAAAAATCAATGAATATTGTAAATGCACAAACAGTAATTTCTCCGCATTGCAAGGTGCAATTCTGAAATTTTTTGCTTTTTCCTGCTCCTCTTAGCATGATAAAGAAGATTCAAAGAGAGTGAGATGCCAGCTCCTTTCATTCAGTCAGTAGCTTCAATCATTTCTGGACGTTTTTCAATGGCAAAAATCAATGAATATTGTAAATGCACAAACAGTAATTTCTCCGCATTGCAAGGTGCAATTCTGAAATTTTTTGCTTTTTCCTGCTCCTCTTAGCATGATAAAGAAGATTCAAAGAGAGTGAGATGCCAGCTCCTTTCGTTCAGTCAGTAGCTTCAATCATTTCTGGACGTTTTTCAATGGCAAAAATCATTGAATATTATAAATGCACAAACAGTAATTTCTCCGCATTGCAAGGTGCAATTCTGAAATTTTTTACTTTTTCCTGCTCCTCTTAGCATGATAAAGAAGATTCAAAGAGAGTGAGATGCCAGCTCCTTTCATTCAGTCAGTAGCTTCAATCATTTCTGGTATATGAATAACATGATGTTTTTCAATGGCAAAAATCAATGAATATTGTAAATGCACAAACAGTAATTTCTCCGCATTGCAAGGTGCAATTCTGAAATTTTTTGCTTTTTCCTGCTCCTCTTAGCATGATAAAGAAGATTCAAAGAGAGTGAGATGCCAGCTCCTTTCATTCAGTCAGTAGCTTCAAACATTTCTGGTATATGAATAACATGATGTTTTTCAATGGCAAAAATCAATGAATATTGTAAATGCACAAACAGTAATTTCTCCGCATTGCAAGGTGCAATTCTGAAATTTTTTGCTTTTTCCTGCTCCTCTTAGCATGATAAAGAAGATTCAAAGAGAGTGAGATGCCAGCTCCTTTCATTCAGTCAGTAGCTTCAATCATTTCTGGACGTTTTTCAATGGCAAAAATCAATGAATATTGTAAATGCACAAACAGTAATTTCTCCGCATTGCAAGGTGCAATTCTGAAATTTTTTGCTTTTTCCTGCTCCTCTTAGCATGATAAAGAAGATTCAAAGAGAGTGAGATGCCAGCTCCTTTCATTCAGTCAGTAGCTTCAATCATTTCTGGACGTTTTTCAATGGCAAAAATCAATGAATGTTGTAAATGCACAAACAGTAATTTCTCCGCATTGCAAGGTGCAATTCTGAAATGTTTTGCTTTTTCCTGCTCCTCTTAGCATGATAAAGAAGATTCAAAGAGAGTGAGATGCCAGCTCCTTTCATTCAGTCAGTAGCTTCAATCATTTCTGGACGTTTTTCAATGGCAAAAATCAATGAATATTGTAAATGCACAAACAGTAATTTCTCCGCATTGCAAGGTGCAATTCTGAAATTTTTTGCTTTTTCCTGCTCCTCTTAGCATGATAAAGAAGATTCAAAGAGAGTGAGATGCCAGCTCCTTTCATTCAGTCAGTAGCTTCAAACATTTGTGGTATATGAATAACATGATGTTTTTCAATGGCAAAAATCAATGAATATTGTAAATTTACAAACAGTAATTTTTCCGCATTGCAAGGTGCAATTCTGAAATTTTTTGCTTTTTCCTGCTCCTCTTAGCATGATAAAGAAGATTCAAAGAGAGTGAGATGCCAGCTCCTTTCATTCAGTCAGTAGCTTCAAACATTTCTGGTATATGAATAACATGATGTTTTTCAATGGCAAAAATCAATGAATATTGTAAATGCACAAACAGTAATTTCTCCGCATTGCAAGGTGCAATTCTGAATTTTTTTGCTTTTTCCTGCTCCTCTTAGCATGATAAAGAAGATTCAAAGAGAGTGAGATGCCAGCTCCTTTCATTCAGTCAGTAGCTTCAATCATTTCTGGACGTTTTTCAATGGCAAAAATCAATGAATATTGTAAATGCACAAACAGTAATTTCTCCGCATTGCAAGGTGCAATTCTGAAATTTTTTGCTTTTTCCTGCTCCTCTTAGCATGATAAAGAAGATTCAAAGAGCGTGAGATGTCAGCTCCTTTCATTCAGTCAGTAGCTTCAAACATTTCTGGTATATGAATAACATGATGTTTTTCAATGGCAAAAATCAATGAATATTGTAAATGCACAAACAGTAATTTCTCCGCATTGCAAGGTGCAATTCTGAAATTTTTTGCTTTTTCCTGCTCCTCTTAGCATGATAAAGAAGATTCAAAGAGAGTGAGATGCCAGCTCCTTTCATTCAGTCAGTAGCTTCAATCATTTCTGGACGTTTTTCAATGGCAAAAATCAATGAATATTGTAAATGCACAAACAGTAATTTCTCCGCATTGCAAGGTGCAATTCTGAAATTTTTTGCTTTTTCCTGCTCCTCTTAGCATGATAAAGAAGATTCAAAGAGAGTGAGATGCCAGCTCCTTTCATTCAGTCAGTAGCTTCAAACATTTCTGGTATATGAATAACATGATGTTTTTCAATGGCAAAAATCAATGAATATTGTAAATGCACAAACAGTAATTTCTCCGCATTGCAAGGTGCAATTCTGAAATTTTTTGCTTTTTCCTGCTCCTCTTAGCATGATAAAGAAGATTCAAAGAGAGTGAGATGCCAGCTCCTTTCATTCAGTCAGTAGCTTCAATCATTTCTGGACGTTTTTCAATGGCAAAAATCAATGAATATTGTAAATGCACAAACAGTAATTTCTCCGCATTGCAAGGTGCAATTCTGAAATTTTTTGCTTTTTCCTGCTCCTCTTAGCATGATAAAGAAGATTCAAAGAGAGTGAGATGCCAGCTCCTTTCGTTCAGTCAGTAGCTTCAATCATTTCTGGACGTTTTTCAATGGCAAAAATCATTGAATATTATAAATGCACAAACAGTAATTTCTCCGCATTGCAAGGTGCAATTCTGAAATTTTTTACTTTTTCCTGCTCCTCTTAGCATGATAAAGAAGATTCAAAGAGAGTGAGATGCCAGCTCCTTTCATTCAGTCAGTAGCTTCAATCATTTCTGGTATATGAATAACATGATGTTTTTCAATGGCAAAAATCAATGAATATTGTAAATGCACAAACAGTAATTTCTCCGCATTGCAAGGTGCAATTCTGAAATTTTTTGCTTTTTCCTGCTCCTCTTAGCATGATAAAGAAGATTCAAAGAGAGTGAGATGCCAGCTCCTTTCATTCAGTCAGTAGCTTCAAACATTTCTGGTATATGAATAACATGATGTTTTTCAATGGCAAAAATCAATGAATATTGTAAATGCACAAACAGTAATTTCTCCGCATTGCAAGGTGCAATTCTGAAATTTTTTGCTTTTTCCTGCTCCTCTTAGCATGATAAAGAAGATTCAAAGAGAGTGAGATGCCAGCTCCTTTCATTCAGTCAGTAGCTTCAATCATTTCTGGACGTTTTTCAATGGCAAAAATCAATGAATATTGTAAATGCACAAACAGTAATTTCTCCGCATTGCAAGGTGCAATTCTGAAATTTTTTGCTTTTTCCTGCTCCTCTTAGCATGATAAAGAAGATTCAAAGAGAGTGAGATGCCAGCTCCTTTCATTCAGTCAGTAGCTTCAATCATTTCTGGACGTTTTTCAATGGCAAAAATCAATGAATGTTGTAAATGCACAAACAGTAATTTCTCCGCATTGCAAGGTGCAATTCTGAAATGTTTTGCTTTTTCCTGCTCCTCTTAGCATGATAAAGAAGATTCAAAGAGAGTGAGATGCCAGCTCCTTTCATTCAGTCAGTAGCTTCAATCATTTCTGGACGTTTTTCAATGGCAAAAATCAATGAATATTGTAAATGCACAAACAGTAATTTCTCCGCATTGCAAGGTGCAATTCTGAAATTTTTTGCTTTTTCCTGCTCCTCTTAGCATGATAAAGAAGATTCAAAGAGAGTGAGATGCCAGCTCCTTTCATTCAGTCAGTAGCTTCAAACATTTCTGGTATATGAATAACATGATGTTTTTCAATGGCAAAAATCAATGAATATTGTAAATTTACAAACAGTAATTTTTCCGCATTGCAAGGTGCAATTCTGAAATTTTTTGCTTTTTCCTGCTCCTCTTAGCATGATAAAGAAGATTCAAAGAGAGTGAGATGCCAGCTCCTTTCATTCAGTCAGTAGCTTCAAACATTTCTGGTATATGAATAACATGATGTTTTTCAATGGCAAAAATCAATGAATATTGTAAATGCACAAACAGTAATTTCTCCGCATTGCAAGGTGCAATTCTGAATTTTTTTGCTTTTTCCTGCTCCTCTTAGCATGATAAAGAAGATTCAAAGAGAGTGAGATGCCAGCTCCTTTCATTCAGTCAGTAGCTTCAATCATTTCTGGACGTTTTTCAATGGCAAAAATCAATGAATATTGTAAATGCACAAACAGTAATTTCTCCGCATTGCAAGGTGCAATTCTGAAATTTTTTGCTTTTTCCTGCTCCTCTTAGCATGATAAAGAAGATTCAAAGAGCGTGAGATGTCAGCTCCTTTCATTCAGTCAGTAGCTTCAAACATTTCTGGTATATGAATAACATGATGTTTTTCAATGGCAAAAATCAATGAATATTGTAAATGCACAAACAGTAATTTCTCCGCATTGCAAGGTGCAATTCTGAAATTTTTTGCTTTTTCCTGCTCCTCTTAGCATGATAAAGAAGATTCAAAGAGAGTGAGATGCCAGCTCCTTTCATTCAGTCAGTAGCTTCAATCATTTCTGGACGTTTTTCAATGGCAAAAATCAATGAATATTGTAAATGCACAAACAGTAATTTCTCCGCATTGCAAGGTGCAATTCTGAAATTTTTTGCTTTTTCCTGCTCCTCTTAGCATGATAAAGAAGATTCAAAGAGAGTGAGATGCCAGCTCCTTTCATTCAGTCAGTAGCTTCAAACATTTCTGGTATATGAATAACATGATGTTTTTCAATGGCAAAAATCAATGAATATTGTAAATGCACAAACAGTAATTTCTCCGCATTGCAAGGTGCAATTCTGAAATTTTTTGCTTTTTCCTGCTCCTCTTAGCATGATAAAGAAGATTCAAAGAGAGTGAGATGCCAGCTCCTTTCATTCAGTCAGTAGCTTCAATCATTTCTGGACGTTTTTCAATGGCAAAAATCAATGAATATTGTAAATGCACAAACAGTAATTTCTCCGCATTGCAAGGTGCAATTCTGAAATGTTTTGCTTTTTCCTGCTCCTCTTAGCATGATAAAGAAGATTCAAAGAGCGTGAGATTTCAGCTCCTTTCATTCAGTCAGTGGCTTCAAACATTTCTGGTATATGAATAACATGATGTTTTTCAAAGGCAAAAATCAATGAATATTGTAAATGCACAAACAGTAATTTCTCCGCATTGCAAGGTGCAATTCTGAAATTTTTTGCTTTTTCCTGCTCCTCTTAGCATGATAAAGAAGATTCAAAGAGAGTGAGATGCCAGCTCCTTTCATTCAGTCAGTAGCTTCAATCATTTCTGGACGTTTTTCAATGGCAAAAATCAATGAATATTGTAAATGCACAAACAGTAATTTCTCCGCATTGCAAGGTGCAATTCTGAATTTTTTTGCTTTTTCCTGCTCCTCTTAGCATGATAAAGAAGATTCAAAGAGAGTGAGATGCCAGCTCCTTTCATTCAGTCAGTAGCTTCAATCATTTCTGGATGTTTTTCAATGGCAAAAATCAATGAATATTGTAAATGCACAAACAGTAATTTCTCCGCATTGCAAGGTGCAATTCTGAAATTTTTTGCTTTTTCCTGCTCCTCTTAGCATGATAAAGAAGATTCAAAGAGCGTGAGATGTCAGCTCCTTTCATTCAGTCAGTAGCTTCAAACATTTCTGGTATATGAATAACATGATGTTTTTCAATGGCAAAAATCAATGAATATTGTAAATGCACAAACAGTAATTTCTCCGCATTGCAAGGTGCAATTCTGAAATTTTTTGCTTTTTCCTGCTCCTCTTAGCATGATAAAGAAGATTCAAAGAGAGTGAGATGCCAGCTCCTTTCATTCAGTCAGTAGCTTCAATCATTTCTGGACGTTTTTCAATGGCAAAAATCAATGAATATTGTAAATGCACAAACAGTAATTTCTCCGCATTGCAAGGTGCAATTCTGAAATTTTTTGCTTTTTCCTGCTCCTCTTAGCATGATAAAGAAGATTCAAAGAGAGTGAGATGCCAGCTCCTTTCATTCAGTCAGTAGCTTCAAACATTTCTGGTATATGAATAACATGATGTTTTTCAATGGCAAAAATCAATGAATATTGTAAATGCACAAACAGTAATTTCTCCGCATTGCAAGGTGCAATTCTGAAATTTTTTGCTTTTTCCTGCTCCTCTTAGCATGATAAAGAAGATTCAAAGAGAGTGAGATGCCAGCTCCTTTCATTCAGTCAGTAGCTTCAATCATTTCTGGACGTTTTTCAATGGCAAAAATCAATGAATATTGTAAATGCACAAACAGTAATTTCTCCGCATTGCAAGGTGCAATTCTGAAATTTTTTGCTTTTTCCTGCTCCTCTTAGCATGATAAAGAAGATTCAAAGAGAGTGAGATGCCAGCTCCTTTCGTTCAGTCAGTAGCTTCAATCATTTCTGGACGTTTTTCAATGGCAAAAATCATTGAATATTATAAATGCACAAACAGTAATTTCTCCGCATTGCAAGGTGCAATTCTGAAATTTTTTACTTTTTCCTGCTCCTCTTAGCATGATAAAGAAGATTCAAAGAGAGTGAGATGCCAGCTCCTTTCATTCAGTCAGTAGCTTCAATCATTTCTGGTATATGAATAACATGATGTTTTTCAATGGCAAAAATCAATGAATATTGTAAATGCACAAACAGTAATTTCTCCGCATTGCAAGGTGCAATTCTGAAATTTTTTGCTTTTTCCTGCTCCTCTTAGCATGATAAAGAAGATTCAAAGAGAGTGAGATGCCAGCTCCTTTCATTCAGTCAGTAGCTTCAAACATTTCTGGTATATGAATAACATGATGTTTTTCAATGGCAAAAATCAATGAATATTGTAAATGCACAAACAGTAATTTCTCCGCATTGCAAGGTGCAATTCTGAAATTTTTTGCTTTTTCCTGCTCCTCTTAGCATGATAAAGAAGATTCAAAGAGAGTGAGATGCCAGCTCCTTTCATTCAGTCAGTAGCTTCAATCATTTCTGGACGTTTTTCAATGGCAAAAATCAATGAATATTGTAAATGCACAAACAGTAATTTCTCCGCATTGCAAGGTGCAATTCTGAAATTTTTTGCTTTTTCCTGCTCCTCTTAGCATGATAAAGAAGATTCAAAGAGAGTGAGATGCCAGCTCCTTTCATTCAGTCAGTAGCTTCAATCATTTCTGGACGTTTTTCAATGGCAAAAATCAATGAATGTTGTAAATGCACAAACAGTAATTTCTCCGCATTGCAAGGTGCAATTCTGAAATGTTTTGCTTTTTCCTGCTCCTCTTAGCATGATAAAGAAGATTCAAAGAGAGTGAGATGCCAGCTCCTTTCATTCAGTCAGTAGCTTCAATCATTTCTGGACGTTTTTCAATGGCAAAAATCAATGAATATTGTAAATGCACAAACAGTAATTTCTCCGCATTGCAAGGTGCAATTCTGAAATTTTTTGCTTTTTCCTGCTCCTCTTAGCATGATAAAGAAGATTCAAAGAGAGTGAGATGCCAGCTCCTTTCATTCAGTCAGTAGCTTCAAACATTTCTGGTATATGAATAACATGATGTTTTTCAATGGCAAAAATCAATGAATATTGTAAATTTACAAACAGTAATTTTTCCGCATTGCAAGGTGCAATTCTGAAATTTTTTGCTTTTTCCTGCTCCTCTTAGCATGATAAAGAAGATTCAAAGAGAGTGAGATGCCAGCTCCTTTCATTCAGTCAGTAGCTTCAAACATTTCTGGTATATGAATAACATGATGTTTTTCAATGGCAAAAATCAATGAATATTGTAAATGCACAAACAGTAATTTCTCCGCATTGCAAGGTTCAATTCTGAAATTTTTTGCTATTTCCTGCTCCTCTTAGCATGATAAAGAAGATTCAAAGAGAGTGAGATGCCAGCTCCTTTCATTCAGTCAGTAGCTTCAATCATTTCTGGACGTTTTTCAATGGCAAAAATCAATGAATATTGTAAATGCACAAACAGTAATTTCTCCGCATTGCAAGGTGCAATTCTGAAATGTTTTGCTTTTTCCTGCTCCTCTTAGCATGATAAAGAAGATTCAAAGAGCGTGAGATTTCAGCTCCTTTCATTCAGTCAGTAGCTTCAAACATTTCTGGTATATGAATAACATGATGTTTTTCAAAGGCAAAAATCAATGAATATTGTAAATGCACAAACAGTAATTTCTCCGCATTGCAAGGTGCAATTCTGAAATTTTTTGCTTTTTCCTGCTCCTCTTAGCATGATAAAGAAGATTCAAAGAGAGTGAGATGCCAGCTCCTTTCATTCAGTCAGTAGCTTCAATCATTTCTGGACGTTTTTCAATGGCAAAAATCAATGAATATTGTAAATGCACAAACAGTAATTTCTCCGCATTGCAAGGTGCAATTCTGAAATGTTTTGCTTTTTCCTGCTCCTCTTAGCATGATAAAGAAGATTCAAAGAGCGTGAGATGTCAGCTCCTTTCATTCAGTCAGTAGCTTCAAACATTTCTGGTATATGAATAACATGATGTTTTTCAAAGGCAAAAATCAATGAATATTGTAAATGCACAAACAGTAATTTCTCCGCATTGCAAGGTGCAATTCTGAAATTTTTTGCTTTTTCCTGCTCCTCTTAGCATGATAAAGAAGATTCAAAGAGAGTGAGATGCCAGCTCCTTTCATTCAGTCAGTAGCTTCAATCATTTCTGGACGTTTTTCAATGGCAAAAATCAATGAATATTGTAAATGCACAAACAGTAATTTCTCCGCATTGCAAGGTGCAATTCTGAAATTTTTTGCTTTTTCCTGCTCCTCTTAGCATGATAAAGAAGATTCAAAGAGAGTGAGATGCCAGCTCCTTTCATTCAGTCTGTAGCTTCAAACATTTCTGGTATATGAATAACATGATGTTTTTCAATGGCAAAAATCAATGAATATTGTAAATGCACAAACATTAATTTCTCCGCATTGCAAGGTGCAATTCTGAAATTTTTTGCTTTTTCCTGCTCCTCTTAGCATGATAAAGAAGATTCAAAGAGAGTGAGATGCCAGCTCCTTTCATTCAGTCAGTAGCTTCAAACATTTCTGGTATATGAATAACATGATGTTTTTCAATGGCAAAAATCAATGAATATTGTAAATGCACAAACAGTAATTTCTCCGCATTGCAAGGTGCAATTCTGAAATTTTTTGCTTTTTCCTGCTCCTCTTAGCATGATAAAGAAGATTCAAAGAGAGTGAGATGCCAGCTCCTTTCATTCAGTCAGTAGCTTCAATCATTTCTGGACGTTTTTCAATGGCAAAAATCAATGAATATTGTAAATGCACAAACAGTAATTTCTCCGCATTGCAAGGTGCAATTCTGAAATTTTTTGCTTTTTCATGCTCCTCTTAGCATGATAAAGAAGATTCAAAGAGAGTGAGATGCCAGCTCCTTTCATTCAGTCAGTAGCTTCAAACATTTCTGGTATATGAATAACATGTTGTTTTTCAATGGCAAAAATCAATGAATATTGTAAATGCACAAACAGTAATTTCTCCGCATTGCAAGGTGCAATTCTGAAATTTTTTGCTTTTTCCTGCTCCTCTTAGCATGATAAAGAAGATTCAAAGAGAGTGAGATGCCAGCTCCTTTCATTCAGTCAGTAGCTTCAATCAATTCTGGACGTTTTTCAATGGCAAAAATCAATGAATATTGTAAATGCACAAACAGTAATTTCTCCGCATTGCAAGGTGCAATTCTGAAATTTTTTGCTTTTTCCTGCTCCTCTTAGCATGATAAAGAAGATTCAAAGAGCGTGAGATGTCAGCTCCTTTCATTCAGTCAGTAGCTTCAAACATTTCTGGTATATGAATAACATGATGTTTTTCAATGGCAAAAATCAATGAATATTGTAAATGCACAAACAGTAATTTCTCCGCATTGCAAGGTGCAATTCTGAAATTTTTTGCTTTTTCCTGCTCCTCTTAGCATGATAAAGAAGATTCAAAGAGAGTGAGATGCCAGCTCCTTTCATTCAATCAGTAGCTTCAATCATTTCTGGACGTTTTTCAATGGCAAAAATCAATGAATATTGTAAATGCACAAACAGTAATTTCTCCGCATTGCAAGGTGCAATTCTGAAATTTTTTGCTTTTTCCTGCTCCTCTTAGCATGATAAAGAAGATTCAAAGAGAGTGAGATGCCAGCTCCTTTCGTTCAGTCAGTAGCTTCAATCATTTCTGGACGTTTTTCAATGGCAAAAATCATTGAATATTATAAATGCACAAACAGTAATTTCTCCGCATTGCAAGGTGCAATTCTGAAATTTTTTACTTTTTCCTGCTCCTCTTAGCATGATAAAGAAGATTCAAAGAGAGTGAGATGCCAGCTCCTTTCATTCAGTCAGTAGCTTCAATCATTTCTGGTATATGAATAACATGATGTTTTTCAAAGGCAAAAATCAATGAATATTGTAAATGCACAAACAGTAATTTCTCCGCATTGCAAGGTGCAATTCTGAAATTTTTTGCTTTTTCCTGCTCCTCTTAGCATGATAAAGAAGATTCAAAGAGAGTGAGATGCCAGCTCCTTTCATTCAGTCAGTAGCTTCAATCATTTCTGGACGTTTTTCAATGGCAAAAATCAATGAATATTGTAAATGCACAAACAGTAATTTCTCCGCATTGCAAGGTGCAATTCTGAAATTTTTTGCTTTTTCCTGCTCCTCTTAGCATGATAAAGAAGATTCAAAGAGAGTGAGATGCCAGCTCCTTTCATTCAGTCAGTAGCTTCAAACATTTCTGGTATATGAATAACATGATGTTTTTCAATGGCAAAAATCAATGAATATTGTAAATGCACAAACAGTAATTTCTCCGCATTGCAAGGTGCAATTCTGAAATTTTTTGCTTTTTCCTGCTCCTCTTAGCATGATAAAGAAGATTCAAAGAGAGTGAGATGCCAGCTCCTTTCATTCAGTCAGTAGCTTCAATCAATTCTGGACGTTTTTCAATGGCAAAAATCAATGAATATTGTAAATGCACAAACAGTAATTTCTCCGCATTGCAAGGTGCAATTCTGAAATTTTTTGCTTTTTCCTGCTCCTCTTAGCATGATAAAGAAGATTCAAAGAGCGTGAGATGTTAGCTCCTTTCATTCAGTCAGTAGCTTCAAACATTTCTGGTATATGAATAACATGATGTTTTTCAATGGCAAAAATCAATGAATATTGTAAATGCACAAACAGTAATTTCTCCGCATTGCAAGGTGCAATTCTGAAATTTTTTGCTTTTTCCTGCTCCTCTTAGCATGATAAAGAAGATTCAAAGAGAGTGAGATGCCAGCTCCTTTCATTCAGTCAGTAGCTTCAATCATTTCTGGACGTTTTTCAATGGCAAAAATCAATGAATATTGTAAATGCACAAACAGTAATTTCTCCGCATTGCAAGGTGCAATTCTGAAATTTTTTGCTTTTTCCTGCTCCTCTTAGCATGATAAAGAAGATTCAAAGAGAGTGAGATGCCAGCTCCTTTCATTCAGTCAGTAGCTTCAATCATTTCTGGACGTTTTTCAATGGCAAAAATCAATGAATGTTGTAAATGCACAAACAGTAATTTCTCCGCATTGCAAGGTGCAATTCTGAAATGATTTGCTTTTTCCTGCTCCTCTTAGCATGATAAAGAAGATTCAAAGAGAGTGAGATGCCAGCTCCTTTCATTCAGTCAGTAGCTTCAATCATTTCTGGACGTTTTTCAATGGCAAAAATCAATGAATATTGTAAATGCACAAACAGTAATTTCTCCGCATTGCAAGGTGCAATTCTGAAATTTTTTGCTTTTTCCTGCTCCTCTTAGCATGATAAAGAAGATTCAAAGAGAGTGAGATGCCAGCTCCTTTCATTCAGTCAGTAGCTTCAAACATTTCTGGTATATGAATAACATGATGTTTTTCAATGGCAAAAATCAATGAATATTGTAAATGCACAAACAGTAATTTCTCCGCATTGCAAGGTGCAATTCTGAAATTTTTTGCTTTTTCCTGCTCCTCTTAGCATGATAAAGAAGATTCAAAGAGCGTGAGATGTCAGCTCCTTTCATTCAGTCAGTAGCTTCAAACATTTCTGGTATATGAATAACATGATGTTTTTCAATGGCAAAAATCAATGAATATTGTAAATGCACAAACAGTAATTTCTCCGCATTGCAAGGTGCAATTCTGAAATTTTTTGCTTTTTCCTGCTCCTCTTAGCATGATAAAGAAGATTCAAAGAGAGTGAGATGCCAGCTCCTTTCATTCAGTCAGTAGCTTCAATCATTTCTGGACGTTTTTCAATTGCAAAAATCAATGAATATTGTAAATGCACAAACAGTAATTTCTCCGCATTGCAAGGTGCAATTCTGAAATTTTTTGCTTTTTCCTGCTCCTCTTAGCATGATAAAGAAGATTCAAAGAGAGTGAGATTCCAGCTCCTTTCATTCAGTCAGTAGCTTCAAACATTTCTGGTATATGAATAACATGATGTTTTTCAATGGCAAAAATCAATGAATATTGTAAATGCACAAACAGTAATTACTCCGCATTGCAAGGTGCAATTCTGAAATTTTTTGCTTTTTCCTGCTCCTCTTAGCATGATAAAGAAGATTCAAAGAGAGTGAGATGCCAGCTCCTTTCATTCAGTCAGTAGCTTCAATCATTTCTGGACGTTTTTCAATGGCAAAAATCAACGAATATTGTAAATGCACAAACAGTAATTTCTCCGCATTGCAAGGTGCAATTCTGAAATGTTTTGCTTTTTCCTGCTCCTCTTAGCATGATAAAGAAGATTCAAAGAGCGTGAGATGTCAGCTCCTTTCATTCAGTCAGTAGCTTCAAACATTTCTGGTATATGAATAACATGATGTTTTTCAAAGGCAAAAATCAATGAATATTGTAAATGCACAAACAGTAATTTCTCCGCATTGCAAGGTGCAATTCTGAAATTTTTTGCTTTTTCCTGCTCCTCTTAGCATGATAAAGAAGATTCAAAGAGAGTGAGATGCCAGCTCCTTTCATTCAGTCAGTAGCTTCAATCATTTCTGGACGTTTTTCAATGGCAAAAATCAATGAATATTGTAAATGCACAAACAGTAATTTCTCCGCATTGCAAGGTGCAATTCTGAAATTTTTTGCTTTTTCCTGCTCCTCTTAGCATGATAAAGAAGATTCAAAGAGAGTGAGATGCCAGCTCCTTTCGTTCAGTCAGTAGCTTCAATCATTTCTGGACGTTTTTCAATGGCAAAAATCATTGAATATTATAAATGCACAAACAGTAATTTCTCCGCATTGCAAGGTCCAATTCTGAAATTTTTTACTTTTTCCTGCTCCTCTTAGCATGATAAAGAAGATTCAAAGAGAGTGAGATGCCAGCTCCTTTCATTCAGTCAGTAGCTTCAATCATTTCTGGTATATGAATAACATGATGTTTTTCAATGGCAAAAATCAATGAATATTGTAAATGCACAAACAGTAATTTCTCCGCATTGCAAGGTGCAATTCTGAAATTTTTTGCTTTTTCCTGCTCCTCTTAGCATGATAAACAAGATTCAAAGAGAGTGAGATGCCAGCTCCTTTCATTCAGTCAGTAGCTTCAATCATTTCTGGACGTTTTTCAATGGCAAAAATCAATGAATATTGTAAATGCACAAACAGTAATTTCTCCGCATTGCAAGGTGCAATTCTGAAATTTTTTGCTTTTTCCTGCTCCTCTTAGCATGATAAAGAAGATTCAAAGAGAGTGAGATGCCAGCTCCTTTCATTCAGTCAGTAGCTTCAAACATTTCTGGTATATGAATAACATGATGTTTTTCAATGGCAAAAATCAATGAATATTGTAAATGCACAAACAGTAATTTCTCCGCATTGCAAGGTGCAATTCTGAAATTTTTTGCTTTTTCCTGCTCCTCTTAGCATGATAAAGAAGATTCAAAGAGAGTGAGATGCCAGCTCCTTTCATTCAGTCAGTAGCTTCAATCAATTCTGGACGTTTTTCAATGGCAAAAATCAATGAATATTGTAAATGCACAAACAGTAATTTCTCCGCATTGCAAGGTGCAATTCTGAAATTTTTTGCTTTTTCCTGCTCCTCTTAGCATGATAAAGAAGATTCAAAGAGCGTGAGATGTCAGCTCCTTTCATTCAGTCAGTAGCTTCAAACATTTCTGGTATATGAATAACATGATGTTTTTCAATGGCAAAAATCAATGAATATTGTAAATGCACAAACAGTAATTTCTCCGCATTGCAAGGTGCAATTCTGAAATTTTTTGCTTTTTCCTGCTCCTCTTAGCATGATAAAGAAGATTCAAAGAGAGTGAGATGCCAGCTCCTTTCATTCAATCAGTAGCTTCAATCATTTCTGGACGTTTTTCAATGGCAAAAATCAATGAATATTGTAAATGCACAAACAGTAATTTCTCCGCATTGCAAGGTGCAATTCTGAAATTTTTTGCTTTTTCCTGCTCCTCTTAGCATGATAAAGAAGATTCAAAGAGAGTGAGATGCCAGCTCCTTTCGTTCAGTCAGTAGCTTCAATCATTTCTGGACGTTTTTCAATGGCAAAAATCATTGAATATTATAAATGCACAAACAGTAATTTCTCCGCATTGCAAGGTGCAATTCTGAAATTTTTTACTTTTTCCTGCTCCTCTTAGCATGATAAAGAAGATTCAAAGAGAGTGAGATGCCAGCTCCTTTCATTCAGTCAGTAGCTTCAATCATTTCTGGTATATGAATAACATGATGTTTTTCAAAGGCAAAAATCAATGAATATTGTAAATGCACAAACAGTAATTTCTCCGCATTGCAAGGTGCAATTCTGAAATTTTTTGCTTTTTCCTGCTCCTCTTAGCATGATAAAGAAGATTCAAAGAGAGTGAGATGCCAGCTCCTTTCATTCAGTCAGTAGCTTCAATCATTTCTGGACGTTTTTCAATGGCAAAAATCAATGAATATTGTAAATGCACAAACAGTAATTTCTCCGCATTGCAAGGTGCAATTCTGAAATTTTTTGCTTTTTCCTGCTCCTCTTAGCATGATAAAGAAGATTCAAAGAGAGTGAGATGCCAGCTCCTTTCATTCAGTCAGTAGCTTCAAACATTTCTGGTATATGAATAACATGATGTTTTTCAATGGCAAAAATCAATGAATATTGTAAATGCACAAACAGTAATTTCTCCGCATTGCAAGGTGCAATTCTGAAATTTTTTGCTTTTTCCTGCTCCTCTTAGCATGATAAAGAAGATTCAAAGAGAGTGAGATGCCAGCTCCTTTCATTCAGTCAGTAGCTTCAATCAATTCTGGACGTTTTTCAATGGCAAAAATCAATGAATATTGTAAATGCACAAACAGTAATTTCTCCGCATTGCAAGGTGCAATTCTGAAATTTTTTGCTTTTTCCTGCTCCTCTTAGCATGATAAAGAAGATTCAAAGAGCGTGAGATGTTAGCTCCTTTCATTCAGTCAGTAGCTTCAAACATTTCTGGTATATGAATAACATGATGTTTTTCAATGGCAAAAATCAATGAATATTGTAAATGCACAAACAGTAATTTCTCCGCATTGCAAGGTGCAATTCTGAAATTTTTTGCTTTTTCCTGCTCCTCTTAGCATGATAAAGAAGATTCAAAGAGAGTGAGATGCCAGCTCCTTTCATTCAGTCAGTAGCTTCAATCATTTCTGGACGTTTTTCAATGGCAAAAATCAATGAATATTGTAAATGCACAAACAGTAATTTCTCCGCATTGCAAGGTGCAATTCTGAAATTTTTTGCTTTTTCCTGCTCCTCTTAGCATGATAAAGAAGATTCAAAGAGAGTGAGATGCCAGCTCCTTTCATTCAGTCAGTAGCTTCAATCATTTCTGGACGTTTTTCAATGGCAAAAATCAATGAATGTTGTAAATGCACAAACAGTAATTTCTCCGCATTGCAAGGTGCAATTCTGAAATGATTTGCTTTTTCCTGCTCCTCTTAGCATGATAAAGAAGATTCAAAGAGAGTGAGATGCCAGCTCCTTTCATTCAGTCAGTAGCTTCAATCATTTCTGGACGTTTTTCAATGGCAAAAATCAATGAATATTGTAAATGCACAAACAGTAATTTCTCCGCATTGCAAGGTGCAATTCTGAAATTTTTTGCTTTTTCCTGCTCCTCTTAGCATGATAAAGAAGATTCAAAGAGAGTGAGATGCCAGCTCCTTTCATTCAGTCAGTAGCTTCAAACATTTCTGGTATATGAATAACATGATGTTTTTCAATGGCAAAAATCAATGAATATTGTAAATGCACAAACAGTAATTTCTCCGCATTGCAAGGTGCAATTCTGAAATTTTTTGCTTTTTCCTGCTCCTCTTAGCATGATAAAGAAGATTCAAAGAGAGTGAGATGCCAGCTCCTTTCATTCAGTCAGTAGCTTCAAACATTTCTGGTATATGAATAACATGATGTTTTTCAATGGCAAAAATCAATGAATATTGTAAATGCACAAACAGTAATTTCTCCGCATTGCAAGGTGCAATTCTGAAATGTTTTGCTTTTTCCTGCTCCTCTTAGCATGATAAAGAAGATTCAAAGAGAGTGAGATGCCAGCTCCTTTCATTCAGTCAGTAGCTTCAATCATTTCTGGACGTTTTTCAATGGCAAAAATCAATGAATATTGTAAATGCACAAACAGTAATTTCTCCGCATTGCAAGGTGCAATTCTGAAATTTTTTGCTTTTTCCTGCTCCTCTTAGCATGATAAAGAAGATTCAAAGAGCGTGAGATGTCAGCTCCTTTCATTCAGTCAGTAGCTTCAAACATTTCTGGTATATGAATAACATGATGTTTTTCAATGGCAAAAATCAATGAATATTGTAAATGCACAAACAGTAATTTCTCCGCATTGCAAGGTGCAATTCTGAAATTTTTTGCTTTTTCCTGCTCCTCTTAGCATGATAAAGAAGATTCAAAGAGAGTGAGATGCCAGCTCCTTTCATTCAGTCAGTAGCTTCAATCATTTCTGGACGTTTTTCAATTGCAAAAATCAATGAATATTGTAAATGCACAAACAGTAATTTCTCCGCATTGCAAGGTGCAATTCTGAAATTTTTTGCTTTTTCCTGCTCCTCTTAGCATGATAAAGAAGATTCAAAGAGAGTGAGATTCCAGCTCCTTTCATTCAGTCAGTAGCTTCAAACATTTCTGGTATATGAATAACATGATGTTTTTCAATGGCAAAAATCAATGAATATTGTAAATGCACAAACAGTAATTACTCCGCATTGCAAGGTGCAATTCTGAAATTTTTTGCTTTTTCCTGCTCCTCTTAGCATGATAAAGAAGATTCAAAGAGAGTGAGATGCCAGCTCCTTTCATTCAGTCAGTAGCTTCAATCATTTCTGGACGTTTTTCAATGGCAAAAATCAACGAATATTGTAAATGCACAAACAGTAATTTCTCCGCATTGCAAGGTGCAATTCTGAAATGTTTTGCTTTTTCCTGCTCCTCTTAGCATGATAAAGAAGATTCAAAGAGCGTGAGATGTCAGCTCCTTTCATTCAGTCAGTAGCTTCAAACATTTCTGGTATATGAATAACATGATGTTTTTCAAAGGCAAAAATCAATGAATATTGTAAATGCACAAACAGTAATTTCTCCGCATTGCAAGGTGCAATTCTGAAATTTTTTGCTTTTTCCTGCTCCTCTTAGCATGATAAAGAAGATTCAAAGAGAGTGAGATGCCAGCTCCTTTCGTTCAGTCAGTAGCTTCAATCATTTCTGGACGTTTTTCAATGGCAAAAATCATTGAATATTATAAATGCACAAACAGTAATTTCTCCGCATTGCAAGGTGCAATTCTGAAATTTTTTACTTTTTCCTGCTCCTCTTAGCATGATAAAGAAGATTCAAAGAGAGTGAGATGCCAGCTCCTTTCATTCAGTCAGTAGCTTCAATCATTTCTGGTATATGAATAACATGATGTTTTTCAAAGGCAAAAATCAATGAATATTGTAAATGCACAAACAGTAATTTCTCCGCATTGCAAGGTGCAATTCTGAAATTTTTTGCTTTTTCCTGCTCCTCTTAGCATGATAAACAAGATTCAAAGAGAGTGAGATGCCAGCTCCTTTCATTCAGTCAGTAGCTTCAATCATTTCTGGACGTTTTTCAATGGCAAAAATCAATGAATATTGTAAATGCACAAACAGTAATTTCTCCGCATTGCAAGGTGCAATTCTGAAATTTTTTGCTTTTTCCTGCTCCTCTTAGCATGATAAAGAAGATTCAAAGAGAGTGAGATGCCAGCTCCTTTCATTCAGTCAGTAGCTTCAAACATTTCTGGTATATGAATAACATGATGTTTTTCAATGGCAAAAATCAATGAATATTGTAAATGCACAAACAGTAATTTCTCCGCATTGCAAGGTGCAATTCTGAAATTTTTTGCTTTTTCCTGCTCCTCTTAGCATGATAAAGAAGATTCAAAGAGAGTGAGATGCCAGCTCCTTTCATTCAGTCAGTAGCTTCAATCAATTCTGGACGTTTTTCAATGGCAAAAATCAATGAATATTGTAAATGCACAAACAGTAATTTCTCCGCATTGCAAGGTGCAATTCTGAAATTTTTTGCTTTTTCCTGCTCCTCTTAGCATGATAAAGAAGATTCAAAGAGCGTGAGATGTTAGCTCCTTTCATTCAGTCAGTAGCTTCAAACATTTCTGGTATATGAATAACATGATGTTTTTCAATGGCAAAAATCAATGAATATTGTAAATGCACAAACAGTAATTTCTCCGCATTGCAAGGTGCAATTCTGAAATTTTTTGCTTTTTCCTGCTCCTCTTAGCATGATAAAGAAGATTCAAAGAGAGTGAGATGCCAGCTCCTTTCATTCAGTCAGTAGCTTCAATCATTTCTGGACGTTTTTCAATGGCAAAAATCAATGAATATTGTAAATGCACAAACAGTAATTTCTCCGCATTGCAAGGTGCAATTCTGAAATTTTTTGCTTTTTCCTGCTCCTCTTAGCATGATAAAGAAGATTCAAAGAGAGTGAGATGCCAGCTCCTTTCATTCAGTCAGTAGCTTCAATCATTTCTGGACGTTTTTCAATGGCAAAAATCAATGAATGTTGTAAATGCACAAACAGTAATTTCTCCGCATTGCAAGGTGCAATTCTGAAATGATTTGCTTTTTCCTGCTCCTCTTAGCATGATAAAGAAGATTCAAAGAGAGTGAGATGCCAGCTCCTTTCATTCAGTCAGTAGCTTCAATCATTTCTGGACGTTTTTCAATGGCAAAAATCAATGAATATTGTAAATGCACAAACAGTAATTTCTCCGCATTGCAAGGTGCAATTCTGAAATTTTTTGCTTTTTCCTGCTCCTCTTAGCATGATAAAGAAGATTCAAAGAGAGTGAGATGCCAGCTCCTTTCATTCAGTCAGTAGCTTCAAACATTTCTGGTATATGAATAACATGATGTTTTTCAATGGCAAAAATCAATGAATATTGTAAATGCACAAACAGTAATTTCTCCGCATTGCAAGGTGCAATTCTGAAATTTTTTGCTTTTTCCTGCTCCTCTTAGCATGATAAAGAAGATTCAAAGAGAGTGAGATGCCAGCTCCTTTCATTCAGTCAGTAGCTTCAAACATTTCTGGTATATGAATAACATGATGTTTTTCAATGGCAAAAATCAATGAATATTGTAAATGCACAAACAGTAATTTCTCCGCATTGCAAGGTGCAATTCTGAAATGTTTTGCTTTTTCCTGCTCCTCTTAGCATGATAAAGAAGATTCAAAGAGAGTGAGATGCCAGCTCCTTTCATTCAGTCAGTAGCTTCAATCATTTCTGGACGTTTTTCAATGGCAAAAATCAATGAATATTGTAAATGCACAAACAGTAATTTCTCCGCATTGCAAGGTGCAATTCTGAAATTTTTTGCTTTTTCCTGCTCCTCTTAGCATGATAAAGAAGATTCAAAGAGCGTGAGATGTCAGCTCCTTTCATTCAGTCAGTAGCTTCAAACATTTCTGGTATATGAATAACATGATGTTTTTCAATGGCAAAAATCAATGAATATTGTAAATGCACAAACAGTAATTTCTCCGCATTGCAAGGTGCAATTCTGAAATTTTTTGCTTTTTCCTGCTCCTCTTAGCATGATAAAGAAGATTCAAAGAGAGTGAGATGCCAGCTCCTTTCATTCAGTCAGTAGCTTCAATCATTTCTGGACGTTTTTCAATTGCAAAAATCAATGAATATTGTAAATGCACAAACAGTAATTTCTCCGCATTGCAAGGTGCAATTCTGAAATTTTTTGCTTTTTCCTGCTCCTCTTAGCATGATAAAGAAGATTCAAAGAGAGTGAGATTCCAGCTCCTTTCATTCAGTCAGTAGCTTCAAACATTTCTGGTATATGAATAACATGATGTTTTTCAATGGCAAAAATCAATGAATATTGTAAATGCACAAACAGTAATTACTCCGCATTGCAAGGTGCAATTCTGAAATTTTTTGCTTTTTCCTGCTCCTCTTAGCATGATAAAGAAGATTCAAAGAGAGTGAGATGCCAGCTCCTTTCATTCAGTCAGTAGCTTCAATCATTTCTGGACGTTTTTCAATGGCAAAAATCAACGAATATTGTAAATGCACAAACAGTAATTTCTCCGCATTGCAAGGTGCAATTCTGAAATGTTTTGCTTTTTCCTGCTCCTCTTAGCATGATAAAGAAGATTCAAAGAGCGTGAGATGTCAGCTCCTTTCATTCAGTCAGTAGCTTCAAACATTTCTGGTATATGAATAACATGATGTTTTTCAAAGGCAAAAATCAATGAATATTGTAAATGCACAAACAGTAATTTCTCCGCATTGCAAGGTGCAATTCTGAAATTTTTTGCTTTTTCCTGCTCCTCTTAGCATGATAAAGAAGATTCAAAGAGAGTGAGATGCCAGCTCCTTTCATTCAGTCAGTAGCTTCAATCATTTCTGGACGTTTTTCAATGGCAAAAATCAATGAATATTGTAAATGCACAAACAGTAATTTCTCCGCATTGCAAGGTGCAATTCTGAAATTTTTTGCTTTTTCCTGCTCCTCTTAGCATGATAAAGAAGATTCAAAGAGAGTGAGATGCCAGTTCCTTTCGTTCAGTCAGTAGCTTCAATCATTTCTGGACGTTTTTCAATGGCAAAAATCATTGAATATTATAAATGCACAAACAGTAATTTCTCCGCATTGCAAGGTCCAATTCTGAAATTTTTTACTTTTTCCTGCTCCTCTTAGCATGATAAAGAAGATTCAAAGAGAGTGAGATGCCAGCTCCTTTCATTCAGTCAGTAGCTTCAATCATTTCTGGTATATGAATAACATGATGTTTTTCAATGGCAAAAATCAATGAATATTGTAAATGCACAAACAGTAATTTCTCCGCATTGCAAGGTGCAATTCTGAAATTTTTTGCTTTTTCCTGCTCCTCTTAGCATGATAAACAAGATTCAAAGAGAGTGAGATGCCAGCTCCTTTCATTCAGTCAGTAGCTTCAATCATTTCTGGACGTTTTTCAATGGCAAAAATCAATGAATATTGTAAATGCACAAACAGTAATTTCTCCGCATTGCAAGGTGCAATTCTGAAATTTTTTGCTTTTTCCTGCTCCTCTTAGCATGATAAAGAAGATTCAAAGAGAGTGAGATGCCAGCTCCTTTCATTCAGTCAGTAGCTTCAAACATTTCTGGTATATGAATAACATGATGTTTTTCAATGGCAAAAATCAATGAATATTGTAAATGCACAAACAGTAATTTCTCCGCATTGCAAGGTGCAATTCTGAAATTTTTTGCTTTTTCCTGCTCCTCTTAGCATGATAAAGAAGATTCAAAGAGAATGAGATGCCAGCTCCTTTCATTCAGTCAGTAGCTTCAATCATTTCTGGACGTTTTTCAATGGCAAAAATCAATGAATATTGTAAATGCACAAACAGTAATTTCTCCGCATTGCAAGGTGCAATTCTGAAATTTTTTGCTTTTTCCTGCTCCTCTTAGCATGATAAAGAAGATTCAAAGAGAGTGAGATGCCAGCTCCTTTCATTCAGTCAGTAGCTTCAATCATTTCTGGACGTTTTTCAATGGCAAAAATCAATGAATATTGTAAATGCACAAACAGTAATTTCTCCGCATTGCAAGGTGCAATTCTGAAATTTTTTGCTTTTTCCTGCTCCTCTTAGCATGATAAAGAAGATTCAAAGAGAGTGAGATGCCAGCTCCTTTCATTCAGTCAGTAGCTTCAAACATTTCTGGTATATGAATAACATGATGTTTTTCAATGGCAAAAATCAATGAATATTGTAAATGCACAAACAGTAATTTCTCCGCATTGCAAGGTGCAAGTCTGAAATTTTTTGCTTTTTCCTGCTCCTCTTAGTATGATAAAGAAGATTCAAAGAGAGTGAGATGCCAGCTACTTTCATTCAGTCAGTAGCTTCAATCATTTCTGGACGTTTTTCAATGGTAAAAATCAATGAATATTGTAAATGCACAAACAGTAATTTCTCCACATTGCAAGGTGCAAGTCTGAAATTTTTTGCTTTTTCCTGCTCCTCTTAGCATGATAAAGAAGATTCAAAGAGAGTGAGATGCCAGCTCCTTTCATTCAGTCAGTAGCTTCAAACATTTCTGGTATATGAATAACATGATGTTTTTCAATGGCAAAAATCAATGAATATTGTAAATGCACAAACAGTAATTTCTCCGCATTGCAAGGTGCAATTCTGAAATTTTTTGCTTTTTCCTGCTCCTCTTAGCATGATAAAGAAGATTCAAAGAGAGTGAGATGCCAGCTCCTTTCATTCAGTCAGTAGCTTCAAACATTTCTGGTATATGAATAACATGATGTTTTTCAATGGCAAAAATCAATGAATATTGTAAATGCACAAACAGTAATTTCTCCGCATTGCAAGGTGCAATTCTGAAATTTTTTGCTTTTTCCTGCTCCTCTTAGCATGATAAAGAAGATTCAAAGAGAGTGAGATGCCAGCTCCTTTCATTCAGTCAGTAGCTTCAATCATTTCTGGACGTTTTTCAATGGCAAAAATCAATGAATATTGTAAATGCACAAACAGTAATTTCTCCGCATTGCAAGGTGCAATTCTGAAATTTTTTGCTTTTTCCTGCTCCTCTTAGCATGATAAAGAAGATTCAAAGAGAGTGAGATGCCAGCTCCTTTCATTCAGTCAGTAGCTTCAAACATTTCTGGTATATGAATAACATGATGTTTTTCAATGGCAAAAATCAATGAATATTGTAAATGCACAAACAGTAATTTCTCCGCATTGCAAGGTGCAAGTCTGAAATTTTTTGCTTTTTCCTGCTCCTCTTAGTATGATAAAGAAGATTCAAAGAGAGTGAGATGCCAGCTACTTTCATTCAGTCAGTAGCTTCAATCATTTCTGGACGTTTTTCAATGGTAAAAATCAATGAATATTGTAAATGCACAAACAGTAATTTCTCCACATTGCAAGGTGCAATTCTGAAATTTTTTGCTTTTTCCTGCTCCTCTTAGCATGATAAAGAAGATTCAAAGAGAGTGAGATGCCAGCTCCTTTCATTCAGTCAGTAGCTTCAAACATTTCTGGTATATGAATAACATGATGTTTTTCAATGGCAAAAATCAATGAATATTGTAAATGCACAAACAGTAATTTCTCCGCATTGCAAGGTGCAATTCTGAAATTTTTTGCTTTTTCCTGCTCCTCTTAGCATGATAAAGAAGATTCAAAGAGAGTGAGATGCCAGCTCCTTTCATTCAGTCAGTAGCTTCAAACATTTCTGGTATATGAATAACATGATGTTTTTCAATGGCAAAAATCAATGAATATTGTAAATGCACAAACAGTAATTTCTCCGCATTGCAAGGTGCAATTCTGAAATTTTTTGCTTTTTCCTGCTCCTCTTAGCATGATAAAGAAGATTCAAAGAGAGTGAGATGCCAGCTCCTTTCATTCAGTCAGTAGCTTCAATCATTTCTGGACGTTTTTCAATGGCAAAAATCAATGAATATTGTAAATGCACAAACAGTAATTTCTGCGCATTGCAAGGTGCAATTCTGAAATTTTTTGCTTTTTCCTGCTCCTCTTAGCATGATAAAGAAGATTCAAAGAGAGTGAGATGTCAGCTCCTTTCATTCAGTCAGTAGCTTCAAACATTTCTGGTATATGAATAACATGATGTTTTTCAATGGCAAAAATCAATGAATATTGTAAATGCACAAACAGTAATTTCTCCGCATTGCAAGGTGCAATTCTGAAATTTTTTGCTTTTTCCTGCTCCTCTTAGCATGATAAAGAAGATTCAAAGAGAGTGAGATGCCAGCTCCTTTCATTCAGTCAGTAGCTTCAATCATTTCTGGACGTTTTTCAATGGCAAAAATCAATGAATATTGTAAATGCACAAACAGTAATTTCTCCGCATTGCAAGGTGCAATTCTGAAATTTTTTGCTTTTTCCTGCTCCTCTTAGCATGATAAACAAGATTCAAAGAGAGTGAGATGCCAGCTCCTTTCATTCAGTAAGTAGCTTCAATCATTTCTGGACGTTTTTCAATGGCAAAAATCAATGAATATTGTAAATGCACAAACAGTAATTTCTCCGCATTGCAAGGTGCAATTCTGAAATTTTTTGCTTTTTCCTGCTCCTCTTAGCATGATAAAGCTACTGACTGAATGAAAGGAGCTGGCATCTCACTCTCTTTGAATCTTCTTTATCATGCTAGGATTAGCAGGAAAAAGCAAAAAATTTCAGAATTGCACCCTGCAATGTGGAGATATTACTGTTTGTGCATTTACAATATTCATTGATTTTTGCCATTGAAAAGCGTCCAGAAATGTTTGAAGCTACTGACTGAATGAAAGGAGCTGGCATCTCACTCTCTTTGAATCTTCTTTATCATGCTAGGATTAGCAGGAAAAAGCAAAAAATTTCAGAATTGCACCTTGCAATGTGGAGATATTACTGTTTGTGCATTTACAATATTCATTGATTTTTGCCATTGAAAAGCGTCCAGAAATGTTTGAAGCTACTGACTGAATGAAAGGAGCTGGCATCTCACTCTCTTTGAATCTTCTTTATCATGCTAGGATTAGCAGGAAAAAGCAAAAAATTTCAGAATTGCACCTTGCAATGTGGAGATATTACTGTTAGTGCATTTACAATATTCATTGATTTTTGCCATTGAAAAACATCATGTTATTCATATACCAGAAATGTTTGAAGCTACTGACTGAATGAAAGGAGCTTGCATCTCACTCTCTTTGAATCTTCTTTATCATGCTAGGATTAGCAGGAAAAAGCAAAAAATTTCAGAATTGCACCTTGCAATGTGGAGATATTACTGTTTGTGCATTTACAATATTCATTGATTTTTGCCATTGAAAAACGTCCAGAAATGTTTGAAGCTACTGACTGAATGAAAGGAGCTGGCATCTCACTCTCTTTGAATCTTCTTTATCATGCTAGGATTAGCAGGAAAAAGCAAAAAATTTCAGAATTGCACCTTGCAATGTGGAGATATTACTGTTTGTGCATTTACAATATTCATTGATTTTTGCCATTGAAAAACGTCCAGAAATGTTTGAAGCTACTGACTGAATGAAAGGAGCTGGCATCTCACTCTCTTTGAATCTTCTTTATCATGCTAGGATTAGCAGGAAAAAGCAAAAAATTTCAGAATTGCACCTTGCAATGTGGAGATATTACTGTTTGTGCATTTACAATATTCATTGATTATTGCCATTGAAAAACATCATGTTATTCATATACCAGAAATGTTTGAAGCTACTGACTGAATGAAAGGAGCTGGCATCTCACTCTCTTTGAATCTTCTTTATCATGCTAGGATTAGCAGGAAAAAGCAAAAAATTTCAGAATTGCACCCTGCAATGTGGAGATATTACTGTTTGTGCATTTACAATATTCATTGATTTTTGCCATTGAAAAGCATCCAGAAATGTTTGAAGCTACTGACTGAATGAAAGGAGCTGGCATCTCACTCTCTTTGAATCTTCTTTATCATGCTAGGATTAGCAGGAAAAAGCAAAAAATTTCAGAATTGCACCTTGCAATGTGGAGATATTACTGTTTGTGCATTTACAATATTCATTGATTTTTGCCATTGAAAAACGTCCAGAAATGTTTGAAGCTACTGACTGAATGAAAGGAGCTGGCATCTCACTCTCTTTGAATCTTCTTTATCATGCTAGGATTAGCAGGAAAAAGCAAAAAAATTCAGAATTGCACCTGCAATGTGGAGATATTACTGTTAGTGCATTTACAATATTCATTGATTTTTGCCATTGAAAAACATCATGTTATTCATATACCAGAAATGTTTGAAGCTACTGACTGATTGAAAGGAGCTGGCATCTCACTCTCTTTGAATCTTCTTTATCATGCTAGGATTAGCAGGAAAAAGCAAAAAATTTCAGAATTGCACCTTGCAATGTGGAGATATTATTGTTTGTGCATTTACAATATTCATTGATTTTAGCCATTGAAAAACGTCCAGAAATGTTTGAAGCTACTGACTGAATGAAAGGAGCAGGCATCTCACTCTCTTTGAATCTTCTTTATCATGCTAGGATTAGCAGGAAAAAGCAAAACATTTCAGAATTGCACCTTGCAATGTGGAGTTATTACTGTTTGTGCATTTACAATATTCATTGATTTTTGCCATTGAAAAACGTCCAGAAATGTTTGAAGCTACTGACTGAATGAAAGGAGCTGGCATCTCACTCTCTTTGAATCTTCTTTATCATGCTAGGATTAGCAGGAAAAAGCAAAAAATTTCAGAATTGCACCTTGCAATGTGGAGATATTACTGTTTGTGCATTTACAATATTCATTGATTTTTGCCATTGAAAAACATCATGTTATTCATATACCAGAAATGTTTGAATCTACTGACTGAATGAAAGGAGCTGGCATCTCACTCTCTTTGAATCTTCTTTATCATGCTAGGATTAGCAGGAAAAAGCAAAAAATTTCAGAATTGCACCCTGCAATGTGGAGATATTACTGTTTGTGCATTTACAACATTCATTGATTTTTGCCATTGAAAAGCATCCAGAAATGTTTGAAGCTACTGACTGAATGAAAGGAGCTGGCATCTCACTCTCTTTGAATCTTCTTTATCATGCTAGGATTAGCAGGAAAAAGCAAAAAATTTCAGAATTGCACCCTGCAATGTGGAGATATTACTGTTTGTGCATTTACAATATTCATTGATTTTTGCCATTGAAAAGCATCCAGAAATGTTTGAAGCTACTGACTGAATGAAAGGAGCTGGCATCTCACTCTCTTTGAATCTTCTTTATCATGCTAGGATTAGCAGGAAAAAGCAAAAAATTTCAGAATTGCACCTTGCAATGTGGAGATATTACTGTTTGTGCATTTACAATATTCATTGATTTTTGCCATTGAAAAACGTCCAGAAATGTTTGAAGCTACTGACTGAATGAAAGGAGCTGGCATCTCACTCTTTGAATCTTCTTTATCATGCTAGGATTAGCAGGAAAAAGCAAAAAAATTCAGAATTGCACCTTGCAATGTGGAGATATTACTGTTAGTGCATTTACAATATTCATTGATTTTTGCCATTGAAAAACATCATGTTATTCATATACCAGAAATGTTTGAAGCTACTGACTGAATGAAAGGAGCTGGCATCTCACTCTCTTTGAATCTTCTTTATCATGCTAGGATTAGCAGGAAAAAGCAAAAAATTTCAGAATTGCACCTTGCAATGTGGAGATATTATTGTTTGTGCATTTACAATATTCATTGATTTTTGCCATTGAAAAACGTCCAGAAATGTTTGAAGCTACTGACTGAATGAAAGGAGCTGGCATCTCACTCTCTTTGAATCTTCTTTATCATGCTAGGATTAGCAGGAAAAAGCAAAAAATTTCAGAATTGCACCTTGCAATGTGGAGATATTACTGTTTGTGCATTTACAATATTCATTGATTTTTGCCATTGAAAAACATCATGTTATTCATATACCAGAAATGTTTGAATCTACTGACTGAATGAAAGGAGCTGGCATCTCACTCTCTTTGAATCTTCTTTATCATGCTAGGATTAGCAGGAAAAAGCAAAAAATTTCAGAATTGCACCCTGCAATGTGGAGATATTACTGTTTGTACATTTACAACATTCATTGATTTTTGCCATTGAAAAGCATCCAGAAATGTTTGAAGCTACTGACTGAATGAAAGGAGCTGGCATCTCACTCTCTTTGAATCTTCTTTATCATGCTAGGATTAGCAGGAAAAAGCAAAAAATTTCAGAATTGCACCCTGCAATGTGGAGATATTACTGTTTGTGCATTTACAATATTCATTGATTTTTGCCATTGAAAAGCATCCAGAAATGTTTGAAGCTACTGACTGAATGAAAGGAGCTGGCATCTCACTCTCTTTGAATCTTCTTTATCATGCTAGGATTAGCAGGAAAAAGCAAAAAATTTCAGAATTGCACCTTGCAATGTGGAGATATTACTGTTTGTGCATTTACAATATTCATTGATTTTTGCCATTGAAAAACGTCCAGAAATGTTTGAAGCTACTGACTGAATGAAAGGAGCTGGCATCTCACTCTTTGAATCTTCTTTATCATGCTAGGATTAGCAGGAAAAAGCAAAAAAATTCAGAATTGCACCTTGCAATGTGGAGATATTACTGTTAGTGCATTTACAATATTCATTGATTTTTGCCATTGAAAAACATCATGTTATTCATATACCAGAAATGTTTGAAGCTACTGACTGAATGAAAGGAGCTGGCATCTCACTCTCTTTGAATCTTCTTTATCATGCTAGGATTAGCAGGAAAAAGCAAAAAATTTCAGAATTGCACCTTGCAATGTGGAGATATTATTGTTTGTGCATTTACAATATTCATTGTTTTTTGCCATTGAAAAACGTCCAGAAATGTTTGAAGCTACTGACTGAATGAAAGGAGCTGGCATCTAACTCTCTTTGAATCTTCTTTATCATGCTAGGATTAGCAGGAAAAAGCAAAAAATTTCAGAATTGCACCTTGCAATGTGGAGTTATTACTGTTTGTGCATTTACAATATTCATTGATTTTTGCCATTGAAAAACGTCCAGAAATGTTTGAAGCTACTGACTGAATGAAAGGAGCTGGCATCTCACTCTCTTTGAATCTTCTTTATCATGCTAGGATTAGCAGGAAAAAGCAAAAAATTTCAGAATTGCACCTTGCAATGTGGAGATATTACTGTTTGTGCATTTACAATATTCATTGATTTTTGCCATTGAAAAACATCATGTTATTCATATACCAGAAATGTTTGAAGCTACTGACTGAATGAAAGGAGCTGGCATCTCACTCTCTTTGAATCTTCTTTATCATGCTAGGATTAGCAGGAAAAAGCAAAAAATTTCAGAATTGCACCTTGCAATGTGGAGATATTACTGTTTGTGCATTACAATATTCATTGATTTTTGCCATTGAAAAACGTCCAGAAATGTTTGAAGCTACTGACTGAATGAAAGGAGCTGGCATCTCACTCTCTTTGAATCTTCTTTATCATGCTAGGATTAGCAGGAAAAAGCAAAAAATTTCAGAATTGCACCTTGCAATGTGGAGATATTACTGTTTGTGCATTTACAATATTCATTGATTTTTGCCATTGAAAAACGTCCAGAAATGTTTGAAGCTACTGACTGAATGAAAGGAGCTGGCATCTCACTCTCTTTGAATCTTCTTTATCATGCTAGGATTAGCAGGAAAAAGCAAAAAATTTCAGAATTGCACCTTGCAATGTGGAGTTATTACTGTTTGTGCATTTACAATATTCATTGATTTTTGCCATTGAAAAACGTCCAGAAATGTTTGAAGCTACTGACTGAATGAAAGGAGCTGGCATCTCACTCTCTTTGAATCTTCTTTATCATGCTAGGATTAGCAGGAAAAAGCAAAAAATTTCAGAATTGCACCTTGCAATGTGGAGATATTACTGTTTGTGCATTTACAATATTCATTGATTTTTGCCATTGAAAAACATCATGTTATTCATATACCAGAAATGTTTGAATCTACTGACTGAATGAAAGGAGCTGGCATCTCACTCTCTTTGAATCTTCTTTATCATGCTAGGATTAGCAGGAAAAAGCAAAAAATTTCAGAATTGCACCCTGCAATGTGGAGATATTACTGTTTGTGCATTTACAATATTCATTGATTTTTGCCATTGAAAAGCATCCAGAAATGTTTGAAGCTACTGACTGAATGAAAGGAGCTGGCATCTCACTCTCTTTGAATCTTCTTTATCATGCTAGGATTAGCAGGAAAAAGCAAAAAATTTCAGAATTGCACCTTGCAATGTGGAGATATTACTGTTTGTGCATTTACAATATTCATTGATTTTTGCCATTGAAAAACGTCCAGAAATGTTTGAAGCTACTGACTGAATGAAAGGAGCTGGCATCTTACTCTCTTTGAATCTTCTTTATCATGCTAGGATTAGCAGGAAAAAGCAAAAAATTTCAGAATTGCACCTTGCAATGTGGAGTTATTACTGTTTGTGCATTTACAATATTCATTGATTTTTGCCATTGAAAAACGTCCAGAAATGTTTGAAGCTACTGACTGAATGAAAGGAGCTGGCATCTCACTCTCTTTGAATCTTCTTTATCATGCTAGGATTAGCAGGAAAAAGCAAAAAATTTCAGAATTGCACCTTGCAATGTGGAGATATTACTGTTTGTGCATTTACAATATTCATTGATTTTTGCCATTGAAAAACATCATGTTATTCATATACCAGAAATGTTTGAATCTACTGACTGAATGAAAGGAGCTGGCATCTCACTCTCTTTGAATCTTCTTTATCATGCTAGGATTAGCAGGAAAAAGCAAAAAATTTCAGAATTGCACCCTGCAATGTGGAGATATTTCTGTTTGTGCATTTACAATATTCATTGATTTTTGCCATTGAAAAGCATCCAGAAATGTTTGAAGCTACTGACTGAATGAAAGGAGCTGGCATCTCACTCTCTTTGAATCGTCTTTATCATGCTAGGATTAGCAGGAAAAAGCAAAAAATTTCAGAATTGCACCTTGCAATGTGGAGATATTACTGTTTGTGCATTTACAATATTCATTGATTTTTGCCATTGAAAAACGTCCAGAAATGTTTGAAGCTACTGACTGAATGAAAGGAGCTGGCATCTCACTCTCTTTGAATCTTCTTTATCATGCTAGGATTAGCAGGAAAAAGCAAAAAATTTCAGAATTGCACCTTGCAATGTGGAGATATTACTGTTTGTGCATTTACAATATTCATTGATTTTTGCCATTGAAAAACGTCCAGAAATGTTTGAAGCTACTGACTGAATGAAAGGAGCTGGCATCTCACTCTCTTTGAATCTTCTTTATCATGCTAGGATTAGCAGGAAAAAGCAAAAAATTTCAGAATTGCACCTTGCAATGTGGAGATATTACTGTTTGTGCATTTACAGTATTCATTGATTTTTGCCATTGAAAAACGTCCAGAAATGTTTGAAGCTACTGACTGAATGAAAGGAGCTGGCATCTCACTCTCTTTGAATCTTCTTTATCATGCTAGGATTAGCAGGAAAAAGCAAAAAATTTCAGAATTGCACCTTGCAATGTGGAGATATTACTGTTTGTGCATTTACAATATTCATTGATTTTTGCCATTGAAAAACGTCCAGAAATGTTTGAAGCTACTGACTGAATGAAAGGAGCTGGCATCTCACTCTCTTTGAATCTTCTTTATCATGCTAGGATTAGCAGGAAAAAGCAAAAAATTTCAGAATTGCACCTTGCAATGTGGAGTTATTACTGTTTGTGCATTTACAATATTCATTGATTTTTGCCATTGAAAAACGTCCAGAAATGTTTGAAGCTACTGACTGAATGAAAGGAGCTGGCATCTCACTCTCTTTGAATCTTCTTTATCATGCTAGGATTAGCAGGAAAAAGCAAAAAATTTCAGAATTGCACCTTGCAATGTGGAGATATTACTGTTTGTGCATTTACAATATTCATTGATTTTTGCCATTGAAAAACATCATGTTATTCATATACCAGAAATGTTTGAATCTACTGACTGAATGAAAGGAGCTGGCATCTCACTCTCTTTGAATCTTCTTTATCATGCTAGGATTAGCAGGAAAAAGCAAAAAATTTCAGAATTGCACCCTGCAATGTGGAGATATTACTGTTTGTGCATTTACAATATTCATTGATTTTTGCCATTGAAAAGCATCCAGAAATGTTTGAAGCTACTGACTGAATGAAAGGAGCTGGCATCTCACTCTCTTTGAATCTTCTTTATCATGCTAGGATTAGCAGGAAAAAGCAAAAAATTTCAGAATTGCACCTTGCAATGTGGAGATATTACTGTTTGTGCATTTACAATATTCATTGATTTTTGCCATTGAAAAGCATCCAGAAATGTTTGAAGCTACTGACTGAATGAAAGGAGCTGGCATCTCACTCTCTTTGAATCTTCTTTATCATGCTAGGATTAGCAGGAAAAAGCAAAAAATTTCAGAATTGCACCTTGCAATGTGGAGATATTAATGTTTGTGCATTTACAATATTCATTGATTTTTGCCATTGAAAAACGTCCAGAAATGTTTGAAGCTACTGACTGAATGAAAGGAGCTGGCATCTCACTCTTTGAATCTTCTTTATCATGCTAGGATTAGCAGGAAAAAGCAAAAAAATTCAGAATTGCACCTTGCAATGTGGAGATATTACTGTTAGTGCATTTACAATATTCATTGATTTTTGCCATTGAAAAACATCATGTTATTCATATACCAGAAATGTTTGAAGCTACTGACTGAATGAAAGGAGCTGGCATCTCACTCTCTTTGAATCTTCTTTATCATGCTAGGATTAGCAGGAAAAAGCAAAAAATTTCCGAATTGCACCTTGCAATGTGGAGATATTACTGTTTGTGCATTTACAATATTCATTGATTTTTGCCATTGAAAAACATGTTTTTCATACACCAGAAATGTTTGAAGCTACTGACTGAATGAAAGGAGCTGGCATCTCACTCTCTTTGAATCTTCTTTATCATGCTAGGATTAGCAGGAAAAAGCAAAAAATTTCAGAATTGCACCTTGCAATGTGGAGATATTACTGTTTGTGCATTTACAATATTCATTGATTTTTGCCATTGAAAAACATGTTTTTCATATACCAGAAATGTTTGAAGCTACTGACTGAATGAAAGGAACTGGCATCTCACTCTCTTTGAATCTTCTTTATCATGCTAGGATTAACAGGAAAAAGCAAAAAATTTCAGAATTGCACCTTGCAATGTGGAGATATTACTGTTTGTGCATTTACAATATTCATTGATTTTTGCCATTGAAAAACGTCCAGAAATGTTTGAAGCTACTGACTGAATGAAAGGAGCTGGCATCTCACTCTCTTTGAATCTTCTTTATCATGCTAGGATTAGCAGGAAAAAGCAAAAAATTTCAGAATTGCACCTTGCAATGTGGAGTTATTACTGTTTGTGCATTTACAATATTCATTGATTTTTGCCATTGAAAAACGTCCAGAAATGTTTGAAGCTACTGACTGAATGAAAGGAGCTGGCATCTCACTCTCTTTGAATCTTCTTTATCATGCTAGGATTAGCAGGAAAAAGCAAAAAATTTCAGAATTGCACCTTGCAATGTGGAGATATTACTGTTTGTGCATTTACAATATTCATTGATTTTTGCCATTGAAAAACATCATGTTATTCATATACCAGAAATGTTTGAAGCTACTGACTGAATGAAAGGAGCTGGCATCTCACTCTCTTTGAATCTTCTTTATCATGCTAGGATTAGCAGGAAAAAGCAAAAAATTTCAGAATTGCACCTTGCAATGTGGAGATATTACTGTTTGTGCATTTACAATATTCATTGATTTTTGCCATTGAAAAACGTCCAGAAATGTTTGAAGCTACTGACTGAATGAAAGGAGCTGGCATCTCACTCTCTTTGAATCTTCTTTATCATGCTAGGATTAGCAGGAAAAAGCAAAACATTTCAGAATTGCACCTTGCAATGTGGAGATATTACTGTTTGTGCATTTACAATATTCATTGATTTTTGCCATTGAAAAACGTCCAGAAATGTTTGAAGCTACTGACTGAATGAAAGGAGCTGGCATCTCACTCTCTTTGAATCTTCTTTATCATGCTAGGATTAGCAGGAAAAAGCAAAAAATTTCAGAATTGCACCTTGCAATGTGGAGATATTACTGTTTGTGCATTTACAATATTCATTGATTTTTGCAATTGAAAAACGTCCAGAAATGTTTGAAGCTACTGACTGAATGAAAGGAGCTGGCATCTCACTCTCTTTGAATCTTCTTTATCATGCTAGGATTAGCAGGAAAAAGCAAAAAATTTCAGAATTGCACCTTGCAATGTGGAGTTATTACTGTTTGTGCATTTACAATATTCATTGATTTTTGCCATTGAAAAACGTCCAGAAATGTTTGAAGCTACTGACTGAATGAAAGGAGCTGGCATCTCACTCTCTTTGAATCTTCTTTATCATGCTAGGATTAGCAGGAAAAAGCAAAAAATTTCAGAATTGCACCTTGCAGTGTGGAGATATTACTGTTTGTGCATTTACAATATTCATTGATTTTTGCCATTGAAAAACATCATGTTATTCATATACCAGAAATGTTTGAATCTACTGACTGAATGAAAGGAGCTGGCATCTCACTCTCTTTGAATCTTCTTTATCATGCTAGGATTTGCAGGAAAAAGCAAAAAATTTCAGAATTGCACCCTGCAATGTGGAGATATTACTGTTTGTGCATTTACAATATTCATTGATTTTTGCCATTGAAAAGCATCCAGAAATGTTTGAAGCTACTGACTGAATGAAAGGAGCTGGCATCTCACTCTCTTTGAATCTTCTTTATCATGCTAGGATTAGCAGGAAAAAGCAAAAAATTTCAGAATTGCACCTTGCAATGTGGAGATATTACTGTTTGTGCATTTACAATATTCATTGATTTTTGCCATTGAAAAACGTCCAGAAATGTTTGAAGCTACTGACTGAATGAAAGGAGCTGGCATCTCACTCTCTTTGAATCTTCTTTATCATGCTAGGATTAGCAGGAAAAAGCAAAAAATTTCAGAATTGCACCTTGCAATGTGGAGATATTACTGTTTGTGCATTTACAATATTCATTGATTTTTGCCATTGAAAAACATCATGTTATTCATATACCAGAAATGTTTGAATCTACTGACTGAATGAAAGGAGCTGGCATCTCACTCTCTTTGAATCTTCTTTATCATGCTAGGATTAGCAGGAAAAAGCAAAAAATTTCAGAATTGCACCCTGCAATGTGGAGATATTTCTGTTTGTGCATTTACAATATTCATTGATTTTTGCCATTGAAAAGCATCCAGAAATGTTTGAAGCTACTGACTGAATGAAAGGAGCTGGCATCTCACTCTCTTTGAATCTTCTTTATCATGCTAGGATTAGCAGGAAAAAGCAAAAAATTTCAGAATTGCACCTTGCAATGTGGAGATATTACTGTTTGTGCATTTACAATATTCATTGATTTTTGCCATTGAAAAACGTCCAGAAATGTTTGAAGCTACTGACTGAATGAAAGGAGCTGGCATCTCACTCTTTGAATCTTCTTTATCATGCTAGGATTAGCAGGAAAAAGCAAAAAAATTCAGAATTGCACCTTGCAATGTGGAGATATTACTGTTAGTGCATTTACAATATTCATTGATTTTTGCCATTGAAAAACATCATGTTATTCATATACCAGAAATGTTTGAAGCTACTGACTGAATGAAAGGAGCTGGCATCTCACTCTCTTTGAATCTTCTTTATCATGCTAGGATTAGCAGGAAAAAGCAAAAAATTTCCGAATTGCACCTTGCAATGTGGAGATATTACTGTTTGTGCATTTACAATATTCATTGATTTTTGCCATTGAAAAACATGTTTTTCATACACCAGAAATGTTTGAAGCTACTGACTGAATGAAAGGAGCTGGCATCTCACTCTCTTTGAATCTTCTTTATCATGCTAGGATTAGCAGGAAAAAGCAAAAAATTTCAGAATTGCACCTTGCAATGTGGAGATATTACTGTTTGTGCATTTACAATATTCATTGATTTTTGCCATTGAAAAACATGTTTTTCATACACCAGAAATGTTTGAAGCTACTGACTGAATGAAAGGAGCTGGCATCTCACTCTCTTTGAATCTTCTTTATCATGCTAGGATTAGCAGGAAAAAGCAAAAAATTTCAGAATTGCACCCTGCAATGTGGAGATATTTCTGTTTGTGCATTTACAATATTCATTGATTTTTGCCATTGAAAAGCATCCAGAAATGTTTGAAGCTACTGACTGAATGAAAGGAGCTGGCATCTCACTCTCTTTGAATCTTCTTTATCATGCTAGGATTAGCAGGAAAAAGCAAAAAATTTCAGAATTGCACCTTGCAATGTGGAGATATTACTGTTTGTGCATTTACAATATTCATTGATTTTTGCCATTGAAAAACGTCCAGAAATGTTTGAAGCTACTGACTGAATGAAAGGAGCTGGCATCTCACTCTTTGAATCTTCTTTATCATGCTAGGATTAGCAGGAAAAAGCAAAAAAATTCAGAATTGCACCTTGCAATGTGGAGATATTACTGTTAGTGCATTTACAATATTCATTGATTTTTGCCATTGAAAAACATCATGTTATTCATATACCAGAAATGTTTGAAGCTACTGACTGAATGAAAGGAGCTGGCATCTCACTCTCTTTGAATCTTCTTTATCATGCTAGGATTAGCAGGAAAAAGCAAAAAATTTCAGAATTGCACCTTGCAATGTGGAGATATTACTGTTTGTGCATTTACAATATTCATTGATTTTTGCCATTGAAAAACGTCCAGAAATGTTTGAAGCTACTGACTGAATGAAAGGAGCTGGCATCTCACTCTCTTTGAATCTTCTTTATCATGCTAGGATTAGCAGGAAAAAGCAAAAAATTTCAGAATTGCACCTTGCAATGTGGAGATATTACTGTTTGTGCATTTACAATATTCATTGATTTTTGCCATTGAAAAACGTCCAGAAATGTTTGAAGCTACTGACTGAATGAAAGGAGCTGGCATCTCACTCTCTTTGAATCTTCTTTATCATGCTAGGATTAGCAGGAAAAAGCAAAAAATTTCAGAATTGCACCTTGCAATGTGGAGATATTACTGTTTGTGCATTTACAGTATTCATTGATTTTTGCCATTGAAAAACGTCCAGAAATGTTTGAAGCTACTGACTGAATGAAAGGAGCTGGCATCTCACTCTCTTTGAATCTTCTTTATCATGCTAGGATTAGCAGGAAAAAGCAAAAAATTTCAGAATTGCACCTTGCAATGTGGAGATATTACTGTTTGTGCATTTACAATATTCATTGATTTTTGCCATTGAAAAACGTCCAGAAATGTTTGAAGCTACTGACTGAATGAAAGGAGCTGGCATCTCACTCTCTTTGAATCTTCTTTATCATGCTAGGATTAGCAGGAAAAAGCAAAAAATTTCAGAATTGCACCTTGCAATGTGGAGTTATTACTGTTTGTGCATTTACAATATTCATTGATTTTTGCCATTGAAAAACGTCCAGAAATGTTTGAAGCTACTGACTGAATGAAAGGAGCTGGCATCTCACTCTCTTTGAATCTTCTTTATCATGCTAGGATTAGCAGGAAAAAGCAAAAAATTTCAGAATTGCACCTTGCAATGTGGAGATATTACTGTTTGTGCATTTACAATATTCATTGATTTTTGCCATTGAAAAACATCATGTTATTCATATACCAGAAATGTTTGAATCTACTGACTGAATGAAAGGAGCTGGCATCTCACTCTCTTTGAATCTTCTTTATCATGCTAGGATTAGCAGGAAAAAGCAAAAAATTTCAGAATTGCACCCTGCAATGTGGAGATATTACTGTTTGTGCATTTACAATATTCATTGATTTTTGCCATTGAAAAGCATCCAGAAATGTTTGAAGCTACTGACTGAATGAAAGGAGCTGGCATCTCACTCTCTTTGAATCTTCTTTATCATGCTAGGATTAGCAGGAAAAAGCAAAAAATTTCAGAATTGCACCTTGCAATGTGGAGATATTACTGTTTGTGCATTTACAATATTCATTGATTTTTGCCATTGAAAAGCATCCAGAAATGTTTGAAGCTACTGACTGAATGAAAGGAGCTGGCATCTCACTCTCTTTGAATCTTCTTTATCATGCTAGGATTAGCAGGAAAAAGCAAAAAATTTCAGAATTGCACCTTGCAATGTGGAGATATTAATGTTTGTGCATTTACAATATTCATTGATTTTTGCCATTGAAAAACGTCCAGAAATGTTTGAAGCTACTGACTGAATGAAAGGAGCTGGCATCTCACTCTTTGAATCTTCTTTATCATGCTAGGATTAGCAGGAAAAAGCAAAAAAATTCAGAATTGCACCTTGCAATGTGGAGATATTACTGTTAGTGCATTTACAATATTCATTGATTTTTGCCATTGAAAAACATCATGTTATTCATATACCAGAAATGTTTGAAGCTACTGACTGAATGAAAGGAGCTGGCATCTCACTCTCTTTGAATCTTCTTTATCATGCTAGGATTAGCAGGAAAAAGCAAAAAATTTCCGAATTGCACCTTGCAATGTGGAGATATTACTGTTTGTGCATTTACAATATTCATTGATTTTTGCCATTGAAAAACATGTTTTTCATACACCAGAAATGTTTGAAGCTACTGACTGAATGAAAGGAGCTGGCATCTCACTCTCTTTGAATCTTCTTTATCATGCTAGGATTAGCAGGAAAAAGCAAAAAATTTCAGAATTGCACCTTGCAATGTGGAGATATTACTGTTTGTGCATTTACAATATTCATTGATTTTTGCCATTGAAAAACATGTTTTTCATATACCAGAAATGTTTGAAGCTACTGACTGAATGAAAGGAACTGGCATCTCACTCTCTTTGAATCTTCTTTATCATGCTAGGATTAACAGGAAAAAGCAAAAAATTTCAGAATTGCACCTTGCAATGTGGAGATATTACTGTTTGTGCATTTACAATATTCATTGATTTTTGCCATTGAAAAACGTCCAGAAATGTTTGAAGCTACTGACTGAATGAAAGGAGCTGGCATCTCACTCTCTTTGAATCTTCTTTATCATGCTAGGATTAGCAGGAAAAAGCAAAAAATTTCAGAATTGCACCTTGCAATGTGGAGTTATTACTGTTTGTGCATTTACAATATTCATTGATTTTTGCCATTGAAAAACGTCCAGAAATGTTTGAAGCTACTGACTGAAAGAAAGGAGCTGGCATCTCACTCTCTTTGAATCTTCTTTATCATGCTAGGATTAGCAGGAAAAAGCAAAAAATTTCAGAATTGCACCTTGCAATGTGGAGATATTACTGTTTGTGCATTTACAATATTCATTGATTTTTGCCATTGAAAAACATCATGTTATTCATATACCAGAAATGTTTGAAGCTACTGACTGAATGAAAGGAGCTGGCATCTCACTCTCTTTGAATCTTCTTTATCATGCTAGGATTAGCAGGAAAAAGCAAAAAATTTCAGAATTGCACCTTGCAATGTGGAGATATTACTGTTTGTGCATTTACAATATTCATTGATTTTTGCCATTGAAAAACGTCCAGAAATGTTTGAAGCTACTGACTGAATGAAAGGAGCTGGCATCTCACTCTCTTTGAATCTTCTTTATCATGCTAGGATTAGCAGGAAAAAGCAAAAAATTTCAGAATTGCACCTTGCAATGTGGAGATATTACTGTTTGTGCATTTACAATATTCATTGATTTTTGCCATTGAAAAACGTCCAGAAATGTTTGAAGCTACTGACTGAATGAAAGGAGCTGGCATCTCACTCTCTTTGAATCTTCTTTATCATGCTAGGATTAGCAGGAAAAAGCAAAAAATTTCAGAATTGCACCTTGCAATGTGGAGATATTACTGTTTGTGCATTTACAATATTCATTGATTTTTGCAATTGAAAAACGTCCAGAAATGTTTGAAGCTACTGACTGAATGAAAGGAGCTGGCATCTCACTCTCTTTGAATCTTCTTTATCATGCTAGGATTAGCAGGAAAAAGCAAAAAATTTCAGAATTGCACCTTGCAATGTGGAGTTATTACTGTTTGTGCATTTACAATATTCATTGATTTTTGCCATTGAAAAACGTCCAGAAATGTTTGAAGCTACTGACTGAATGAAAGGAGCTGGCATCTCACTCTCTTTGAATCTTCTTTATCATGCTAGGATTAGCAGGAAAAAGCAAAAAATTTCAGAATTGCACCTTGCAGTGTGGAGATATTACTGTTTGTGCATTTACAATATTCATTGATTTTTGCCATTGAAAAACATCATGTTATTCATATACCAGAAATGTTTGAATCTACTGACTGAATGAAAGGAGCTGGCATCTCACTCTCTTTGAATCTTCTTTATCATGCTAGGATTAGCAGGAAAAAGCAAAAAATTTCAGAATTGCACCCTGCAATGTGGAGATATTACTGTTTGTGCATTTACAATATTCATTGATTTTTGCCATTGAAAAGCATCCAGAAATGTTTGAAGCTACTGACTGAATGAAAGGAGCTGGCATCTCACTCTCTTTGAATCTTCTTTATCATGCTAGGATTAGCAGGAAAAAGCAAAAAATTTCAGAATTGCACCTTGCAATGTGGAGATATTACTGTTTGTGCATTTACAATATTCATTGATTTTTGCCATTGAAAAACGTCCAGAAATGTTTGAAGCTACTGACTGAATGAAAGGAGCTGGCATCTTACTCTCTTTGAATCTTCTTTATCATGCTAGGTTTAGCAGGAAAAAGCAAAAAATTTCAGAATTGCACCTTGCAATGTGGAGTTATTACTGTTTGTGCATTTACAATATTCATTGATTTTTGCCATTGAAAAACGTCCAGAAATGTTTGAAGCTACTGACTGAATGAAAGGAGCTGGCATCTCACTCTCTTTGAATCTTCTTTATCATGCTAGGATTAGCAGGAAAAAGCAAAAAATTTCAGAATTGCACCTTGCAATGTGGAGATATTACTGTTTGTGCATTTACAATATTCATTGATTTTTGCCATTGAAAAACATCATGTTATTCATATACCAGAAATGTTTGAATCTACTGACTGAATGAAAGGAGCTGGCATCTCACTCTCTTTGAATCTTCTTTATCATGCTAGGATTAGCAGGAAAAAGCAAAAAATTTCAGAATTGCACCCTGCAATGTGGAGATATTTCTGTTTGTGCATTTACAATATTCATTGATTTTTGCCATTGAAAAGCATCCAGAAATGTTTGAAGCTACTGACTGAATGAAAGGAGCTGGCATCTCACTCTCTTTGAATCTTCTTTATCATGCTAGGATTAGCAGGAAAAAGCAAAAAATTTCAGAATTGCACCTTGCAATGTGGAGATATTACTGTTTGTGCATTTACAATATTCATTGATTTTTGCCATTGAAAAACGTCCAGAAATGTTTGAAGCTACTGACTGAATGAAAGGAGCTGGCATCTCACTCTTTGAATCTTCTTTATCATGCTAGGATTAGCAGGAAAAAGCAAAAAAATTCAGAATTGCACCTTGCAATGTGGAGATATTACTGTTAGTGCATTTACAATATTCATTGATTTTTGCCATTGAAAAACATCATGTTATTCATATACCAGAAATGTTTGAAGCTACTGACTGAATGAAAGGAGTTGGCATCTCACTCTCTTTGAATCTTCTTTATCATGCTAGGATTAGCAGGAAAAAGCAAAAAATTTCCGAATTGCACCTTGCAATGTGGAGATATTACTGTTTGTGCATTTACAATATTCATTGATTTTTGCCATTGAAAAACATGTTTTTCATACACCAGAAATGTTTGAAGCTACTGACTGAATGAAAGGAGCTGGCATCTCACTCTCTTTGAATCTTCTTTATCATGCTAGGATTAGCAGGAAAAAGCAAAAAATTTCAGAATTGCACCTTGCAATGTGGAGATATTACTGTTTGTGCATTTACAATATTCATTGATTTTTGCCATTGAAAAACATCATGTTATTCATATACCAGAAATGTTTGAATCTACTGACTGAATGAAAGGAGCTGGCATCTCACTCTCTTTGAATCTTCTTTATCATGCTAGGATTAGCAGGAAAAAGCAAAAAATTTCAGAATTGCACCCTGCAATGTGGAGATATTTCTGTTTGTGCATTTACAATATTCATTGATTTTTGCCATTGAAAAGCATCCAGAAATGTTTGAAGCTACTGACTGAATGAAAGGAGCTGGCATCTCACTCTCTTTGAATCTTCTTTATCATGCTAGGATTAGCAGGAAAAAGCAAAAAATTTCAGAATTGCACCTTGCAATGTGGAGATATTACTGTTTGTGCATTTACAATATTCATTGATTTTTGCCATTGAAAAACGTCCAGAAATGTTTGAAGCTACTGACTGAATGAAAGGAGCTGGCATCTCACTCTTTGAATCTTCTTTATCATGCTAGGATTAGCAGGAAAAAGCAAAAAAATTCAGAATTGCACCTTGCAATGTGGAGATATTACTGTTAGTGCATTTACAATATTCATTGATTTTTGCCATTGAAAAACATCATGTTATTCATATACCAGAAATGTTTGAAGCTACTGACTGAATGAAAGGAGCTGGCATCTCACTCTCTTTGAATCTTTTTTATCATGCTAGGATTAGAAGGAAAAAGCAAAAAATTTCCGAATTGCACCTTGCAATGTGGAGATATTACTGTTTGTGCATTTACAATATTCATTGATTTTTGCCATTGAAAAACATGTTTTTCATACACCAGAAATGTTTGAAGCTACTGACTGAATGAAAGGAGCTGGCATCTCACTCTCTTTGAATCTTCTTTATCATGCTAGGATTAGCAGGAAAAAGCAAAAAATTTCAGAATTGCACCTTGCAATGTGGAGATATTACTGTTTGTGCATTTACAATATTCATTGATTTTTGCCATTGAAAAACATGTTTTTCATATACCAGAAATGTTTGAAGCTACTGACTGAATGAAAGGAACTGGCATCTCACTCTCTTTGAATCTTCTTTATCATGCTAGGATTAACAGGAAAAAGCAAAAAATTTCAGAATTGCACCTTGCAATGTGGAGATATTACTGTTTGTGCATTTACAATATTCATTGATTTTTGCCATTGAAAAACGTCCAGAAATGTTTGAAGCTACTGACTGAATGAAAGGAGCTGGCATCTCACTCTCTTTGAATCTTCTTTATCATGCTAGGATTAGCAGGAAAAAGCAAAAAATTTCAGAATTGCACCTTGCAATGTGGAGTTATTACTGTTTGTGCATTTACAATATTCATTGATTTTTGCCATTGAAAAACGTCCAGAAATGTTTGAAGCTACTGACTGAATGAAAGGAGCTGGCATCTCACTCTCTTTGAATCTTCTTTATCATGCTAGGATTAGCAGGAAAAAGCAAAAAATTTCAGAATTGCACCTTGCAATGTGGAGATATTACTGTTTGTGCATTTACAATATTCATTGATTTTTGCCATTGAAAAACATCATGTTATTCATATACCAGAAATGTTTGAAGCTACTGACTGAATGAAAGGAGCTGGCATCTCACTCTCTTTGAATCTTCTTTATCATGCTAGGATTAGCAGGAAAAAGCAAAAAATTTCAGAATTGCACCTTGCAATGTGGAGATATTACTGTTTGTGCATTTACAATATTCATTGATTTTTGCCATTGAAAAACGTCCAGAAATGTTTGAAGCTACTGACTGAATGAAAGGAGCTGGCATCTCACTCTCTTTGAATCTTCTTTATCATGCTAGGATTAGCAGGAAAAAGCAAAAAATTTCAGAATTGCACCTTGCAATGTGGAGATATTACTGTTTGTGCATTTACAATATTCATTGATTTTTGCCATTGAAAAACGTCCAGAAATGTTTGAAGCTACTGACTGAATGAAAGGAGCTGGCATCTCACTCTCTTTGAATCTTCTTTATCATGCTAGGATTAGCAGGAAAAAGCAAAAAATTTCAGAATTGCACCTTGCAATGTGGAGATATTACTGTTTGTGCATTTACAATATTCATTGATTTTTGCCATTGAAAAACGTCCAGAAATGTTTGAAGCTACTGACTGAATGAAAGGAGCTGGCATCTCACTCTCTTTGAATCTTCTTTACCATGCTAGGATTAGCAGGAAAAAGCAAAAAATTTCAGAATTGCACCTTGCAATGTGGAGTTATTACTGTTTGTGCATTTACAATATTCATTGATTTTTGCCATTGAAAAACGTCCAGAAATGTTTGAAGCTACTGACTGAATGAAAGGAGCTGGCATCTCACTCTCTTTGAATCTTCTTTATCATGCTAGGATTAGCAGGAAAAAGCAAAAAATTTCAGAATTGCACCTTGCAATGTGGAGATATTACTGTTTGTGCATTTACAATATTCATTGATTTTTGCCATTGAAAAACATCATGTTATTCATATACCAGAAATGTTTGAATCTACTGACTGAATGAAAGGAGCTGGCATCTCACTCTCTTTGAATCTTCTTTATCATGCTAGGATTAGCAGGAAAAAGCAAAAAATTTCAGAATTGCACCCTGCAATGTGGAGATATTTCTGTTTGTGCATTTACAATATTCATTGATTTTTGCCATTGAAAAGCATCCAGAAATGTTTGAAGCTACTGACTGAATGAAAGGAGCTGGCATCTCACTCTCTTTGAATCTTCTTTATCATGCTAGGATTAGCAGGAAAAAGCAAAAAATTTCAGAATTGCACCTTGCAATGTGGAGATATTACTGTTTGTGCATTTACAATATTCATTGATTTTTGCCATTGAAAAACGTCCAGAAATGTTTGAAGCTACTGACTGAATGAAAGGAGCTGGCATCTCACTCTTTGAATCTTCTTTATCATGCTAGGATTAGCAGGAAAAAGCAAAAAAATTCAGAATTGCACCTTGCAATGTGGAGATATTACTGTTAGTGCATTTACAATATTCATTGATTTTTGCCATTGAAAAACATCATGTTATTCATATACCAGAAATGTTTGAAGCTACTGACTGAATGAAAGGAGTTGGCATCTCACTCTCTTTGAATCTTCTTTATCATGCTAGGATTAGCAGGAAAAAGCAAAAAATTTCCGAATTGCACCTTGCAATGTGGAGATATTACTGTTTGTGCATTTACAATATTCATTGATTTTTGCCATTGAAAAACATGTTTTTCATACACCAGAAATGTTTGAAGCTACTGACTGAATGAAAGGAGCTGGCATCTCACTCTCTTTGAATCTTCTTTATCATGCTAGGATTAGCAGGAAAAAGCAAAAAATTTCAGAATTGCACCTTGCAATGTGGAGATATTACTGTTTGTGCATTTACAATATTCATTGATTTTTGCCATTGAAAAACATCATGTTATTCATATACCAGAAATGTTTGAATCTACTGACTGAATGAAAGGAGCTGGCATCTCACTCTCTTTGAATCTTCTTTATCATGCTAGGATTAGCAGGAAAAAGCAAAAAATTTCAGAATTGCACCCTGCAATGTGGAGATATTTCTGTTTGTGCATTTACAATATTCATTGATTTTTGCCATTGAAAAGCATCCAGAAATGTTTGAAGCTACTGACTGAATGAAAGGAGCTGGCATCTCACTCTCTTTGAATCTTCTTTATCATGCTAGGATTAGCAGGAAAAAGCAAAAAATTTCAGAATTGCACCTTGCAATGTGGAGATATTACTGTTTGTGCATTTACAATATTCATTGATTTTTGCCATTGAAAAACGTCCAGAAATGTTTGAAGCTACTGACTGAATGAAAGGAGCTGGCATCTCACTCTTTGAATCTTCTTTATCATGCTAGGATTAGCAGGAAAAAGCAAAAAAATTCAGAATTGCACCTTGCAATGTGGAGATATTACTGTTAGTGCATTTACAATATTCATTGATTTTTGCCATTGAAAAACATCATGTTATTCATATACCAGAAATGTTTGAAGCTACTGACTGAATGAAAGGAGCTGGCATCTCACTCTCTTTGAATCTTTTTTATCATGCTAGGATTAGAAGGAAAAAGCAAAAAATTTCCGAATTGCACCTTGCAATGTGGAGATATTACTGTTTGTGCATTTACAATATTCATTGATTTTTGCCATTGAAAAACATGTTTTTCATACACCAGAAATGTTTGAAGCTACTGACTGAATGAAAGGAGCTGGCATCTCACTCTCTTTGAATCTTCTTTATCATGCTAGGATTAGCAGGAAAAAGCAAAAAATTTCAGAATTGCACCTTGCAATGTGGAGATATTACTGTTTGTGCATTTACAATATTCATTGATTTTTGCCATTGAAAAACATGTTTTTCATATACCAGAAATGTTTGAAGCTACTGACTGAATGAAAGGAACTGGCATCTCACTCTCTTTGAATCTTCTTTATCATGCTAGGATTAACAGGAAAAAGCAAAAAATTTCAGAATTGCACCTTGCAATGTGGAGATATTACTGTTTGTGCATTTACAATATTCATTGATTTTTGCCATTGAAAAACGTCCAGAAATGTTTGAAGCTACTGACTGAATGAAAGGAGCTGGCATCTCACTCTCTTTGAATCTTCTTTATCATGCTAGGATTAGCAGGAAAAAGCAAAAAATTTCAGAATTGCACCTTGCAATGTGGAGTTATTACTGTTTGTGCATTTACAATATTCATTGATTTTTGCCATTGAAAAACGTCCAGAAATGTTTGAAGCTACTGACTGAATGAAAGGAGCTGGCATCTCACTCTCTTTGAATCTTCTTTATCATGCTAGGATTAGCAGGAAAAAGCAAAAAATTTCAGAATTGCACCTTGCAATGTGGAGATATTACTGTTTGTGCATTTACAATATTCATTGATTTTTGCCATTGAAAAACATCATGTTATTCATATACCAGAAATGTTTGAAGCTACTGACTGAATGAAAGGAGCTGGCATCTCACTCTCTTTGAATCTTCTTTATCATGCTAGGATTAGCAGGAAAAAGCAAAAAATTTCAGAATTGCACCTTGCAATGTGGAGATATTACTGTTTGTGCATTTACAATATTCATTGATTTTTGCCATTGAAAAACGTCCAGAAATGTTTGAAGCTACTGACTGAATGAAAGGAGCTGGCATCTCACTCTCTTTGAATCTTCTTTATCATGCTAGGATTAGCAGGAAAAAGCAAAAAATTTCAGAATTGCACCTTGCAATGTGGAGATATTACTGTTTGTGCATTTACAATATTCATTGATTTTTGCCATTGAAAAACGTCCAGAAATGTTTGAAGCTACTGACTGAATGAAAGGAGCTGGCATCTCACTCTCTTTGAATCTTCTTTATCATGCTAGGATTAGCAGGAAAAAGCAAAAAATTTCAGAATTGCACCTTGCAATGTGGAGATATTACTGTTTGTGCATTTACAATATTCATTGATTTTTGCCATTGAAAAACGTCCAGAAATGTTTGAAGCTACTGACTGAATGAAAGGAGCTGGCATCTCACTCTCTTTGAATCTTCTTTACCATGCTAGGATTAGCAGGAAAAAGCAAAAAATTTCAGAATTGCACCTTGCAATGTGGAGTTATTACTGTTTGTGCATTTACAATATTCATTGATTTTTGCCATTGAAAAACGTCCAGAAATGTTTGAAGCTACTGACTGAATGAAAGGAGCTGGCATCTCACTCTCTTTGAATCTTCTTTATCATGCTAGGATTAGCAGGAAAAAGCAAAAAATTTCAGAATTGCACCTTGCAATGTGGAGATATTACTGTTTGTGCATTTACAATATTCATTGATTTTTGCCATTGAAAAACATCATGTTATTCATATACCAGAAATGTTTGAATCTACTGACTGAATGAAAGGAGCTGGCATCTCACTCTCTTTGAATCTTCTTTATCATGCTAGGATTAGCAGGAAAAAGCAAAAAATTTCAGAATTGCACCCTGCAATGTGGAGATATTACTGTTTGTGCATTTACAATATTCATTGATTTTTGCCATTGAAAAGCATCCAGAAATGTTTGAAGCTACTGACTGAATGAAAGGAGCTGGCATCTCACTCTCTTTGAATCTTCTTTATCATGCTAGGATTAGCAGGAAAAAGCAAAAAATTTCAGAATTGCACCTTGCAATGTGGAGATATTACTGTTTGTGCATTTACAATATTCATTGATTTTTGCCATTGAAAAACGTCCAGAAATGTTTGAAGCTACTGACTGAATGAAAGGAGCTGGCATCTTACTCTCTTTGAATCTTCTTTATCATGCTAGGATTAGCAGGAAAAAGCAAAAAATTTCAGAATTGCACCTTGCAATGTGGAGTTATTACTGTTTGTGCATTTACAATATTCATTGATTTTTGCCATTGAAAAACGTCCAGAAATGTTTGAAGCTACTGACTGAATGAAAGGAGCTGGCATCTCACTCTCTTTGAATCTTCTTTATCATGCTAGGATTAGCAGGAAAAAGCAAAAAATTTCAGAATTGCACCTTGCAATGTGGAGATATTACTGTTTGTGCATTTACAATATTCATTGATTTTTGCCATTGAAAAACATCATGTTATTCATATACCAGAAATGTTTGAATCTACTGACTGAATGAAAGGAGCTGGCATCTCACTCTCTTTGAATCTTCTTTATCATGCTAGGATTAGCAGGAAAAAGCAAAAAATTTCAGAATTGCACCCTGCAATGTGGAGATATTTCTGTTTGTGCATTTACAATATTCATTGATTTTTGCCATTGAAAAGCATCCAGAAATGTTTGAAGCTACTGACTGAATGAAAGGAGCTGGCATCTCACTCTCTTTGAATCTTCTTTATCATGCTAGGATTAGCAGGAAAAAGCAAAAAATTTCAGAATTGCACCTTGCAATGTGGAGATATTACTGTTTGTGCATTTACAATATTCATTGATTTTTGCCATTGAAAAACGTCCAGAAATGTTTGAAGCTACTGACTGAATGAAAGGAGCTGGCATCTCACTCTTTGAATCTTCTTTATCATGCTAGGATTAGCAGGAAAAAGCAAAAAAATTCAGAATTGCACCTTGCAATGTGGAGATATTACTGTTAGTGCATTTACAATATTCATTGATTTTTGCCATTGAAAAACATCATGTTATTCATATACCAGAAATGTTTGAAGCTACTGACTGAATGAAAGGAGCTGGCATCTCACTCTCTTTGAATCTTCTTTATCATGCTAGGATTAGCAGGAAAAAGCAAAAAATTTCCGAATTGCACCTTGCAATGTGGAGATATTACTGTTTGTGCATTTACAATATTCATTGATTTTTGCCATTGAAAAACATGTTTTTCATACACCAGAAATGTTTGAAGCTACTGACTGAATGAAAGGAGCTGGCATCTCACTCTCTTTGAATCTTCTTTATCATGCTAGGATTAGCAGGAAAAAGCAAAAAATTTCAGAATTGCACCTTGCAATGTGGAGATATTACTGTTTGTGCATTTACAATATTCATTGATTTTTGCCATTGAAAAACATGTTTTTCATATACCAGAAATGTTTGAAGCTACTGACTGAATGAAAGGAACTGGCATCTCACTCTCTTTGAATCTTCTTTATCATGCTAGGATTAACAGGAAAAAGCAAAAAATTTCAGAATTGCACCTTGCAATGTGGAGATATTACTGTTTGTGCATTTACAATATTCATTGATTTTTGCCATTGAAAAACGTCCAGAAATGTTTGAAGCTACTGACTGAATGAAAGGAGCTGGCATCTCACTCTCTTTGAATCTTCTTTATCATGCTAGGATTAACAGGAAAAAGCAAAAAATTTCAGAATTGCACCTTGCAATGTGGAGATATTACTGTTTGTGCATTTACAATATTCATTGATTTTTGCCATTGAAAAACATGTTTTTCATATACCAGAAATGTTTGAAGCTACTGACTGAATGAAAGGAGCTGGCATCTCACTCTCTTTGAATCTTCTTTATCATGCTAGGATTAACAGGAAAAAGCAAAAAATTTCAGAATTGCACCTTGCAATGTGGAGATATTACTGTTTGTGCATTTACAATATTCATTGATTTTTGCCATTGAAAAACATCATGTTATTCATATACCAGAAATGTTTGAAGCTACTGACTGAATGAAAGGAGCTGGCATCTCACTCTCTTTGAATCTTCTTTATCATGCTAGGATTAGCAGGAAAAAGCAAAAAATTTCAGAATTGCACCTTGCAATGTGGAGATATTACTGTTTGTGCATTTACAATATTCATTGATTTTTGCCATTGAAAAACGTCCAGAAATGTTTGAAGCTACTGACTGAATGAAAGGAGCTGGCATCTCACTCTCTTTGAATCTTCTTTATCATGCTAGGATTAGCAGGAAAAAGCAAAAAATTTCAGAATTGCACCTTGCAATGTGGATATATTACTGTTTGTGCATTTACAATATTCATTGATTTTTGCCATTGAAAAACGTCCAGAAATGTTTGAAGCTACTGACTGAATGAAAGGAGCTGGCATCTCACTCTCTTTGAATCTTCTTTATCATGCTAGGATTAGCAGGAAAAAGCAAAAAATTTCAGAATTGCACCTTGCAATGTGGAGTTATTACTGTTTGTGCATTTACAATATTCATTGATTTTTGCCATTGAAAAACGTCCAGAAATGTTTGAAGCTACTGACTGAATGAAAGGAGCTGGCATCTCACTCTCTTTGAATCTTCTTTATCATGCTAGGATTAGCAGGAAAAAGCAAAAAATTTCAGAATTGCACCTTGCAATGTGGAGATATTACTGTTTGTGCATTTACAATATTCATTGATTTTTGCCATTGAAAAACATCATGTTATTCATATACCAGAAATGTTTGAATCTACTGACTGAATGAAAGGAGCTGGCATCTCACTCTCTTTGAATCTTCTTTATCATGCTAGGATTAGCAGGAAAAAGCAAAAAATTTCAGAATTGCACCCTGCAATGTGGAGATATTTCTGTTTGTGCATTTACAATATTCATTGATTTTTGCCATTGAAAAGCATCCAGAAATGTTTGAAGCTACTGACTGAATGAAAGGAGCTGGCATCTCACTCTCTTTGAATCTTCTTTATCATGCTAGGATTAGCAGGAAAAAGCAAAAAATTTCAGAATTGCACCTTGCAATGTGGAGATATTACTGTTTGTGCATTTACAATATTCATTGATTTTTGCCATTGAAAAACGTCCAGAAATGTTTGAAGCTACTGACTGAATGAAAGGAGCTGGCATCTCACTCTTTGAATCTTCTTTATCATGCTAGGATTAGCAGGAAAAAGCAAAAAAATTCAGAATTGCACCTTGCAATGTGGAGATATTACTGTTAGTGCATTTACAATATTGATTGATTTTTGCCATTGAAAAACATCATGTTATTCATATACCAGAAATGTTTGAAGCTACTGACTGAATGAAAGGAGCTGGCATCTCACTCTCTTTGAATCTTCTTTATCATGCTAGGATTAGCAGGAAAAAGCAAAAAATTTCCGAATTGCACCTTGCAATGTGGAGATATTACTGTTTGTGCATTTACAATATTCATTGATTTTTGCCATTGAAAAACATGTTTTTCATACACCAGAAATGTTTGAAGCTACTGACTGAATGAAAGGAGCTGGCATCTCACTCTCTTTGAATCTTCTTTATCATGCTAGGATTAGCAGGAAAAAGCAAAAAATTTCAGAATTGCACTTTGCAATGTGGAGATATTACTGTTTGTGCATTTACAATATTCATTGATTTTTGCCATTGAAAAACATCGTTATTCATATACCAGAAATGTTTGAATCTACTGACTGAATGAAAGGAGCTGGCATCTCACTCTCTTTGAATCTTCTTTATCATGCTAGGATTAGCAGGAAAAAGCAAAAAATTTCAGAATTGCACCCTGCAATGTGGAGATATTTCTGTTTGTGCATTTACAATATTCATTGATTTTTGCCATTGAAAAGCATCCAGAAATGTTTGAAGCTACTGACTGAATGAAAGGAGCTGGCATCTCACTCTCTTTGAATCTTCTTTATCATGCTAGGATTAGCAGGAAAAAGCAAAAAAATTCAGAATTGCACCTTGCAATGTGGAGATATTACTGTTAGTGCATTTACAATATTCATTGATTTTTGCCATTGAAAAACATCATGTTATTCATATACCAGAAATGTTTGAAGCTACTGACTGAATGAAAGGAGCTGGCATCTCACTCTCTTTGAATCTTCTTTATCATGCTAGGATTAGCAGGAAAAAGCAAAAAATTTCCGAATTGCACCTTGCAATGTGGAGATATTACTGTTTGTGCATTTACAATATTCATTGATTTTTGCCATTGAAAAACATGTTTTTCATACACCAGAAATGTTTGAAGCTACTGACTGAATGAAAGGAGCTGGCATCTCACTCTCTTTGAATCTTCTTTATCATGCTAGGATTAGCAGGAAAAAGCAAAAAATTTCAGAATTGCACCTTGCAATGTGGAGATATTACTGTTTGTGCATTTACAATATTCATTGATTTTTGCCATTGAAAAACATGTTTTTCATATACCAGAAATGTTTGAAGCTACTGACTGAATGAAAGGAACTGGCATCTCACTCTCTTTGAATCTTCTTTATCATGCTAGGATTAACAGGAAAAAGCAAAAAATTTCAGAATTGCACCTTGCAATGTGGAGATATTACTGTTTGTGCATTTACAATATTCATTGATTTTTGCCATTGAAAAACGTCCAGAAATGTTTGAAGCTACTGACTGAATGAAAGGAGCTGGCATCTCACTCTCTTTGAATCTTCTTTATCATGCTAGGATTAGCAGGAAAAAGCAAAAAATTTCAGAATTGCACCTTGCAATGTGGAGTTATTACTGTTTGTGCATTTACAATATTCATTGATTTTTGCCATTGAAAGACGTCCAGAAATGTTTGAAGCTACTGACTGAATGAAAGGAGCTGGCATCTCACTCTCTTTGAATCTTCTTTATCATGCTAGGATTAGCAGGAAAAAGCAAAAAATTTCAGAATTGCACCTTGCAATGTGGAGATATTACTGTTTGTGCATTTACAATATTCATTGATTTTTGCCATTGAAAAACATCATGTTATTCATATACCAGAAATGTTTGAAGCTACTGACTGAATGAAAGGAGCTGGCATCTCACTCTCTTTGAATCTTCTTTATCATGCTAGGATTAGCAGGAAAAAGCAAAAAATTTCAGAATTGCACCTTGCAATGTGGAGATATTACTGTTTGTGCATTTATAATATTCATTGATTTTTGCCATTGAAAAACGTCCAGAAATGTTTGAAGCTACTGACTGAATGAAAGGAGCTGGCATCTCACTCTCTTTGAATCTTCTTTATCATGCTAGGATTAGCAGGAAAAAGCAAAAAATTTCAGAATTGCACCTTGCAATGTGGAGATATTACTGTTTGTGCATTTACAATATTCATTGATTTTTGCCATTGAAAAACGTCCAGAAATGTTTGAAGCTACTGACTGAATGAAAGGAGCTGGCATCTTACTCTCTTTGAATCTTCTTTATCATGCTAGGATTAGCAGGAAAAAGCAAAAAATTTCAGAATTGCACCTTGCAATGTGGAGTTATTACTGTTTGTGCATTTACAATATTCATTGATTTTTGCCATTGAAAAACGTCCAGAAATGTTTGAAGCTACTGACTGAATGAAAGGAGCTGGCATCTCACTCTCTTTGAATCTTCTTTATCATGCTAGGATTAGCAGGAAAAAGCAAAAAATTTCAGAATTGCACCTTGCAATGTGGAGATATTACTGTTTGTGCATTTACAATATTCATTGATTTTTGCCATTGAAAAACATCATGTTATTCATATACCAGAAATGTTTGAATCTACTGACTGAATGAAAGGAGCTGGCATCTCACTCTCTTTGAATCTTCTTTATCAGGCTAGGATTAGCAGGAAAAAGCAAAAAATTTCAGAATTGCACCCTGCAATGTGGAGATATTTCTGTTTGTGCATTTACAATATTCATTGATTTTTGCCATTGAAAAGCATCCAGAAATGTTTGAAGCTACTGACTGAATGAAAGGAGCTGGCATCTCACTCTCTTTGAATCTTCTTTATCATGCTAGGATTAGCAGGAAAAAGCAAAAAATTTCAGAATTGCACCTTGCAATGTGGAGATATTACTGTTTGTGCATTTACAATATTCATTGATTTTTGCCATTGAAAAACGTCCAGAAATGTTTGAAGCTACTGACTGAATGAAAGGAGCTGGCATCTCACTCTTTGAATCTTCTTTATCATGCTAGGATTAGCAGGAAAAAGCAAAAAAATTCAGAATTGCACCTTGCAATGTGGAGATATTACTGTTTGTGCATTTACAATATTCATTGATTTTTGCCATTGAAAAACATGTTTTTCATACACCAGAAATGTTTGAAGCTACTGACTGAATGAAAGGAGCTGGCATCTCACTCTCTTTGAATCTTCTTTATCATGCTAGGATTAGCAGGAAAAAGCAAAAAATTTCAGAATTGCACCTTGCAATGTGGAGATATTACTGTTTGTGCATTTACAATATTCATTGATTTTTGCCATTGAAAAACATGTTTTTCATATACCAGAAATGTTTGAAGCTACTGACTGAATGAAAGGAACTGGCATCTCACTCTCTTTGAATCTTCTTTATCATGCTAGGATTAACAGGAAAAAGCAAAAAATTTCAGAATTGCACCTTGCAATGTGGAGATATTACTGTTTGTGCATTTACAATATTCATTGATTTTTGCCATTGAAAAACGTCCAGAAATGTTTGAAGCTACTGACTGAATGAAAGGAGCTGGCATCTCACTCTCTTTGAATCTTCTTTATCATGCTAGGATTAACAGGAAAAAGCAAAAAATTTCAGAATTGCACCTTGCAATGTGGAGATATTACTGTTTGTGCATTTACAATATTCATTGATTTTTGCCATTGAAAAACATGTTTTTCATATACCAGAAATGTTTGAAGCTACTGACTGAATGAAAGGAGCTGGCATCTCACTCTCTTTGAATCTTCTTTATCATGCTAGGATTAACAGGAAAAAGCAAAAAATTTCAGAATTGCACCTTGCAATGTGGAGATATTACTGTTTGTGCATTTACAATATTCATTGATTTTTGCCATTGAAAAACGTCCAGAAATGTTTGAAGCTATTGACTGAATGAAAGGAGCTGGCATCTCACTCTCTTTGAATCTTCTTTATCATGCTAGGATTAGCAGGAAAAAGCAAAAAATTTCAGAATTGCACCTTGCAATGTGGAGATATTACTGTTTGTGCATTTACAATATTCATTGATTTTTGCCATTGAAAAACATGTTTTTCATATACCAGAAATGTTTGAAGCTACTGACTGAATGAAAGGAGCTGGCATCTCACTCTCTTTGAATCTTCTTTATCATGCTAGGATTAGCAGGAAAAAGCAAAAAATTTCAGAATTGCACCTTGCAATGTGGAGATATTACTGTTTGTGCATTTACAATATTCATTGATTTTTGCCATTGAAAAACGTCCAGAAATGTTTGAAGCTACTGACTGAATGAAAGGAGCTTGGCATCTCACTCTCTTTGAATCTTCTTTATCATGCTAGGATTAGCAGGAAAAAGCAAAAAATTTCAGAATTGCACCTTGCAATGTGGAGATATTACTGTTTGTGCATTTACAATATTCATTGATTTTTGCCATTGAAAAACGTTTTTCATATACCAGAAATGTTTGAAGCTACTGACTGAATGAAAGGAGCTGGCATCTCACTCTCTTTGAATCTTCTTTATCATGCTAGGATTAGCAGGAAAAAGCAAAAAATTTCAGAATTGCACCTTGCAATGTGGAGATATTACTGTTTGTGCATTTACAATATTCATTGATTTTTGCCATTGAAAAACATGTTTTTCATATACCAGAAATGTTTGAAGCTACTGACTGAATGAAAGGAGCTGGCATCTCACTCTCTTTGAATCTTCTTTATCATGCTAGGATTAACAGGAAAAAGCAAAAAATTTCAGAATTGCACCTTGCAATGTGGAGATATTACTGTTTGTGCATTTACAATATTCATTGATTTTTGCCATTGAAAAACATGTTTTTCATATACCAGAAATGTTTGAAGCTACTGACTGAATGAAAGGAGCTGGCATCTCACTCTCTTTGAATCTTCTTTATCATGCTAGGATTAACAGGAAAAAGCAAAAAATTTCAGAATTGCACCTTGCAATTTGGAGATATTACTGTTTGTGCATTTACAATATTCATTGATTTTTGCCATTGAAAAACGTCCAGAAATGTTTAAAGCTACTGACTGAATGAAAGGAGCTGGCATCTCACTCTCTTTGAATCTTCTTTATCATGCTAGGATTAGCAGGAAAAAGCAAAAAATTTCAGAATTGCACCTTGCAATGTGGAGATATTACTGTTTGTGCATTTACAATATTCATTGATTTTTTCCATTGAAAAACATGTTTTTCATATACCAGAAATGTTTGAAGCTACTGACTGAATGAAAGGAGCTGGCATCTCACTCTCTTTGAATCTTCTTTATCATTCTAGGATTAGCAGGAAAAAGCAAAAAATTTCAGAATTGCACCTTGCAATGTGGAGATATTACTGTTTGTGCATTTACAATATTCATTGATTTTTGCCATTGAAAAACATGTTTTTCATATACCAGAAATGTTTGAAGCTACTGACTGAATGAAAGGAGCTGGCATCTCACTCTCTTTGAATCTTCTTTATCATGCTAGGATTAACAGGAAAAAGCAAAAAATTTCAGAATTGCACCTTGCAATGTGGAGATATTACTGTTTGTGCATTTACAATATTCATTGATTTTTGCCATTGAAAAACATGTTTTTCATATACCAGAAATGTTTGAAGCTACTGACTGAATGAAAGGAGCTGGCATCTCACTCTCTTTGAATCTTCTTTATCATGCTAGGATTAACAGGAAAAAGCAAAAAATTTCAGAATTGCACCTTGCAATGTGGAGATATTACTGTTTGTGCATTTACAATATTCATTGATTTTTGCCATTGAAAAACATGTTTTTCATATACCAGAAATGTTTGAAGCTACTGACTGAATGAAAGGAGCTGGCATCTCACTCTCTTTGAATCTTCTTTATCATGCTAGGATTAGCAGGAAAAAGCAAAAAATTTCAGAATTGCACCTTGCAATGTGGAGATATTACTGTTTGTGCATTTACAATATTCATTGATTTTTGCCATTGAAAAACGTCCAGAAATGTTTGAAGCTACTGACTGAATGAAAGGAGCTGGCATCTCACTCGCTTTGAATCTTCTTTATCATGCTAGGATTAGCAGGAAAAAGCAAAAAATTTCAGAATTGCACCTTGCAATGTGGAGATATTACTGTTTGTGCATTTACAATATTCATTGATTTTTGCCATTGAAAAACATGTTTTTCATATACCAGAAATGTTTGAAGCTACTGACTGAATGAAAGGAGCTGGCATCTCACTCTCTTTGAATCTTATTTATCATGCTAGGATTAGCAGGAAAAAGCAAAATATTTCAGAATTGCACCTTGCAATGTGGAGATATTACTGTTTGTGCATTTACAATATTCATTAATTTTTGCCATTGAAAAACATGTTTTTCATATACCAGAAATGTTTGAAGCTACTGACTGAATGAAAGGAGCTGGCATCTCACTCTCTTTGAATCTTCTTTATCATGCTAGGATTAACAGGAAAAAGCAAAAAATTTCAGAATTGCACCTTGCAATGTGGAGATATTACTGTTTGTGCATTTACAATATTCATTGATTTTTGCCATTGAAAAACATGTTTTTCATATACCAGAAATGTTTGAAGCTACTGACTGAATGAAAGGAGCTGGCATCTCACTCTCTTTGAATCTTCTTTATCATGCTAGGATTAACAGGAAAAAGCAAAAAATTTCAGAATTGCACCTTGCAATGTGGAGATATTACTGTTTGTGCATTTACAATATTCATTGATTTTTGCCATTGAAAAACGTCCAGAAATGTTTGAAGCTACTGACTGAATGAAAGGAGCTGGCATCTCACTCTCTTTGAATCTTCTTTATCATGCTAGGATTAGCAGGAAAAAGCAAAAAATTTCAGAATTGCACCTTGCAATGTGGAGATATTACTGTTTGTGCATTTACAATATTCATTGATTTTTGCCATTGAAAAACATGTTTTTCATATACCAGAAATGTTTGAAGCTACTGACTGAATGAAAGGAGCTGGCATCTCACTCTCTTTGAATCTTCTTTATCATGCTAGGATTAGCAGGAAAAAGCAAAAAATTTCAGAATTGCACCTTGCAATGTGGAGATATTACTGTTTGTGCATTTACAATATTCATTGATTTTTGCCATTGAAAAACATGTTTTTCATATACCAGAAATGTTTGAAGCTACTGACTGAATGAAAGGAACTGGCGTCTCACTCTCTTTGAATCTTCTTTATCATGCTAGGATTAACAGGAAAAAGCAAAAAATTTCAGAATTGCACCTTGCAATGTGGAGATATTACTGTTTGTGCATTTACAATATTCATTGATTTTTGCCATTGAAAAACGTCCAGAAATGTTTGAAGCTACTGACTGAATGAAAGGAGCTGGCATCTCACTCTCTTTGAATTTTCTTTATCATGCTAGGATTAACAGGAAAAAGCAAAAAATTTCAGAATTGCACCTTGCAATGTGGAGATATTACTGTTTGTGCATTTACAATATTCATTGATTTTTGCCATTGAAAAACATGTTTTTCATATACCAGAAATGTTTGAAGCTACTGACTGAATGAAAGGAGCTGGCATCTCACTCTCTTTGAATCTTCTTTATCATGCTAGGATTAACAGGAAAAAGCAAAAAATTTCAGAATTGCACCTTGCAATGTGGAGATATTACTGTTTGTGCATTTACAATATTCATTGATTTTTGCCATTGAAAAACGTCCAGAAATGTTTGAAGCTACTGACTGAATGAAAGGAGCTGGCATCTCACTCTCTTTGAATCTTCTTTATCATGCTAGGATTAGCAGGAAAAAGGAAAAAATTTCAGAATTGCACCTTGCAATGTGGAGATATTACTGTTTGTGCATTTACAATATTCATTGATTTTTGCCATTGAAAAACATGTTTTTCATATACCAGAAATGTTTGAAGCTACTGACTGAATGAAAGGAGCTGGCATCTCACTCTCTTTGAATCTTCTTTATCATGCTAGGATTAGCAGGAAAAAGCAAAAAATTTCAGAATTGCACCTTGCAATGTGGAGATATTACTGTTTGTGCATTTACAATATTCATTGATTTTTGCCATTGAAAAACATGTTTTTCATATACCAGAAATGTTTGAAGCTACTGACTGAATGAAAGGAGCTGGCATCTCACTCTCTTTGAATCTTCTTTATCATGCTAGGATTAGCAGGAAAAAGCAAAATATTTCAGAATTGCACCTTGCAATGTGGAGATATTACTGTTTGTGCATTTACAATATTCATTGATTTTTGCCATTGAAAAACATGTTTTTCATATACCAGAAATGTTTGAAGCTACTGACTGAATGAAAGGAGCTGGCATCTCACTCTCATTGAATCTTCTTTATCATGCTAGGATTAACAGGAAAAAGCAAAAAATTTCAGAATTGCACCTTGCAATGTGGAGATATTACTGTTTGTGCATTTACAATATTCATTGATTTTTGCCATTGAAAAACATGTTTTTCATATACCAGAAATGTTTGAAGCTACTGACTGAATGAAAGGAGCTGGCATCTCACTCTCTTTGAATCTTCTTTATCATGCTAGGATTAACAGGAAAAAGCAAAAAATTTCAGAATTGCACCTTGCAATGTGGAGATATTACTGTTTGTGCATTTACAATATTCATTGATTTTTGCCATTGAAAAACGTCCAGAAATGTTTGAAGCTACTGACTGAATGAAAGGAGCTGGCATCTCACTCTCTTTGAATCTTCTTTATCATGCTAGGATTAGCAGGAAAAAGCAAAAAATTTCAGAATTGCACCTTGCAATGTGGAGATATTACTGTTTGTGCATTTACAATATTCATTGATTTTTGCCATTGAAAAACGTCCAGAAATGTTTGAAGCTACTGACTGAATGAAAGGAGCTGGCATCTCACTCTCTTTGAATCTTCTTTATCATGCTAGGATTAGCAGGAAAAAGCAAAAAATTTCAGAATTGCACCTTGCAATGTGGAGATATTACTGTTTGTGCATTTACAATATTCATTGATTTTTGCCATTGAAAAACATGTTTTTCATATACCAGAAATGTTTGAAGCTACTGACTGAATGAAAGGAGCTGGCATCTCACTCTCTTTGAATCTTCTTTATCATGCTAGGATTAGCAGGAAAAAGCAAAAAATTTCAGAATTGCACCTTGCAATGTGGAGATATTACTGTTTGTGCATTTACAATATTCATTGATTTTTGCCATTGAAAAACATGTTTTTCATATACCAGAAATGTTTGAAGCTACTGACTAAATGAAACGAGCTGGCATCTCACTCTCTTTGAATCTTCTTTATCATGCTAGGATTAACAGGAAAAAGCAAAAAATTTCAGAATTGCACCTTGCAATGTGGAGATATTACTGTTTGTGCATTTACAATATTCATTGATTTTTGCCATTGAAAAACATGTTTTTCATATACCAGAAATGTTTGAAGCTACTGACTGAATGAAAGGAGCTGGCATCTCACTCTCTTTGAATCTTCTTTATCATGCTAGGATTAACAGGAAAAAGCAAAAAATTTCAGAATTGCACCTTGCAATGTGGAGATATTACTGTTTGTGCATTTACAATATTCATTGATTTTTGCCATTGAAAAACATGTTTTTCATATACCAGAAATGTTTGAAGCTACTGACTGAATGAAAGGAGCTGGCATCTCACTCTCTTTGAATCTTCTTTATCATGCTAGGATTAGCAGGAAAAAGTAAAAAATTTCAGAATTGCACCTTGCAATGTGGAGATATTACTGTTTGTGCATTTACAATATTCATTGATTTTTGCCATTGAAAAACATGTTTTTCATATACCAGAAATGTTTGAAGCTACTGACTGAATGAAAGGAGCTGGCATCTCACTCTCTTTGAATCTTCTTTATCATGCTAGGATTAACAGGAAAAAGCTAAAAATTTCAGAATTGCACCGTGCAATGTGGAGATATTACTGTTTGTGCATTTACAATATTCATTGATTTTTGCCATTGAAAAACATGTTTTTCATATACCAGAAATGTTTGAAGCTACTGACTGAATGAAAGGAGCTGGCATCTCACTCTCTTTGAATCTTCTTTATCATGCTAGGATTAGCAGGAAAAAGCAAAAAATTTCAGAATTGCACCTTGCAATGTGGAGATATTACTGTTTGTGCATTTACAATATTCATTGATTTTTGCCATTGAAAAACATGTTTTTCATATACCAGAAATGTTTGAAGCTACTGACTGAATGAAAGGAGCTGGCATCTCACTCTCTTTGAATCTTCTTTATCATGCTAGGATTAGCAGGAAAAAGCAAAATATTTCAGAATTGCACCTTGCAATGTGGAGATATTACTGTTTGTGCATTTACAATATTCATTGATTTTTGCCATTGAAAAACATGTTTTTCATATACCAGAAATGTTTGAAGCTACTGACTGAATGAAAGGAGCTGGCATCTCACTCTCTTTGAATCTTCTTTATCATGCTAGGATTAACAGGAAAAAGCTAAAAATTTCAGAATTGCAGCGTGCAATGTGGAGATATTACTGTTTGTGCATTTACAATATTCATTGATTTTTGCCATTGAAAAACATGTTTTTCATATACCAGAAATGTTTGAAGCTACTGACTGAATGAAAGGAGCTGGCATCTCACTCTCTTTGAATCTTCTTTATCATGCTAGGATTAGCAGGAAAAAGCAAAAAATTTCAGAATTGCACCTTGCAATGTGGAGATATTACTGTTTGTGCATTTACAATATTCATTGATTTTTGCCATTGAAAAACATCATGTTATTCATATACCAGAAATGTTTGAAGCTACTGACTGAATGAAAGGAGCTGGCATCTCACTCTCTTTGAATCTTCTTTATCATGCTAGGATTAGCAGGAAAAAGCAAAAAATTTCCGAATTGCACCTTGCAATGTGGAGATATTACTGTTTGTGCATTTACAATATTCATTGATTTTTGCCATTGAAAAACATGTTTTTCATATACCAGAAATGTTTGAAGCTACTGACTGAATGAAAGGAGCTGGCATCTCACTCTCTTTGAATCTTCTTTATCATGCTAGGATTAGCAGGATAAAGCAAAAAATTTCAGAATTGCACCTTGCAATGTGGAGATATTACTGTTTGTGCATTTACAATATTCATTGATTTTTGCCATTGAAAAACATGTTTTTCATATACCAGAAATGTTTGAAGCTACTGACTGAATGAAAGGAGCTGGCATCTCACTCTCTTTGAATCTTCTTTATCATGCTAGGATTAACAGGAAAAAGCAAAAATTTTCAGAATTGCACCTTGCAATGTGGAGATATTACTATTTGTGCATTTACAATATTCATTGATTTTTGCCATTGAAAAACGTCCAGAAATGTTTGAAGCTACTGACTGAATGAAAGGAGCTGGCATCTCACTCTCTTTGAATCTTCTTTATCATGCTAGGATTAGCAGGAAAAAGCAAAAAATTTCAGAATTGCACCTTGCAATGTGGAGATATTACTGTTTGTGCATTTACAATATTCATTGATTTTTGCCATTGAAAAACGTCCAGAAATGTTTGAAGCTACTGACTGAATGAAAGGAGCTGGCATCTCACTCTCTTTGAATCTTCTTTATCATGCTAGGATTAACAGGAAAAAGCTAAAAATTTCAGAATTGCACCGTGCAATGTGGAGATATTACTGTTTGTGCATTTACAATATTCATTGATTTTTGCCATTGAAAAACATCATGTTATTCATATACCAGAAATGTTTGAAGCTACTGACTGAATGAAAGGAGCTGGCATCTCACTCTCTTTGAATCTTCTTTATCATGCTAGGATTAGCAGGAAAAAGCAAAAAATTTCCGAATTGCACCTTGCAATGTGGAGATATTACTGTTTGTGCATTTACAATATTCATTGATTTTTGCCATTGAAAAACATGTTTTTCATATACCAGAAATGTTTGAAGCTACTGACTGAATGAAAGGAGCTGGCATCTCACTCTCTTTGAATCTTCTTTATCATGCTAGGATTAGCAGGAAAAAGCAAAAAATTTCAGAATTGCACCTTGCAATGTGGAGATATTACTGTTTGTGCATTTACAATATTCATTGATTTTTGCCATTGAAAAACATGTTTTTCATATACCAGAAATGTTTGAAGCTACTGACTGAATGAAAGGAGCTGGCATCTCACTCTCTTTGAATCTTCTTTATCATGCTAGGATTAGCAGGAAAAAGCAAAAAATTTCAGAATTGCACCTTGCAATGTGGAGATATTACTGTTTGTGCATTTACAATATTCATTGATTTTTGCCATTGAAAAACATGTTTTTCATATACCAGAAATGTTTGAAGCTACTGACTGAATGAAAGGAACTGGCGTCTCACTCTCTTTGAATCTTCTTTATCATGCTAGGATTAACAGGAAAAAGCAAAAAATTTCAGAATTGCACCTTGCAATGTGGAGATATTACTGTTTGTGCATTTACAATATTCATTGATTTTTGCCATTGAAAAACGTCCAGAAATGTTTGAAGCTACTGACTGAATGAAAGGAGCTGGCATCTCACTCTCTTTGAATCTTCTTTATCATGCTAGGATTAACAGGAAAAAGCAAAAAATTTCAGAATTGCACCTTGCAATGTGGAGATATTACTGTTTGTGCATTTACAATATTCATTGATTTTTGCCATTGAAAAACATGTTTTTCATATACCAGAAATGTTTGAAGCTACTGACTGAATGAAAGGAGCTGGCATCTCACTCTCTTTGAATCTTCTTTATCATGCTAGGATTAACAGGAAAAAGCAAAAAATTTCAGAATTGCACCTTGCAATGTGGAGATATTACTGTTTGTGCATTTACAATATTCATTGATTTTTGCCATTGAAAAACGTCCAGAAATGTTTGAAGCTACTGACTGAATGAAAGGAGCTGGCATCTCACTCTCTTTGAATCTTCTTTATCATGCTAGGATTAGCAGGAAAAAGGAAAAAATTTCAGAATTGCACCTTGCAATGTGGAGATATTACTGTTTGTGCATTTACAATATTCATTGATTTTTGCCATTGAAAAACATGTTTTTCATATACCAGAAATGTTTGAAGCTACTGACTGAATGAAAGGAGCTGGCATCTCACTCTCTTTGAATCTTCTTTATCATGCTAGGATTAGCAGGAAAAAGCAAAAAATTTCAGAATTGCACCTTGCAATGTGGAGATATTACTGTTTGTGCATTTACAATATTCATTGATTTTTGCCATTGAAAAACATGTTTTTCATATACCAGAAATGTTTGAAGCTACTGACTGAATGAAAGGAGCTGGCATCTCACTCTCTTTGAATCTTCTTTATCATGCTAGGATTAACAGGAAAAAGCAAAAAATTTCAGAATTGCACCTTGCAATGTGGAGATATTACTGTTTGTGCATTTACAATATTCATTGATTTTTGCCATTGAAAAACATGTTTTTCATATACCAGAAATGTTTGAAGCTACTGACTGAATGAAAGGAGCTGGCATCTCACTCTCTTTGAATCTTCTTTATCATGCTAGGATTAACAGGAAAAAGCAAAAAATTTCAGAATTGCACCTTGCAATGTGGAGATATTACTGTTTGTGCATTTACAATATTCATTGATTTTTGCCATTGAAAAACATGTTTTTCATATACCAGAAATGTTTGAAGCTACTGACTGAATGAAAGGAGCTGGCATCTCACTCTCTTTGAATCTTCTTTATCATGCTAGGATTAGCAGGAAAAAGTAAAAAATTTCAGAATTGCACCTTGCAATGTGGAGATATTACTGTTTGTGCATTTACAATATTCATTGATTTTTGCCATTGAAAAACATGTTTTTCATATACCAGAAATGTTTGAAGCTACTGACTGAATGAAAGGAGCTGGCATCTCACTCTCTTTGAATCTTCTTTATCATGCTAGGATTAACAGGAAAAAGCTAAAAATTTCAGAATTGCACCGTGCAATGTGGAGATATTACTGTTTGTGCATTTACAATATTCATTGATTTTTGCCATTGAAAAACATGTTTTTCATATACCAGAAATGTTTGAAGCTACTGACTGAATGAAAGGAGCTGGCATCTCACTCTCTTTGAATCTTCTTTATCATGCTAGGATTAGCAGGAAAAAGCAAAAAATTTCAGAATTGCACCTTGCAATGTGGAGATATTACTGTTTGTGCATTTACAATATTCATTGATTTTTGCCATTGAAAAACATGTTTTTCATATACCAGAAATGTTTGAAGCTACTGACTGAATGAAAGGAGCTGGCATCTCACTCTCTTTGAATCTTCTTTATCATGCTAGGATTAGCAGGAAAAAGCAAAATATTTCAGAATTGCACCTTGCAATGTGGAGATATTACTGTTTGTGCATTTACAATATTCATTGATTTTTGCCATTGAAAAACATGTTTTTCATATACCAGAAATGTTTGAAGCTACTGACTGAATGAAAGGAGCTGGCATCTCACTCTCTTTGAATCTTCTTTATCATGCTAGGATTAACAGGAAAAAGCTAAAAATTTCAGAATTGCAGCGTGCAATGTGGAGATATTACTGTTTGTGCATTTACAATATTCATTGATTTTTGCCATTGAAAAACATGTTTTTCATATACCAGAAATGTTTGAAGCTACTGACTGAATGAAAGGAGCTGGCATCTCACTCTCTTTGAATCTTCTTTATCATGCTAGGATTAGCAGGAAAAAGCAAAAAATTTCAGAATTGCACCTTGCAATGTGGAGATATTACTGTTTGTGCATTTACAATATTCATTGATTTTTGCCATTGAAAAACATCATGTTATTCATATACCAGAAATGTTTGAAGCTACTGACTGAATGAAAGGAGCTGGCATCTCACTCTCTTTGAATCTTCTTTATCATGCTAGGATTAGCAGGAAAAAGCAAAAAATTTCCGAATTGCACCTTGCAATGTGGAGATATTACTGTTTGTGCATTTACAATATTCATTGATTTTTGCCATTGAAAAACATGTTTTTCATATACCAGAAATGTTTGAAGCTACTGACTGAATGAAAGGAGCTGGCATCTCACTCTCTTTGAATCTTCTTTATCATGCTAGGATTAGCAGGATAAAGCAAAAAATTTCAGAATTGCACCTTGCAATGTGGAGATATTACTGTTTGTGCATTTACAATATTCATTGATTTTTGCCATTGAAAAACATGTTTTTCATATACCAGAAATGTTTGAAGCTACTGACTGAATGAAAGGAGCTGGCATCTCACTCTCTTTGAATCTTCTTTATCATGCTAGGATTAACAGGAAAAAGCAAAAATTTTCAGAATTGCACCTTGCAATGTGGAGATATTACTATTTGTGCATTTACAATATTCATTGATTTTTGCCATTGAAAAACGTCCAGAAATGTTTGAAGCTACTGACTGAATGAAAGGAGCTGGCATCTCACTCTCTTTGAATCTTCTTTATCATGCTAGGATTAGCAGGAAAAAGCAAAAAATTTCAGAATTGCACCTTGCAATGTGGAGATATTACTGTTTGTGCATTTACAATATTCATTGATTTTTGCCATTGAAAAACGTCCAGAAATGTTTGAAGCTACTGACTGAATGAAAGGAGCTGGCATCTCACTCTCTTTGAATCTTCTTTATCATGCTAGGATTAACAGGAAAAAGCTAAAAATTTCAGAATTGCACCGTGCAATGTGGAGATATTACTGTTTGTGCATTTACAATATTCATTGATTTTTGCCATTGAAAAACATCATGTTATTCATATACCAGAAATGTTTGAAGCTACTGACTGAATGAAAGGAGCTGGCATCTCACTCTCTTTGAATCTTCTTTATCATGCTAGGATTAGCAGGAAAAAGCAAAAAATTTCCGAATTGCACCTTGCAATGTGGAGATATTACTGTTTGTGCATTTACAATATTCATTGATTTTTGCCATTGAAAAACATGTTTTTCATATACCAGAAATGTTTGAAGCTACTGACTGAATGAAAGGAGCTGGCATCTCACTCTCTTTGAATCTTCTTTATCATGCTAGGATTAGCAGGAAAAAGCAAAAAATTTCAGAATTGCACCTTGCAATGTGGAGATATTACTGTTTGTGCATTTACAATATTCATTGATTTTTGCCATTGAAAAACATGTTTTTCATATACCAGAAATGTTTGAAGCTACTGACTGAATGAAAGGAGCTGGCATCTCACTCTCTTTGAATCTTCTTTATCATGCTAGGATTAGCAGGAAAAAGCAAAAAATTTCAGAATTGCACCTTGCAATGTGGAGATATTACTGTTTGTGCATTTACAATATTCATTGATTTTTGCCATTGAAAAACATGTTTTTCATATACCAGAAATGTTTGAAGCTACTGACTGAATGAAAGGAACTGGCGTCTCACTCTCTTTGAATCTTCTTTATCATGCTAGGATTAACAGGAAAAAGCCAAAAATTTCAGAATTGCACCTTGCAATGTGGAGATATTACTGTTTGTGCATTTACAATATTCATTGATTTTTGCCATTGAAAAACGTCCAGAAATGTTTGAAGCTACTGACTGAATGAAAGGAGCTGGCATCTCACTCTCTTTGAATCTTCTTTATCATGCTAGGATTAACAGGAAAAAGCAAAAAATTTCAGAATTGCACCTTGCAATGTGGAGATATTACTGTTTGTGCATTTACAATATTCATTGATTTTTGCCATTGAAAAACATGTTTTTCATATACCAGAAATGTTTGAAGCTACTGACTGAATGAAAGGAGCTGGCATCTCACTCTCTTTGAATCTTCTTTATCATGCTAGGATTAACAGGAAAAAGCAAAAAATTTCAGAATTGCACCTTGCAATGTGGAGATATTACTGTTTGTGCATTTACAATATTCATTGATTTTTGCCATTGAAAAACGTCCAGAAATGTTTGAAGCTACTGACTGAATGAAAGGAGCTGGCATCTCACTCTCTTTGAATCTTCTTTATCATGCTAGGATTAGCAGGAAAAAGGAAAAAATTTCAGAATTGCACCTTGCAATGTGGAGATATTACTGTTTGTGCATTTACAATATTCATTGATTTTTGCCATTGAAAAACATGTTTTTCATATACCAGAAATGTTTGAAGCTACTGACTGAATGAAAGGAGCTGGCATCTCACTCTCTTTGAATCTTCTTTATCATGCTAGGATTAGCAGGAAAAAGCAAAAAATTTCAGAATTGCACCTTGCAATGTGGAGATATTACTGTTTGTGCATTTACAATATTCATTGATTTTTGCCATTGAAAAACATGTTTTTCATATACCAGAAATGTTTGAAGCTACTGACTGAATGAAAGGAGCTGGCATCTCACTCTCTTTGAATCTTCTTTATCATGCTAGGATTAGCAGGAAAAAGCAAAATATTTCAGAATTGCACCTTGCAATGTGGAGATATTACTGTTTGTGCATTTACAATATTCATTGATTTTTGCCATTGAAAAACATGTTTTTCATATACCAGAAATGTTTGAAGCTACTGACTGAATGAAAGGAGCTGGCATCTCACTCTCTTTGAATCTTCTTTATCATGCTAGGATTAACAGGAAAAAGCAAAAAATTTCAGAATTGCACCTTGCAATGTGGAGATATTACTGTTTGTGCATTTACAATATTCATTGATTTTTGCCATTGAAAAACATGTTTTTCATATACCAGAAATGTTTGAAGCTACTGACTGAATGAAAGGAGCTGGCATCTCACTCTCTTTGAATCTTCTTTATCATGCTAGGATTAACAGGAAAAAGCAAAAAATTTCAGAATTGCACCTTGCAATGTGGAGATATTACTGTTTGTGCATTTACAATATTCATTGATTTTTGCCATTGAAAAACGTCCAGAAATGTTTGAAGCTACTGACTGAATGAAAGGAGCTGGCATCTCACTCTCTTTGAATCTTCTTTATCATGCTAGGATTAGCAGGAAAAAGCAAAAAATTTCAGAATTGCACCTTGCAATGTGGAGATATTACTGTTTGTGCATTTACAATATTCATTGATTTTTGCCATTGAAAAACGTCCAGAAATGTTTGAAGCTACTGACTGAATGAAAGGAGCTGGCATCTCACTCTCTTTGAATCTTCTTTATCATGCTAGGATTAGCAGGAAAAAGCAAAAAATTTCAGAATTGCACCTTGCAATGTGGAGATATTACTGTTTGTGCATTTACAATATTCATTGATTTTTGCCATTGAAAAACATGTTTTTCATATACCAGAAATGTTTGAAGCTACTGACTGAATGAAAGGAGCTGGCATCTCACTCTCTTTGAATCTTCTTTATCATGCTAGGATTAGCAGGAAAAAGCAAAAAATTTCAGAATTGCACCTTGCAATGTGGAGATATTACTGTTTGTGCATTTACAATATTCATTGATTTTTGCCATTGAAAAACATGTTTTTCATATACCAGAAATGTTTGAAGCTACTGACTAAATGAAAGGAGCTGGCATCTCACTCTCTTTGAATCTTCTTTATCATGCTAGGATTAACAGGAAAAAGCAAAAAATTTCAGAATTGCACCTTGCAATGTGGAGATATTACTGTTTGTGCATTTACAATATTCATTGATTTTTGCCATTGAAAAACATGTTTTTCATATACCAGAAATGTTTGAAGCTACTGACTGAATGAAAGGAGCTGGCATCTCACTCTCTTTGAATCTTCTTTATCATGCTAGGATTAACAGGAAAAAGCAAAAAATTTCAGAATTGCACCTTGCAATGTGGAGATATTACTGTTTGTGCATTTACAATATTCATTGATTTTTGCCATTGAAAAACATGTTTTTCATATACCAGAAATGTTTGAAGCTACTGACTGAATGAAAGGAGCTGGCATCTCACTCTCTTTGAATCTTCTTTATCATGCTAGGATTAGCAGGAAAAAGTAAAAAATTTCAGAATTGCACCTTGCAATGTGGAGATATTACTGTTTGTGCATTTACAATATTCATTGATTTTTGCCATTGAAAAACATGTTTTTCATATACCAGAAATGTTTGAAGCTACTGACTGAATGAAAGGAGCTGGCATCTCACTCTCTTTGAATCTTCTTTATCATGCTAGGATTAACAGGAAAAAGCTAAAAATTTCAGAATTGCACCGTGCAATGTGGAGATATTACTGTTTGTGCATTTACAATATTCATTGATTTTTGCCATTGAAAAACATGTTTTTCATATACCAGAAATGTTTGAAGCTACTGACTGAATGAAAGGAGCTGGCATCTCACTCTCTTTGAATCTTCTTTATCATGCTAGGATTAGCAGGAAAAAGCAAAAAATTTCAGAATTGCACCTTGCAATGTGGAGATATTACTGTTTGTGCATTTACAATATTCATTGATTTTTGCCATTGAAAAACATGTTTTTCATATACCAGAAATGTTTGAAGCTACTGACTGAATGAAAGGAGCTGGCATCTCACTCTCTTTGAATCTTCTTTATCATGCTAGGATTAACAGGAAAAAGCAAAAAATTTCAGAATTGCACCTTGCAATGTGGAGATATTACTGTTTGTGCATTTACAATATTCATTGATTTTTGCCATTGAAAAACATGTTTTTCATATACCAGAAATGTTTGAAGCTACTGACTGAATGAAAGGAGCTGGCATCTCACTCTCTTTGTGTAGCGCTGGCGTCCCTGCCCTCTGCTAGGCAGGGACGCTGCTCCCCTCACCGCTCTTCTCCGTGCCCGGCGTCCTCTCCCCGCTCTGCTGTCAGCGCGCGCTCCTTCCCGGCGTCCTCCTCCCGCTCTGCTCTCAGCGCGCGCTCCTTCCCGGCCCCTGTGCTTAGGGCGCGCGCGCGCGCGCTCCCCTCCTCTTAAAGGGGCCGCGCGCGCCGTCCTAAGGAGTCCCCGGCCAATGGCCGGAGGACTTCATCATATTTAAGGCACCTCCTCCAAAATGGAGGTGCCCGAGCAATGTTGTTTGCACCTGTGTCTCACCTGTGCTTCAGCCCTCAGGTCCCGTTGCCAGTTACCTGCCAGTTTCCTGCCAGTTTCCTGCCAGTTTCCTGCTAGTTACCTGCTTGATTCCTGCCTGAATACTTGTTACCTGTCTGCCAGCCTGAGGTCCGACGGTCTGCCTTACTACTCCTGTCAGTCTGTCTAAAGGATCAGCCTGCCCGCTCACCTGGGAGCGCATATCAGCTACCTGCCTGCTTGCCTGAGGTCCGACGGTCTGCCTTACTACTCCGGTCAGTCTGTCTATGGACCAGCTTGCCCGCTCACCTGGGAGCGCTTCTCCGTTATCTGCCTGCTTGCCAGCCCGGAGGCTCCGTTGTCACGTGCTGTGACCACCAGCTATCTCAGAGACTCTTGCCCGCTCACCTGGGAGCGCATCTCCGTTACCTGCCTGCTTGCCAGCCCGGAGGTCCCGTTGTCACGTGCGGTGACCACCAGCTATTCCAGAGACTCTTGCCCGCTCACCTGGGAGCGCTTCTCCGTTACCTACCTGCCTGCCAGCCCGGAGGTTCCGCTGTCACGTGCCGTGACCACCTGCTATTCCAGAGACTCTCGCTTGCTCACCTGGGAGCACACATCTACCATCTGCCTGCTAGCCTACCCGGAGGCTCTGCCATCACAGGTCGTACCTACCCCTTACCCAGAGACTGCCCTGATCACTTGCCGTAACTCCCTGTCCGTTCACCCAGAGACTGCCACCCGCTCCCTTACAAGGGCCGCCCCCTTGTATAGTAGCTCAGAGGTTCCGCCTCCCGGACCCGTTACAGTTTGCTCGGGCCATGGAACCCGGTGGCACCCAAGCTCCCTCGCTCTCGGACCTCTGTCTTGAACTGTCCCGTCAGAGGTCCCAACAGGAGGCCATCCTGGGTCACCTGCGGAATGTTAATACTCGCCTGAACACTCTGTCAGATCCACCAACAACCTCCGCCAGTGCCATATCTTGCAATCCGGCAGCTCCGCTGCCCACTAATACTATGGTATCCTACCCCGGACCCCGGCTTTCTGCACCTCCTCGCTTCGGAGGCGACCCCGTCCAGGCTCGGGGCTTCATAAATCAGTGCACCCTGCACTTTGAACTTTTGTCCCATCAGTTTAATTCCGACCGGGCCAAAATTGCCTTTATTATGTCCCATCTCACCGGGGAGGCCCTGGCCTGGCTAAATCCTCTATGGGAGAGAGGAGACCCCCTGGTGTCCAACTTGCCTGCTTTTCTCTCGGCTTTCCGGAAAGTCTTCGACGAACCCGGACGGAAGACCTCATCCGCATCCTCTCTGCTACGCCTCCGTCAGGAGGGTCTCACCGTGGGCCAATATGCCATACGGTTCCGCACCCTTGCCTCGGAGCTGGCCTGGGATAACGACGCTCTGGTATCCGTCTTCTGGGAGGGTCTGTCCGGTCGTATTAAAGATGAACTTGCTGGTCGGGACATTCCTACCTCTCTCGATGATCTAATAACCCTTGCCACCCGGATTGACCTACGGTTCCAGGAGCGTGCCAAAGAGGTCACCCGTGAGAGAAGGATTCCACGTTTAGCTCCTACTTTCCAGAAACCCGTCATTCCCTCCATCTCTCCCCAGGTACACTCTCCTGAGCCTATGCAGGTCGACCAGACCAAGATGGTCAAAACCCGTCAGGACTCACGCCGTGCCGAGGGGAGCTGCTTCTACTGTGGCAGTAAGGAGCACCGGATCCGTGCCTGCCCGGAGAGGTCGGGAAACGCCTGTGTCTAGGTTCGCTCAGAGAGGTCCACCTAGACAAAAATAAATCCTCTCCATCCCTGCTGTTGTCAGTTTCGATCATCTACGGGGAGAACCGTTATTTCGAACTAGCCCAACTTGACTCTGGAGCAGCCGGGAACCTTATTTCACAGTCCCTGGTTGAGAAATACCGCATCCCCACCAAACCTCTGGCTGTACCCTTGTCTGTCGCTGCCGTGGATGGGGGCCTCTTACCTCGCCCCATTCAACTCATCACCGAATCCATTACCCTGCAGGTGGGAATGCTGCATTCTGAAAGTATCTCCTTTCATGTTCTACCTGGACTCTCTCACGCCCTCTTGCTAGGTCTGCCCTGGCTCCAGAGACATGCACCCGTGCTAGACTGGCAAACCGGAGAGGTCCTTCGCTGGGGACAAGACTGTCATAAAACCTGCCTGGTTCCCGTCCATCCCGTCCGTCCCTCTCCTACCCCAGCTAATCTACCTGGACTTCCGATTCCTTATTGGTCTTATGCAGATGTCTTTAATAAAAAGGAGGCAGAGACATTACCACCACATAGACCATACGACTGTCCCATCGATCTGCTACCCGGTACTACTCCTCCCCGTGGGCGTATCTATCCTTTATCCGCTGCTGAGACCCGGTCAATGTCCGAATATATTGAGGAGAATCTGGCCAGAGGATTCATCCGGAAATCTACCTCCCCGGCGGGAGCAGGCTTCTTTTTCGTCAAAAAGAAGGACGGCTCTCTCCGTCCCTGTATAGACTATAGAGGCCTAAACCTGATCACGGTGAAGAATAAGTACCCCCTTCCGCTCATTCCAGAATTATTTGATCGCCTGAGGGGGGCTAGGATCTTCACCAAACTGGACCTTCGTGGGGCGTACAACCTGGTTCGTATTCGTCAGGGGGATGAATGGAAGACGGCATTCAACACCCGGGACGGCCACTATGAATACCTGGTAATGCCCTTTGGTCTCTGTAACGCTCCTGCCGTCTTTCAAGAGTTGGTCAATGACATCTTCCGGGACCTTCTCTACTCCTGCGTAGTGGTGTACCTGGACGACATCTTGGTCTTCTCTCCGGATCTCCAGACTCACCGGAGGGACGTTCGTCAGGTCCTGCTCAGGCTAAGGCAGAACCATCTCTACGCTAAATTTGAGAAGTGCCTCTTTGAGCAGACCTCGCTTCCGTTTCTGGGCTACATTATCTCTCAGACCGGCCTACAAATGGATCCTGAGAAACTGTCTGCCATCGAGAAATGGCCCCGACCGGAGGGGTTGAAGGCCATTCAGCGATTCCTGGGCTTCGCCAACTACTACCGCCTCTTCATACCACACTTCTCTTCCCGGACGGCCCCAATTTCTGCGCTCACCCGTAAAGGTACTAATCCCAAAGAGTGGCCACCCGAAGCAGAGGAGGCCTTTCTTTCCCTTAAACAGGCCTTCTCTTCCGCCCCGGTGCTGCATCGCCCAGATGGCAACAAACAGTTCTTCCTGGAAGTTGACGCCTCCTCCTCTGGAGCCGGAGCGGTACTTACTCAAAAATCATCTTCCGGGAGGATGGTAACTTGTGGCTTCTTCTCTAAACTCTTCTCCTCCTCTGAGCGCAACTATTCCATAGGAGACCGAGAGTTATTGGCCATCAAACTGGCATTGGAGGAGTGGCGTTACCTGCTCGAGGGGGCTCTTCACCCGGTAATAATTTACACTGACCACAAGAACTTGGCTTACCTCCAGCATGCCCAGAGACTTAACCCGCGCCAAGCCCGGTGGTCCTTGTTTTTTGCTCGTTTTGATTTTGTCCTTCATTTTCGCCCGGCTGACAAAAACGTCAAGGCGGACGCCTTGTCTCGGTCCTTTCTGGTGTCTGATCTCGAGGAGGATCCGAAACATATCATCGATCCCGCCAGAGTAATGCAGGTGGCTCCCGTGAGTCTAAATCGTCTTCCTCCTGGTAAGACGTTCGTACCAGTACCTGATCGGGAGAAGATCCTACACTGGGGTCATTCTTCTAAACTAGCTGGCCACGCCGGTCAGAAAAAGACCCTCCAGCTTATTACCCGGCACTACTGGTGGCCTAACCTGCACAAGGATGTAATAGACTTTGTTTCTGCCTGTGTGTCCTGCGCCCGCAACAAAGTTCCGAGACACCTGCCGGCCGGCCGCCTCCTACCTCTGCCAGTACCTGCTGCCCCCTGGCAGCATATAGCGATGGACTTCATTACTGATCTACCCGTCTCTGCCGGTTGTACGGTCATTTGGGTGGTCGCTGACCGCTTCTCCAAGATGGCTCACTTCATTCCACTGCCAGGTCTTCCGTCTGCACCCGAGCTGGCTAAAGACTTTATCCGCCACATCTTCCGTCTTCATGGCCTGCCCCGTCACATCGTGTCGGATCGTGGGGTACAGTTCACTTCCCGTTTCTGGAGAGCCACTTGTAAATTGCTGGACGTCACCCTGGACTTCTCCTCCGCTTACCACCCACAGTCTAATGGTCAAGTGGAGCGGATCAATCAGAACCTGACCAGTTACCTTCGGCACTTCGTTAATGTCCACCATTCTGACTGGGTGGATCTCCTGCCATGGGCCGAATTCTCGTACAACAATCACGAGAGCGAGTCTTCCTCCAAATCCCCGTTTTTTGTAGTCTACGGTCAGCATCCTCGGATCCCGTTTCCCGTCTCCACCTCGGCGGACAATCCGGCTGCGGAATCTCTTGTTAACAAATTTTCCTCCATATGGGAGAGTACCCGGTCCGCACTCCTTCTGTCATCCGAGCGTATGAAAAGACACGCTGACAAAAAACGTCTGGACCCTCCTCAATTCCGCCCTGGGGATAAAGTCTGGCTCTCGTCCAAATATGTCCGGCTCAAGATCCCTTCCTATAAGTTAGGGCCTCGGTTCATCGGCCCACTGGAGGTCATCAGTCAGATCAACCCGGTGGCCTATAAATTGAAACTCCCGGCCAACTTACGGATCCCTAACTCCTTCCATGTGTCTCTCCTCAAACCTGTGGTGCTTAACTCTTTTTCCAAGTCTACAGGTACGCCTCCTGCTCCGGTTTCTGCTGAGGACGAGTTTGAGGTAGAGAACATTCTTGCCACCAAAAGGGTAAGAGGAAAGACCTTTTTTCTGGTAGATTGGAAGGGGTTTGGTCCTGAGGAGAGAACGTGGGAGCCCCGGGAGAACATCCATGCCCCTCTCATCCTAGCTAAATTTCTGTCTGGCCTAAAAAAGGGGGGGCCTAAAGGGGGGGGTACTGTAGCGCTGGCGTCCCTGCCCTCTGCTAGGCAGGGACGCTGCTCCCCTCACCGCTCTTCTCCGTGCCCGGCGTCCTCTCCCCGCTCTGCTGTCAGCGCGCGCTCCTTCCCGGCGTCCTCCTCCCGCTCTGCTCTCAGCGCGCGCTCCTTCCCGGCCCCTGTGCTTAGGGCGCGCGCGCGCGCGCTCCCCTCCTCTTAAAGGGGCCGCGCGCGCCGTCCTAAGGAGTCCCCGGCCAATGGCCGGAGGACTTCATCATATTTAAGGCACCTCCTCCAAAATGGAGGTGCCCGAGCAATGTTGTTTGCACCTGTGTCTCACCTGTGCTTCAGCCCTCAGGTCCCGTTGCCAGTTACCTGCCAGTTTCCTGCCAGTTTCCTGCCAGTTTCCTGCTAGTTACCTGCTTGATTCCTGCCTGAATACTTGTTACCTGTCTGCCAGCCTGAGGTCCGACGGTCTGCCTTACTACTCCTGTCAGTCTGTCTAAAGGACCAGCCTGCCCGCTCACCTGGGAGCGCATATCAGCTACCTGCCTGCTTGCCTGAGGTCCGACGGTCTGCCTTACTACTCCGGTCAGTCTGTCTATGGACCAGCTTGCCCGCTCACCTGGGAGCGCTTCTCCGTTATCTGCCTGCTTGCCAGCCCGGAGGCTCCGTTGTCACGTGCTGTGACCACCAGCTATCTCAGAGACTCTTGCCCGCTCACCTGGGAGCGCATCTCCGTTACCTGCCTGCTTGCCAGCCCGGAGGTCCCGTTGTCACGTGCGGTGACCACCAGCTATTCCAGAGACTCTTGCCCGCTCACCTGGGAGCGCTTCTCCGTTACCTACCTGCCTGCCAGCCCGGAGGTTCCGCTGTCACGTGCCGTGACCACCTGCTATTCCAGAGACTCTCGCTTGCTCACCTGGGAGCACACATCTACCATCTGCCTGCTAGCCTACCCGGAGGCTCTGCCATCACAGGTCGTACCTACCCCTTACCCAGAGACTGCCCTGATCACTTGCCGTAACTCCCTGTCCGTTCACCCAGAGACTGCCACCCGCTCCCTTACAAGGGCCGCCCCCTTGTATAGTAGCTCAGAGGTTCCGCCTCCCGGACCCGTTACACTTTGAATCTTCTTTATCATGCTAGGATTAACAGGAAAAAGCTAAAAATTTCAGAATTGCACCGTGCAATGTGGAGATATTACTGTTTGTGCATTTACAATATTCATTGATTTTTGCCATTGAAAAACATGTTTTTCATATACCAGAAATGTTTGAAGCTACTGACTGAATGAAAGGAGCTGGCATCTCACTCTCTTTGAATCTTCTTTATCATGCTAGGATTAGCAGGAAAAAGCAAAAAATTTCAGAATTGCACCTTGCAATGTGGAGATATTACTGTTTGTGCATTTACAATATTCATTGATTTTTGCCATTGAAAAACATGTTTTTCATATACCAGAAATGTTTGAAGCTACTGACTGAATGAAAGGAGCTGGCATCTCACTCTCTTTGAATCTTCTTTATCATGCTAGGATTAACAGGAAAAAGCTAAAAATTTCAGAATTGCAGCGTGCAATGTGGAGATATTACTGTTTGTGCATTTACAATATTCATTGATTTTTGCCATTGAAAAACATGTTTTTCATATACCAGAAATGTTTGAAGCTACTGACTGAATGAAAGGAGCTGGCATCTCACTCTCTTTGAATCTTCTTTATCATGCTAGGATTAGCAGGAAAAAGCAAAAAATTTCAGAATTGCACCTTGCAATGTGGAGATATTACTGTTTGTGCATTTACAATATTCATTGATTTTTGCCATTGAAAAACATCATGTTATTCATATACCAGAAATGTTTGAAGCTACTGACTGAATGAAAGGAGCTGGCATCTCACTCTCTTTGAATCTTCTTTATCATGCTAGGATTAGCAGGAAAAAGCAAAAAATTTCCGAATTGCACCTTGCAATGTGGAGATATTACTGTTTGTGCATTTACAATATTCATTGATTTTTGCCATTGAAAAACATGTTTTTCATATACCAGAAATGTTTGAAGCTACTGACTGAATGAAAGGAGCTGGCATCTCACTCTCTTTGAATCTTCTTTATCATGCTAGGATTAGCAGGAAAAAGCAAAAAATTTCAGAATTGCACCTTGCAATGTGGAGATATTACTGTTTGTGCATTTACAATATTCATTGATTTTTGCCATTGAAAAACATGTTTTTCATATACCAGAAATGTTTGAAGCTACTGACTGAATGAAAGGAGCTGGCATCTCACTCTCTTTGAATCTTCTTTATCATGCTAGGATTAACAGGAAAAAGCAAAAATTTTCAGAATTGCACCTTGCAATGTGGAGATATTACTATTTGTGCATTTACAATATTCATTGATTTTTGCCATTGAAAAACGTCCAGAAATGTTTGAAGCTACTGACTGAATGAAAGGAGCTGGCATCTCACTCTCTTTGAATCTTCTTTATCATGCTAGGATTAGCAGGAAAAAGCAAAAAATTTCAGAATTGCACCTTGCAATGTGGAGATATTACTGTTTGTGCATTTACAATATTCATTGATTTTTGCCATTGAAAAACGTCCAGAAATGTTTGAAGCTACTGACTGAATGAAAGGAGCTGGCATCTCACTCTCTTTGAATCTTCTTTATCATGCTAGGATTAACAGGAAAAAGCTAAAAATTTCAGAATTGCACCGTGCAATGTGGAGATATTACTGTTTGTGCATTTACAATATTCATTGATTTTTGCCATTGAAAAACATCATGTTATTCATATACCAGAAATGTTTGAAGCTACTGACTGAATGAAAGGAGCTGGCATCTCACTCTCTTTGAATCTTCTTTATCATGCTAGGATTAGCAGGAAAAAGCAAAAAATTTCCGAATTGCACCTTGCAATGTGGAGATATTACTGTTTGTGCATTTACAATATTCATTGATTTTTGCCATTGAAAAACATGTTTTTCATATACCAGAAATGTTTGAAGCTACTGACTGAATGAAAGGAGCTGGCATCTCACTCTCTTTGAATCTTCTTTATCATGCTAGGATTAGGAGGATAAAGCAAAAAATTTCAGAATTGCACCTTGCAATGTGGAGATATTACTGTTTGTGCATTTACAATATTCATTGATTTTTGCAATTGAAAAACATGTTTTTCATATACCAGAAATGTTTGAAGCTACTGACTGAATGAAAGGAGCTGGCATCTCACTCTCTTTGAATCTTCTTTATCATGCTAGGATTAACAGGAAAAAGCAAAAAATTTCAGAATTGCACCTTGCAATGTGGAGATATTACTGTTTGTGCATTTACAATATTCATTGATTTTTGCCATTGAAAAACGTCCAGAAATGTTTGAAGCTACTGACTGAATGAAAGGAGCTGGCATCTCACTCTCTTTGAATCTTCTTTATCATGCTAGGATTAGCAGGAAAAAGCAAAAAATTTCAGAATTGCACCTTGCAATGTGGAGATATTACTGTTTGTGCATTTACAATATTCATTGATTTTTGCCATTGAAAAACATGTTTTTCATATACCAGAAATGTTTGAAGCTACTGACTGAATGAAAGGAGCTGGCATCTCACTCTTTGAATCTTCTTTATCATGCTAGGATTAGCAGGAAAAAGCAAACAATTTCAGAATTGCACCTTGCAATGTGGAGATATTACTGTTTGTGCATTTACAATATTCATTGATTTTTGCCATTGAAAAACATGTTTTTCATATACCAGAAATGTTTGAAGCTACTGACTGAATGAAAGGAGCTGGCATCTCACTCTCTTTGAATCTTCTTTATCATGCTAGGATTAACAGGAAAAAGCTAAAAATTTCAGAATTACACCGTGCAATGTGGAGATATTACTGTTTGTGCATTTACAATATTCATTGATTTTTGCCATTGAAAAACATGTTTTTAATATACCAGAAATGTTTGAAGCTACTGACTGAATGAAAGGAGCTGGCATCTCACTCTCTTTGAATCTTCTTTATCATGCTAGGATTAGCAGGAAAAAGCAAAAAATTTCAGAATTGCACCTTGCAATGTGGAGATATTACTGTTTGTGCATTTACAATATTCATTGATTTTTGCCATTGAAAAACATGTTTTTCATATACCAGAAATGTTTGAAGCTACTGACTGAATGAAAGGAACTGGCATCTCACTCTCTTTGAATCTTCTTTATCATGCTAGGATTAACAGGAAAAAGCTAAAAATTTCAGAATTGCACCGTGCAATGTGGAGATATTACTGTTTGTGCATTTACAATATTCATTGATTTTTGCCATTGAAAAACATGTTTTTCATATACCAGAAATGTTTGAAGCTACTGACTGAATGAAAGAAGCTGGCATCTCACTCTCTTTGAATCTTCTTTATCATGCTAGGATTAGCAGGAAAAAGCAAAAAATTTCAGAATTGCACCTTGCAATGTGGAGATATTACTGTTTGTGCATTTACAATATTCATTGATTTTTGCCATTGAAAAACATGTTTTTCATATACCAGAAATGTTTGAAGCTACTGACTGAATGAAAGGAGCTGGCATCTCACTCTCTTTGAATCTTCTTTATCATGCTAGGATTAACAGGAAAAAGCAAAAAATTTCAGAATTGCACCTTGCAATGTGGAGATATTACTGTTTGTGCATTTACAATATTCATTGATTTTTGCCATTGAAAAACATGTTTTTCATATACCAGAAATGTTTGAAGCTACTGACTGAATGAAAGGAGCTGGCATCTCACTCTCTTTGAATCTTCTTTATCATGCTAGGATTAACAGGAAAAAGCTAAAAATTTCAGAATTGCACCGTGCAATGTGGAGATATTACTGTTTGTGCATTTACAATATTCATTGATTTTTGCCATTGAAAAACATGTTTTTCATATACCAGAAATGTTTGAAGCTACTGACTGAATGAAAGGAGCTGGCATCTCACTCTCTTTGAATCTTCTTTATCATGCTAGGATTAGCAGGAAAAAGCAAAAAATTTCAGAATTGCACCTTGCAATGTGGAGATATTACTGTTTGTGCATTTACAATATTCATTGATTTTTGCCATTGAAAAACATGTTTTTCATATACCAGAAATGTTTGAAGCTACTGACTGAATGAAAGGAGCTGGCATCTCACTCTCTTTGAATCTTCTTTATCATGCTAGGATTAGCAGGATAAAGCAAAAAATTTCAGAATTGCACCTTGCAATGTGGAGATATTACTGTTTGTGCATTTACAATATTCATTGATTTTTGCCATTGAAAAACATGTTTTTCATATACCAGAAATGTTTGAAGCTACTGACTGAATGAAAGGAGCTGGCATCTCACTCTCTTTGAATCTTCTTTATCATGCTAGGATTAACAGGAAAAAGCAAAAAATTTCAGAATTGCACCTTGCAATGTGGAGATATTACTGTTTGTGCATTTACAATATTCATTGATTTTTGCCATTGAAAAACGTCCAGAAATGTTTGAAGCTACTGACTGAATGAAAGGAGCTGGCATCTCACTCTCTTTGAATCTTCTTTATCATGCTAGGATTAGCAGGAAAAAGCAAAAAATTTCAGAATTGCACCTTGCAATGTGGAGATATTACTGTTTGTGCATTTACAATATTCATTGATTTTTGCCATTGAAAAACGTCCAGAAATGTTTGAAGCTACTGCCTGAATGAAAGGAGCTGGCATCTCACTCTCTTTGAATCTTCTTTATCATGCTAGGATTAGCAGGAAAAAGCAAAAAATTTCAGAATTGCACCTTGCAATGTGGAGATATTACTGTTTGTGCATTTACAATATTCATTGATTTTTGCCATTGAAAAACATCATGTTATTCATATACCAGAAATGTTTGAAGCTACTGACTGAATGAAAGGAGCTGGCATCTCACTCTCTTTGAATCTTCTTTATCATGCTAGGATTAGCAGGAAAAAGCAAAAAATTTCCGAATTGCACCTTGCAATGTGGAGATATTACTGTTTGTGCATTTACAATATTCATTGATTTTTGCCATTGAAAAACATGTTTTTCATATACCAGAAATGTTTGAAGCTACTGACTGAATGAAAGGAGCTGGCATCTCACTCTCTTTGAATCTTCTTTATCATGCTAGGATTAGCAGGAAAAAGCAAAAAATTTCCGAATTGCACCTTGCAATGTGGAGATATTACTGTTTGTGCATTTACAATATTCATTGATTTTTGCCATTGAAAAACATGTTTTTCATATACCAGAAATGTTTGAAGCTACTGACTGAATGAAAGGAGCTGGCATCTCACTCTCTTTGAATCTTCTTTATCATGCTAGGATTAACAGGAAAAAGCAAAAAATTTCAGAATTGCACCTTGCAATGTGGAGATATTACTGTTTGTGCATTTACAATATTCATTGATTTTTGCCATTGAAAAACGTCCAGAAATGTTTGAAGCTACTGACTGAATGAAAGGAGCTGGCATCTCACTCTCTTTGAATCTTCTTTATCATGCTAGGATTAGCAGGAAAAAGCAAAAAATTTCAGAATTGCACCTTGCAATGTGGAGATATTACTGTTTGTGCATTTACAATATTCATTGATTTTTGCCATTGAAAAACATGTTTTTCATATACCAGAAATGTTTGAAGCTACTGACTGAATGAAAGGAGCTGGCATCTCACTCTTTGAATCTTCTTTATCATGCTAGGATTAGCAGGAAAAAGCAAACAATTTCAGAATTGCACCTTGCAATGTGGAGATATTACTGTTTGTGCATTTACAATATTCATTGATTTTTGCCATTGAAAAACATGTTTTTCATATACCAGAAATGTTTGAAGCTACTGACTGAATGAAAGGAGCTGGCATCTCACTCTCTTTGAATCTTCTTTATCATGCTAGGATTAACAGGAAAAAGCTAAAAATTTCAGAATTGCACCGTGCAATGTGGAGATATTACTGTTTGTGCATTTACAATATTCATTGATTTTTGCCATTGAAAAACATGTTTTTCATATACCAGAAATGTTTGAAGCTACTGACTGAATGAAAGGAGCTGGCATCTCACTCTCTTTGAATCTTCTTTATCATGCTAGGATTAGCAGGAAAAAGCAAAAAATTTCAGAATCGCACCTTGCAATGTGGAGATATTACTGTTTGTGCATTTACAATATTCATTGATTTTTGCCATTGAAAAACATGTTTTTCATATACCAGAAATGTTTGAAGCTACTGACTGAATGAAAGGAGCTGGCATCTCACTCTCTTTGAATCTTCTTTATCATGCTAGGATTAACAGGAAAAAGCAAAAAATTTCAGAATTGCACCTTGCAATGTGGAGATATTACTGTTTGTGCATTTACAATATTCATTGATTTTTGCCATTGAAAAACATGTTTTTCATATACCAGAAATGTTTGAAGCTACTGACTGAATGAAAGGAGCTGGCATCTCACTCTCTTTGAATCTTCTTTATCATGCTAGGATTAACAGGAAAAAGCTAAAAATTTCAGAATTGCACCTTGCAATGTGGAGATATTACTGTTTGTGCATTTACAATATTCATTGATTTTTGCCATTGAAAAACGTCCAGAAATGTTTGAAGCTACTGACTGAATGAAAGGAGCTGGCATCTCACTCTCTTTGAATCTTCTTTATCATGCTAGGATTAACAGGAAAAAGCTAAAAATTTCAGAATTGCACCGTGCAATGTGGAGATATTACTGTTTGTGCATTTACAATATTCATTGATTTTTGCCATTGAAAAACATGTTTTTCATATACCAGAAATGTTTGAAGCTACTGACTGAATGAAAGGAGCTGGCATCTCACTCTCTTTGAATCTTCTTTATCATGCTAGGATTAGCAGGAAAAAGCAAAAAATTTCAGAATTGCACCTTGCAATGTGGAGATATTACTGTTTGTGCATTTACAATATTCATTGATTTTTGCCATTGAAAAACATGTTTTTCATATACCAGAAATGTTTGAAGCTACTGACTGAATGAAAGGAGCTGGCATCTCACTCTCTTTGAATCTTCTTTATCATGCTAGGATTAACAGGAAAAAGCAAAAAATTTCAGAATTGCACCTTGCAATGTGGAGATATTACTGTTTGTGCATTTACAATATTCATTGATTTTTGCCATTGAAAAACATGTTTTTCATATACCAGAAATGTTTGAAGCTACTGACTGAATGAAAGGAGCTGGCATCTCACTCTCTTTGAATCTTCTTTATCATGCTAGGATTAACAGGAAAAAGCTAAAAATTTCAGAATTGCACCGTGCAATGTGGAGATATTACTGTTTGTGCATTTACAATATTCATTGATTTTTGCCATTGAAAAACATGTTTTTCATATACCAGAAATGTTTGAAGCTACTGACTGAATGAAAGGAGCTGGCATCTCACTCTCTTTGAATCTTCTTTATCATGCTAGGATTAGCAGGAAAAAGCAAAAAATTTCAGAATTGCACCTTGCAATGTGGAGATATTACTGTTTGTGCATTTACAATATTCATTGATTTTTGCCATTGAAAAACATGTTTTTCATATACCAGAAATGTTTGAAGCTACTGACTGAATGAAAGGAGCTGGCATCTCACTCTCTTTGAATCTTCTTTATCATGCTAGGATTAACAGGAAAAAGCTAAAAATTTCAGAATTGCACCGTGCAATGTGGAGATATTACTGTTTGTGCATTTACAATATTCATTGATTTTTGCCATTGAAAAACATGTTTTTCATATACCAGAAATGTTTGAAGCTACTGACTGAATGAAAGGAGCTGGCATCTCACTCTCTTTGAATCTTCTTTATCATGCTAGGATTAGCAGGAAAAAGCAAAAAATTTCAGAATTGCACCTTGCAATGTGGAGATATTACTGTTTGTGCATTTACAATATTCATTGATTTTTGCCATTGAAAAACATGTTTTTCATATACCAGAAATGTTTGAAGCTACTGACTGAATGAAAGGAGCTGGCATCTCACTCTCTTTGAATCTTCTTTATCATGCTAGGATTAACAGGAAAAAGCAAAAAATTTCAGAATTGCACCTTGCAATGTGGAGATATTACTGTTTGTGCATTTACAATATTCATTGATTTTTGCCATTGAAAAACATGTTTTTCATATACCAGAAATGTTTGAAGCTACTGACTGAATGAAAGGAGCTGGCATCTCACTCTCTTTGAATCTTCTTTATCATGCTAGGATTAACAGGAAAAAGCTAAAAATTTCAGAATTGCACCGTGCAATGTGGAGATATTACTGTTTGTGCATTTACAATATTCATTGATTTTTGCCATTGAAAAACATGTTTTTCATATACCAGAAATGTTTGAAGCTACTGACTGAATGAAAGGAGCTGGCATCTCACTCTCTTTGAATCTTCTTTATCATGCTAGGATTAGCAGGAAAAAGCAAAAAATTTCAGAATTGCACCTTGCAATGTGGAGATATTACTGTTTGTGCATTTACAATATTCATTGATTTTTGCCATTGAAAAACATGTTTTTCATATACCAGAAATGTTTGAAGCTACTGACTGAATGAAAGGAGCTGGCATCTCACTCTCTTTGAATCTTCTTTATCATGCTAGGATTAACAGGAAAAAGCAAAAAATTTCAGAATTGCACCTTGCAATGTGGAGATATTACTGTTTGTGCATTTACAATATTCATTGATTTTTGCCATTGAAAAACGTCCAGAAATGTTTGAAGCTACTGCCTGAATGAAAGGAGCTGGCATCTCACTCTCTTTGAATCTTCTTTATCATGCTAGGATTAGCAGGAAAAAGCAAAAAATTTCAGAATTGCACCTTGCAATGTGGAGATATTACTGTTTGTGCATTTACAATATTCATTGATTTTTGCCATTGAAAAACATCATGTTATTCATATACCAGAAATGTTTGAAGCTACTGACTGAATGAAAGGAGCTGGCATCTCACTCTCTTTGAATCTTCTTTATCATGCTAGGATTAGCAGGAAAAAGCAAAAAATTTCCGAATTGCACCTTGCAATGTGGAGATATTACTGTTTGTGCATTTACAATATTCATTGATTTTTGCCATTGAAAAACATGTTTTTCATATACCAGAAATGTTTGAAGCTACTGACTGAATGAAAGGAGCTGGCATCTCACTCTCTTTGAATCTTCTTTATCATGCTAGGATTAACAGGAAAAAGCTAAAAATTTCAGAATTGCACCTTGCAATGTGGAGATATTACTGTTTGTGCATTTACAATATTCATTGATTTTTGCCATTGAAAAACGTCCAGAAATGTTTGAAGCTACTGACTGAATGAAAGGAGCTGGCATCTCACTCTCTTTGAATCTTCTTTATCATGCTAGGATTAACAGGAAAAAGCTAAAAATTTCAGAATTGCACCGTGCAATGTGGAGATATTACTGTTTGTGCATTTACAATATTCATTGATTTTTGCCATTGAAAAACATGTTTTTCATATACCAGAAATGTTTGAAGCTACTGACTGAATGAAAGGAGCTGGCATCTCACTCTCTTTGAATCTTCTTTATCATGCTAGGATTAGCAGGAAAAAGCAAAAAATTTCAGAATTGCACCTTGCAATGTGGAGATATTACTGTTTGTGCATTTACAATATTCATTGATTTTTGCCATTGAAAAACATGTTTTTCATATACCAGAAATGTTTGAAGCTACTGACTGAATGAAAGGAGCTGGCATCTCACTCTCTTTGAATCTTCTTTATCATGCTAGGATTAACAGGAAAAAGCAAAAAATTTCAGAATTGCACCTTGCAATGTGGAGATATTACTGTTTGTGCATTTACAATATTCATTGATTTTTGCCATTGAAAAACATGTTTTTCATATACCAGAAATGTTTGAAGCTACTGACTGAATGAAAGGAGCTGGCATCTCACTCTCTTTGAATCTTCTTTATCATGCTAGGATTAACAGGAAAAAGCTAAAAATTTCAGAATTGCACCGTGCAATGTGGAGATATTACTGTTTGTGCATTTACAATATTCATTGATTTTTGCCATTGAAAAACATGTTTTTCATATACCAGAAATGTTTGAAGCTACTGACTGAATGAAAGGAGCTGGCATCTCACTCTCTTTGAATCTTCTTTATCATGCTAGGATTAGCAGGAAAAAGCAAAAAATTTCAGAATTGCACCTTGCAATGTGGAGATATTACTGTTTGTGCATTTACAATATTCATTGATTTTTGCCATTGAAAAACATGTTTTTCATATACCAGAAATGTTTGAAGCTACTGACTGAATGAAAGGAGCTGGCATCTCACTCTCTTTGAATCTTCTTTATCATGCTAGGATTAACAGGAAAAAGCTAAAAATTTCAGAATTGCACCGTGCAATGTGGAGATATTACTGTTTGTGCATTTACAATATTCATTGATTTTTGCCATTGAAAAACATGTTTTTCATATACCAGAAATGTTTGAAGCTACTGACTGAATGAAAGGAGCTGGCATCTCACTCTCTTTGAATCTTCTTTATCATGCTAGGATTAGCAGGAAAAAGCAAAAAATTTCAGAATTGCACCTTGCAATGTGGAGATATTACTGTTTGTGCATTTACAATATTCATTGATTTTTGCCATTGAAAAACATGTTTTTCATATACCAGAAATGTTTGAAGCTACTGACTGAATGAAAGGAGCTGGCATCTCACTCTCTTTGAATCTTCTTTATCATGCTAGGATTAACAGGAAAAAGCAAAAAATTTCAGAATTGCACCTTGCAATGTGGAGATATTACTGTTTGTGCATTTACAATATTCATTGATTTTTGCCATTGAAAAACATGTTTTTCATATACCAGAAATGTTTGAAGCTACTGACTGAATGAAAGGAGCTGGCATCTCACTCTCTTTGAATCTTCTTTATCATGCTAGGATTAACAGGAAAAAGCTAAAAATTTCAGAATTGCACCGTGCAATGTGGAGATATTACTGTTTGTGCATTTACAATATTCATTGATTTTTGCCATTGAAAAACATGTTTTTCATATACCAGAAATGTTTGAAGCTACTGACTGAATGAAAGGAGCTGGCATCTCACTCTCTTTGAATCTTCTTTATCATGCTAGGATTAGCAGGAAAAAGCAAAAAATTTCAGAATTGCACCTTGCAATGTGGAGATATTACTGTTTGTGCATTTACAATATTCATTGATTTTTGCCATTGAAAAACATGTTTTTCATATACCAGAAATGTTTGAAGCTACTGACTGAATGAAAGGAGCTGGCATCTCACTCTCTTTGAATCTTCTTTATCATGCTAGGATTAACAGGAAAAAGCAAAAAATTTCAGAATTGCACCTTGCAATGTGGAGATATTACTGTTTGTGCATTTACAATATTCATTGATTTTTGCCATTGAAAAACGTCCAGAAATGTTTGAAGCTACTGCCTGAATGAAAGGAGCTGGCATCTCACTCTCTTTGAATCTTCTTTATCATGCTAGGATTAGCAGGAAAAAGCAAAAAATTTCAGAATTGCACCTTGCAATGTGGAGATATTACTGTTTGTGCATTTACAATATTCATTGATTTTTGCCATTGAAAAACATCATGTTATTCATATACCAGAAATGTTTGAAGCTACTGACTGAATGAAAGGAGCTGGCATCTCACTCTCTTTGAATCTTCTTTATCATGCTAGGATTAGCAGGAAAAAGCAAAAAATTTCCGAATTGCACCTTGCAATGTGGAGATATTACTGTTTGTGCATTTACAATATTCATTGATTTTTGCCATTGAAAAACATGTTTTTCATATACCAGAAATGTTTGAAGCTACTGACTGAATGAAAGGAGCTGGCATCTCACTCTCTTTGAATCTTCTTTATCATGCTAGGATTAACAGGAAAAAGCAAAAAATTTCAGAATTGCACCTTGCAATGTGGAGATATTACTGTTTGTGCATTTACAATATTCATTGATTTTTGCCATTGAAAAACGTCCAGAAATGTTTGAAGCTACTGACTGAATGAAAGGAGCTGGCATCTCACTCTCTTTGAATCTTCTTTATCATGCTAGGATTAGCAGGAAAAAGCAAAAAATTTCAGAATTGCACCTTGCAATGTGGAGATATTACTGTTTGTGCATTTACAATATTCATTGATTTTTGCCATTGAAAAACATGTTTTTCATATACCAGAAATGTTTGAAGCTACTGACTGAATGAAAGGAGCTGGCATCTCACTCTTTGAATCTTCTTTATCATGCTAGGATTAGCAGGAAAAAGCAAACAATTTCAGAATTGCACCTTGCAATGTGGAGATATTACTGTTTGTGCATTTACAATATTCATTGATTTTTGCCATTGAAAAACATGTTTTTCATATACCAGAAATGTTTGAAGCTACTGACTGAATGAAAGGAGCTGGCATCTCACTCTCTTTGAATCTTCTTTATCATGCTAGGATTAACAGGAAAAAGCTAAAAATTTCAGAATTGCACCGTGCAATGTGGAGATATTACTGTTTGTGCATTTACAATATTCATTGATTTTTGCCATTGAAAAACATGTTTTTCATATACCAGAAATGTTTGAAGCTACTGACTGAATGAAAGGAGCTGGCATCTCACTCTCTTTGAATCTTCTTTATCATGCTAGGATTAGCAGGAAAAAGCAAAAAATTTCAGAATCGCACCTTGCAATGTGGAGATATTACTGTTTGTGCATTTACAATATTCATTGATTTTTGCCATTGAAAAACATGTTTTTCATATACCAGAAATGTTTGAAGCTACTGACTGAATGAAAGGAGCTGGCATCTCACTCTCTTTGAATCTTCTTTATCATGCTAGGATTAACAGGAAAAAGCAAAAAATTTCAGAATTGCACCTTGCAATGTGGAGATATTACTGTTTGTGCATTTACAATATTCATTGATTTTTGCCATTGAAAAACATGTTTTTCATATACCAGAAATGTTTGAAGCTACTGACTGAATGAAAGGAGCTGGCATCTCACTCTCTTTGAATATTCTTTATCATGCTAGGATTAACAGGAAAAAGCTAAAAATTTCAGAATTGCACCTTGCAATGTGGAGATATTACTGTTTGTGCATTTACAATATTCATTGATTTTTGCCATTGAAAAACGTCCAGAAATGTTTGAAGCTACTGACTGAATGAAAGGAGCTGGCATCTCACTCTCTTTGAATCTTCTTTATCATGCTAGGATTAACAGGAAAAAGCTAAAAATTTCAGAATTGCACCGTGCAATGTGGAGATATTACTGTTTGTGCATTTACAATATTCATTGATTTTTGCCATTGAAAAACATGTTTTTCATATACCAGAAATGTTTGAAGCTACTGACTGAATGAAAGGAGCTGGCATCTCACTCTCTTTGAATCTTCTTTATCATGCTAGGATTAGCAGGAAAAAGCAAAAAATTTCAGAATTGCACCTTGCAATGTGGAGATATTACTGTTTGTGCATTTACAATATTCATTGATTTTTGCCATTGAAAAACATGTTTTTCATATACCAGAAATGTTTGAAGCTACTGACTGAATGAAAGGAGCTGGCATCTCACTCTCTTTGAATCTTCTTTATCATGCTAGGATTAACAGGAAAAAGCAAAAAATTTCAGAATTGCACCTTGCAATGTGGAGATATTACTGTTTGTGCATTTACAATATTCATTGATTTTTGCCATTGAAAAACATGTTTTTCATATACCAGAAATGTTTGAAGCTACTGACTGAATGAAAGGAGCTGGCATCTCACTCTCTTTGAATCTTCTTTATCATGCTAGGATTAACAGGAAAAAGCTAAAAATTTCAGAATTGCACCGTGCAATGTGGAGATATTACTGTTTGTGCATTTACAATATTCATTGATTTTTGCCATTGAAAAACATGTTTTTCATATACCAGAAATGTTTGAAGCTACTGACTGAATGAAAGGAGCTGGCATCTCACTCTCTTTGAATCTTCTTTATCATGCTAGGATTAGCAGGAAAAAGCAAAAAATTTCAGAATTGCACCTTGCAATGTGGAGATATTACTGTTTGTGCATTTACAATATTCATTGATTTTTGCCATTGAAAAACATGTTTTTCATATACCAGAAATGTTTGAAGCTACTGACTGAATGAAAGGAGCTGGCATCTCACTCTCTTTGAATCTTCTTTATCATGCTAGGATTAACAGGAAAAAGCTAAAAATTTCAGAATTGCACCGTGCAATGTGGAGATATTACTGTTTGTGCATTTACAATATTCATTGATTTTTGCCATTGAAAAACATGTTTTTCATATACCAGAAATGTTTGAAGCTACTGACTGAATGAAAGGAGCTGGCATCTCACTCTCTTTGAATCTTCTTTATCATGCTAGGATTAGCAGGAAAAAGCAAAAAATTTCAGAATTGCACCTTGCAATGTGGAGATATTACTGTTTGTGCATTTACAATATTCATTGATTTTTGCCATTGAAAAACATGTTTTTCATATACCAGAAATGTTTGAAGCTACTGACTGAATGAAAGGAGCTGGCATCTCACTCTCTTTGAATCTTCTTTATCATGCTAGGATTAACAGGAAAAAGCAAAAAATTTCAGAATTGCACCTTGCAATGTGGAGATATTACTGTTTGTGCATTTACAATATTCATTGATTTTTGCCATTGAAAAACATGTTTTTCATATACCAGAAATGTTTGAAGCTACTGACTGAATGAAAGGAGCTGGCATCTCACTCTCTTTGAATCTTCTTTATCATGCTAGGATTAACAGGAAAAAGCTAAAAATTTCAGAATTGCACCGTGCAATGTGGAGATATTACTGTTTGTGCATTTACAATATTCATTGATTTTTGCCATTGAAAAACATGTTTTTCATATACCAGAAATGTTTGAAGCTACTGACTGAATGAAAGGAGCTGGCATCTCACTCTCTTTGAATCTTCTTTATCATGCTAGGATTAGCAGGAAAAAGCAAAAAATTTCAGAATTCACCTTGCAATGTGGAGATATTACTGTTTGTGCATTTACAATATTCATTGATTTTTGCCATTGAAAAACATGTTTTTCATATACCAGAAATGTTTGAAGCTACTGACTGAATGAAAGGAGCTGGCATCTCACTCTCTTTGAATCTTCTTTATCATGCTAGGACTAGCAGGAAAAAGCAAAAAATTTCAGAATTGCACCTTGCAATGTGGAGATATTACTGTTTGTGCATTTACAATATTCATTAATTTTTGCCATTGAAAAACGTCCAGAAATGTTTGAAGCTACTGACTGAATGAAAGGAGCTGGCATCTCACTCTCTTTGAATCTTCTTTATCATGCTATGATTAACAGGAAAAAGCTAAAAATTTCAGAATTGCACCGTGCAATGTGGAGATATTACTGTTTGTGCATTTACAATATTCATTGATTTTTGCCATTCAAAAACATGTTTTTCATATACCAGAAATGTTTGAAGCTACTGACTGAATGAAAGGAGCTGGCATCTCACTCTCTTTGAATCTTCTTTATCATGCTAGGATTAACAGGAAAAAGCAAAAAATTTCAGAATTGCACCTTGCAATGTGGAGATATTACTGTTTGTGCATTTACAATATTCATTGATTTTTGCCATTGAAAAACATGTTTTTCATATACCAGAAATGTTTGAAGCTACTGACTGAATGAAAGGAGCTGGCATCTCACTCTCTTTGAATCTTCTTTATCATGCTAGGATTAACAGGAAAAAGCTAAAAATTTCAGAATTGCACCGTGCAATGTGGAGATATTACTGTTTGTGCATTTACAATATTCATTGATTTTTGCCATTGAAAAACATGTTTTTCATATACCAGAAATGTTTGAAGCTACTGACTGAATGAAAGGAGCTGGCATCTCACTCTCTTTGAATCTTCTTTATCATGCTAGGATTAGCAGGAAAAAGCAAAAAATTTCAGAATTGCACCTTGCAATGTGGAGATATTACTGTTTGTGCATTTACAATATTCATTGATTTTTGCCATTGAAAAACATGTTTTTCATATACCAGAAATGTTTGAAGCTACTGACTGAATGAAAGGAGCTGGCATCTCACTCTCTTTGAATCTTCTTTATCATGCTAGGATTAACAGGAAAAAGCAAAAAATTTCAGAATTGCACCTTGCAATGTGGAGATATTACTGTTTGTGCATTTACAATATTCATTGATTTTTGCCATTGAAAAACATGTTTTTCATATACCAGAAATGTTTGAAGCTACTGACTGAATGAAAGGAGCTGGCATCTCACTCTCTTTGAATCTTCTTTATCATGCTAGGATTAACAGGAAAAAGCTAAAAATTTCAGAATTGCACCGTGCAATGTGGAGATATTACTGTTTGTGCATTTACAATATTCATTGATTTTTGCCATTGAAAAACATGTTTTTCATATACCAGAAATGTTTGAAGCTACTGACTGAATGAAAGGAGCTGGCATCTCACTCTCTTTGAATCTTCTTTATCATGCTAGGATTAGCAGGAAAAAGCAAAAAATTTCAGAATTGCACCTTGCAATGTGGAGATATTACTGTTTGTGCATTTACAATATTCATTAATTTTTGCCATTGAAAAACGTCCAGAAATGTTTGAAGCTACTGACTGAATGAAAGGAGCTGGCATCTCACTCTCTTTGAATCTTCTTTATCATGCTAGGATTAACAGGAAAAAGCTAAAAATTTCAGAATTGCACCGTGCAATGTGGAGATATTACTGTTTGTGCATTTACAATATTCATTGATTTTTGCCATTGAAAAACATGTTTTTCATATACCAGAAATGTTTGAAGCTACTGACTGAATGAAAGGAGCTGGCATCTCACTCTCTTTGAATCTTCTTTATCATGCTAGGATTAGCAGGAAAAAGCAAACAATTTCAGAATTGCACCTTGCAATGTGGAGATATTACTGTTTGTGCATTTACAATATTCATTGATTTTTGCCATTGAAAAACATGTTTTTCATATACCAGAAATGTTTGAAGCTACTGACTGAATGAAAGGAGCTGGCATCTCACTCTCTTTGAATCTTCTTTATCATGCTAGGATTAACAGGAAAAAGCTAAAAATTTCAGAATTGCACCGTGCAATGTGGAGATATTACTGTTTGTGCATTTACAATATTCATTGATTTTTGCCATTGAAAAACATGTTTTTCATATACCAGAAATGTTTGAAGCTACTGACTGAATGAAAGGAGCTGGCATCTCACTCTCTTTGAATCTTCTTTATCATGCTAGGATTAGCAGGAAAAAGCAAAAAATTTCAGAATTGCACCTTGCAATGTGGAGATATTACTGTTTGTGCATTTACAATATTCATTGATTTTTGCCATTGAAAAACATGTTTTTCATATACCAGAAATGTTTGAAGCTACTGACTGAATGAAAGGAGCTGGCATCTCACTCTCTTTGAATCTTCTTTATCATGCTAGGATTAACAGGAAAAAGCAAAAAATTTCAGAATTGCACCTTGCAATGTGGAGATATTACTGTTTCTGCATTTACAATATTCATTGATTTTTGCCATTGAAAAACATGTTTTTCATATACCAGAAATGTTTGAAGCTACTGACTGAATGAAAGGAGCTGGCATCTCACTCTCTTTGAATCTTCTTTATCATGCTAGGATTAACAGGAAAAAGCAAAAAATTTCAGAATTGCACCTTGCAATGTGGAGATATTACTGTTTGTGCATTTACAATATTCATTGATTTTTGCCATTGAAAAACGTCCAGAAATGTTTGAAGCTACTGAGTGAATGAAAGGAGCTGGCATCTCACTCTCTTTGAATCTTCTTTATCATGCTAGGATTAACAGGAAAAAGCTAAAAATTTCAGAATTGCACCGTGCAATGTGGAGATATTACTGTTTGTGCATTTACAATATTCATTGATTTTTGCCATTGAAAAACATGTTTTTCATATACCAGAAATGTTTGAAGCTACTGACTGAATGAAAGGAGCTGGCATCTCACTCTCTTTGAATCTTCTTTATCATGCTAGGATTAGCAGGAAAAAGCAAAAAATTTCAGAATTGCACCTTGCAATGTGGAGATATTACTGTTTGTGCATTTACAATATTCATTGCTTTTTGCCATTGAAAAACATGTTTTTCATATACCAGAAATGTTTGAAGCTACTGACTGAATGAAAGGAGCTGGCATCTCACTCTCTTTGAATCTTCTTTATCATGCTAGGATTAACAGGAAAAAGCAAAAAATTTCAGAATTGCACCTTGCAATGTGGAGATATTACTGTTTGTGCATTTACAATATTCATTGATTTTTGCCATTGAAAAACATGTTTTTCATATACCAGAAATGTTTGAAGCTACTGACTGAATGAAAGGAGCTGGCATCTCACTCTCTTTGAATCTTCTTTATCATGCTAGGATTAACAGGAAAAAGCTAAAAATTTCAGAATTGCAACGTGCAATGTGGAGATATTACTGTTTGTGCATTTACAATATTCATTGATTTTTGCCATTGAAAAACATGTTTTTCATATACCAGAAATGTTTGAAGCTACTGACTGAATGAAAGGAGCTGGCATCTCACTCTCTTTGAATCTTCTTTATCATTCTAGGATTAGCAGGAAAAAGCAAAAAATTTCAGAATTGCACCTTGCAATGTGGAGATATTACTGTTTGTGCATTTACAATATTCATTGATTTTTGCCATTGAAAAACATGTTTTTCATATACCAGAAATGTTTGAAGCTACTGACTGAATGAAAGGAGCTGGCATCTCACTCTCTTTGAATCTTCTTTATCATGCTAGGATTAGCAGGAAAAAGCAAAAAATTTCAGAATTGCACCTTGCAATGTGGAGATATTACTGTTTGTGCATTTACAATATTCATTGATTTTTGCCATTGAAAAACATGTTTTTCATATACCAGAAATGTTTGAAGCTACTGACTGAATGAAAGGAGCTGGCATCTCACTCTCTTTGAATCTTCTTTATCATGCTAGGATTAGCAGGAAAAAGCAAAAAATTTCAGAATTGCACCTTGCAATGTGGAGATATTACTGTTTGTGCATTTACAATATTCATTGATTTTTGCCATTGAAAAACATGTTTTTCATATACCAGAAATGTTTGAAGCTACTGACTGAATGAAAGGAGCTGGCATCTCACTCTCTTTGAATCTTCTTTATCATGCTAGGATTAACAGGAAAAAGCTAAAAATTTCAGAATTGCACCGTGCAATGTGGAGATATTACTGTTTGTGCATTTACAATATTCATTGATTTTTGCCATTGAAAAACATGTTTTTCATATACCAGAAATGTTTGAAGCTACTGACTGAATGAAAGGAGCTGGCATCTCACTCTCTTTGAATCTTCTTTATCATGCTAGGATTAGCAGGAAAAAGCAAAAAATTTCAGAATTGCACCTTGCAATGTGGAGATATTACTGTTTGTGCATTTACAATATTCATTGATTTTTGCCATTGAAAAACATGTTTTTCATATACCAGAAATGTTTGAAGCTACTGACTGAATGAAAGGAGCTGGCATCTCACTCTCTTTGAATCTTCTTTATCATGCTAGGATTAACAGGAAAAAGCAAAAAATTTCAGAATTGCACCTTGCAATGTGGAGATATTACTGTTTCTGCATTTACAATATTCATTGATTTTTGCCATTGAAAAACATGTTTTTCATATACCAGAAATGTTTGAAGCTACTGACTGAATGAAAGGAGCTGGCATCTCACTCTCTTTGAATCTTCTTTATCATGCTAGGATTAACAGGAAAAAGCAAAAAATTTCAGAATTGCACCTTGCAATGTGGAGATATTACTGTTTGTGCATTTACAATATTCATTGATTTTTGCCATTGAAAAACGTCCAGAAATGTTTGAAGCTACTGAGTGAATGAAAGGAGCTGGCATCTCACTCTCTTTGAATCTTCTTTATCATGCTAGGATTAACAGGAAAAAGCTAAAAATTTCAGAATTGCACCGTGCAATGTGGAGATATTACTGTTTGTGCATTTACAATATTCATTGATTTTTGCCATTGAAAAACATGTTTTTCATATACCAGAAATGTTTGAAGCTACTGACTGAATGAAAGGAGCTGGCATCTCACTCTCTTTGAATCTTCTTTATCATGCTAGGATTAGCAGGAAAAAGCAAAAAATTTCAGAATTGCACCTTGCAATGTGGAGATATTACTGTTTGTGCATTTACAATATTCATTGCTTTTTGCCATTGAAAAACATGTTTTTCATATACCAGAAATGTTTGAAGCTACTGACTGAATGAAAGGAGCTGGCATCTCACTCTCTTTGAATCTTCTTTATCATGCTAGGATTAACAGGAAAAAGCAAAAAATTTCAGAATTGCACCTTGCAATGTGGAGATATTACTGTTTGTGCATTTACAATATTCATTGATTTTTGCCATTGAAAAACATGTTTTTCATATACCAGAAATGTTTGAAGCTACTGACTGAATGAAAGGAGCTGGCATCTCACTCTCTTTGAATCTTCTTTATCATGCTAGGATTAACAGGAAAAAGCTAAAAATTTCAGAATTGCAACGTGCAATGTGGAGATATTACTGTTTGTGCATTTACAATATTCATTGATTTTTGCCATTGAAAAACATGTTTTTCATATACCAGAAATGTTTGAAGCTACTGACTGAATGAAAGGAGCTGGCATCTCACTCTCTTTGAATCTTCTTTATCATTCTAGGATTAGCAGGAAAAAGCAAAAAATTTCAGAATTGCACCTTGCAATGTGGAGATATTACTGTTTGTGCATTTACAATATTCATTGATTTTTGCCATTGAAAAACATGTTTTTCATATACCAGAAATGTTTGAAGCTACTGACTGAATGAAAGGAGCTGGCATCTCACTCTCTTTGAATCTTCTTTATCATGCTAGGATTAGCAGGAAAAAGCAAAAAATTTCAGAATTGCACCTTGCAATGTGGAGATATTACTGTTTGTGCATTTACAATATTCATTGATTTTTGCCATTGAAAAACATGTTTTTCATATACCAGAAATGTTTGAAGCTACTGACTGAATGAAAGGAGCTGGCATCTCACTCTCTTTGAATCTTCTTTATCATGCTAGGATTAGCAGGAAAAAGCAAAAAATTTCAGAATTGCACCTTGCAATGTGGAGATATTACTGTTTGTGCATTTACAATATTCATTGATTTTTGCCATTGAAAAACATGTTTTTCATATACCAGAAATGTTTGAAGCTACTGACTGAATGAAAGGAGCTGGCATCTCACTCTCTTTGAATCTTCTTTATCATGCTAGGATTAACAGGAAAAAGCAAAAAATTTCAGAATTGCACCTTGCAATGTGGAGATATTACTGTTTGTGCATTTAGAATATTCATTGATTTTTGCCATTGAAAAACATGTTTTTCATATACCAGAAATGTTTGAAGCTACTGACTGAATGAAAGGAGCTGGCATCTCACTCTCTTTGAATCTTCTTTATCATGCTAGGATTAACAGGAAAAAGCAAAAAATTTCAGAATTGCACCTTGCAATGTGGAGATATTACTGTTTGTGCATTTACAATATTCATTGATTTTTGCCATTGAAAAACGTCCAGAAATGTTTGAAGCTACTGACTGAATGAAAGGAGCTGGCATCTCACTCTCTTTGAATCTTCTTTATCATGCTAGGATTAACAGGAAAAAGCTAAAAATTTCAGAATTGCACCGTGCAATGTGGAGATATTACTGTTTGTGCATTTACAATATTCATTGATTTTTGCCATTGAAAAACATGTTTTTCATATACCAGAAATGTTTGAAGCTACTGACTGAATGAAAGGAGCTGGCATCTCACTCTCTTTGAATCTTCTTTATCATGCTAGGATTAGCAGGAAAAAGCAAAAAATTTCAGAATTGCACCTTGCAATGTGGAGATATTACTGTTTGTGCATTTACAATATTCATTGATTTTTGCCATTGAAAAACATGTTTTTCATATACCAGAAATGTTTGAAGCTACTGACTGAATGAAAGGAGCTGGCATCTCACTCTCTTTGAATCTTCTTTATCATGCTAGGATTAACAGGAAAAAGCAAAAAATTTCAGAATTGCACCTTGCAATGTGGAGATATTACTGTTTGTGCATTTACAATATTCATTGATTTTTGCCATTGAAAAACATGTTTTTCATATACCAGAAATGTTTGAAGCTACTGACTGAATGAAAGGAGCTGGCATCTCACTCTCTTTGAATCTTCTTTATCATGCTAGGATTAACAGGAAAAAGCTAAAAATTTCAGAATTGCACCGTGCAATGTGGAGATATTACTGTTTGTGCATTTACAATATTCATTGATTTTTGCCATTGAAAAACATGTTTTTCATATACCAGAAATGTTTGAAGCTACTGACTGAATGAAAGGAGCTGGCATCTCACTCTCTTTGAATCTTCTTTATCATTCTAGGATTAGCAGGAAAAAGCAAAAAATTTCAGAATTGCACCTTGCAATGTGGAGATATTACTGTTTGTGCATTTACAATATTCATTGATTTTTGCCATTGAAAAACATGTTTTTCATATACCAGAAATGTTTGAAGCTACTGACTGAATGAAAGGAGCTGGCATCTCACTCTCTTTGAATCTTCTTTATCATGCTAGGATTAACAGGAAAAAGCTAAAAATTTCAGAATTGCACCGTGCAATGTGGAGATATTACTGTTTGTGCATTTACAATATTCATTGATTTTTGCCATTGAAAAACATGTTTTTCATATACCAGAAATGTTTGAAGCTACTGACTGAATGAAAGGAGCTGGCATCTCACTCTCTTTGAATCTTCTTTATCATGCTAGGATTAGCAGGAAAAAGCAAAAAATTTCAGAATTGCACCTTGCAATGTGGAGTTATTACTGTTTGTGCATTTACAATATTCATTGACTTTTGCCATTGAAAAACGTCCAGAAATGTTTGAAGCTACTGACTGAATGAAAGGAGCTGGCATCTCACTCTCTTTGAATCTTCTTTATCATGCTAGGATTAGCAGGAAAAAGCAAAAAATTTCAGAATTGCACCTTGCAATGTGGAGATATTACTGTTTGTGCATTTACAATATTCATTGATTTTTGCCATTGAAAAACATGTTTTTCATATACCAGAAATGTTTGAAGCTACTGACTGAATGAAAGGAGCTGGCATCTCACTCTCTTTGAATCTTCTTTATCATGCTAGGATTAGCAGGAAAAAGCAAAAAATTTCAGAATTGCTCCTTGCAATGTGGAGATATTACTGTTTGTGCATTTACAATATTCATTGATTTTTGCCATTGAAAAACATGTTTTTCATATACCAGAAATGTTTGAAGCTACTGACTGAATGAAAGGAGCTGGCATCTCACTCTCTTTGAATCTTCTTTATCATGCTAGGATTAACAGGAAAAAGCAAAAAATTTCAGAATTGCACCTTGCAATGTGGAGATATTACTGTTTGTGCATTTACAATATTCATTGATTTTTGCCATTGAAAAACATGTTTTTCATATACCAGAAATGTTTGAAGCTACTGACTGAATGAAAGGAGCTGGCATCTCACTCTCTTTGAATCTTCTTTATCATCCTAGGATTAACAGGAAAAAGCAAAAAATTTCAGAATTGCACCTTGCAATGTGGAGATATTACTGTTTGTGCATTTACAATATTCATTGATTTTTGCCATTGAAAAACGTCCAGAAATGTTTGAAGCTACTGACTGAATGAAAGGAGCTGGCATCTCACTCTCTTTGAATCTTCTTTATCATGCTAGGATTAACAGGAAAAAGCTAAAAATTACAGAATTGCACCGTACAATGTGGAGATATTACTGTTTGTGCATTTACAATATTCATTGATTTTTGCCATTGAAAAACATGTTTTTCATATACCAGAAATGTTTGAAGCTACTGACTGAATGAAAGGAGCTGGCATCTCACTCTCTTTGAATCTTCTTTATCATGCTAGGATTAGCAGGAAAAAGCAAAAAATTTCAGAATTGCACCTTGCAATGTGGAGATATTACTGTTTGTGCATTTACAATATTCATTGATTTTTGCCATTGAAAAACATGTTTTTCATATACCAGAAATGTTTGAAGCTACTGACTGAATGAAAGGAGCTGGCATCTCACTCTCTTTGAATCTTCTTTATCATGCTAGGATTAACAGGAAAAAGCAAAAAATTTCAGAATTGCACCTTGCAATGTGGAGATATTACTGTTTGTGCATTTAGAATATTCATTGATTTTTGCCATTGAAAAACATGTTTTTCATATACCAGAAATGTTTGAAGCTACTGACTGAATGAAAGGAGCTGGCATCTCACTCTCTTTGAATCTTCTTTATCATGCTAGGATTAACAGGAAAAAGCTAAAAATTTCAGAATTGCACCGTGCAATGTGGAGATATTACTGTTTGTGCATTTACAATATTCATTGATTTTTGCCATTGAAAAACATGTTTTTCATATACCAGAAATGTTTGAAGCTACTGACTGAATGAAAGGAGCTGGCATCTCACTCTCTTTGAATCTTCTTTATCATTCTAGGATTAGCAGGAAAAAGCAAAAAATTTCAGAATTGCACCTTGCAATGTGGAGATATTACTGTTTGTGCATTTACAATATTCATTGATTTTTGCCATTGAAAAACATGTTTTTCATATACCAGAAATGTTTGAAGCTACTGACTGAATGAAAGGAGCTGGCATCTCACTCTCTTTGAATCTTCTTTATCATGCTAGGATTAACAGGAAAAAGCTAAAAATTTCAGAATTGCACCGTGCAATGTGGAGATATTACTGTTTGTGCATTTACAATATTCATTGATTTTTGCCATTGAAAAACATGTTTTTCATATACCAGAAATGTTTGAAGCTACTGACTGAATGAAAGGAGCTGGCATCTCACTCTCTTTGAATCTTCTTTATCATGCTAGGATTAGCAGGAAAAAGCAAAAAATTTCAGAATTGCACCTTGCAATGTGGAGTTATTACTGTTTGTGCATTTACAATATTCATTGATTTTTGCCATTGAAAAACGTCCAGAAATGTTTGAAGCTACTGACTGAATGAAAGGAGCTGGCATCTCACTCTCTTTGAATCTTCTTTATCATGCTAGGATTAGCAGGAAAAAGCAAAAAATTTCAGAATTGCACCTTGCAATGTGGAGATATTACTGTTTGTGCATTTACAATATTCATTGATTTTTGCCATTGAAAAACATGTTTTTCATATACCAGAAATGTTTGAAGCTACTGACTGAATGAAAGGAGCTGGCATCTCACTCTCTTTGAATCTTCTTTATCATGCTAGGATTAGCAGGAAAAAGCAAAAAATTTCAGAATTGCACCTTGCAATGTGGAGATATTACTGTTTGTGCATTTACAATATTCATTGATTTTTGCCATTGAAAAACATGTTTTTCATATACCAGAAATGTTTGAAGCTACTGACTGAATGAAAGGAGCTGGCATCTCACTCTCTTTGAATCTTCTTTATCATGCTAGGATTAACAGGAAAAAGCAAAAAATTTCAGAATTGCACCTTGCAATGTGGAGATATTACTGTTTGTGCATTTACAATATTCATTGATTTTTGCCATTGAAAAACATGTTTTTCATATACCAGAAATGTTTGAAGCTACTGACTGAATGAAAGGAGCTGGCATCTCACTCTCTTTGAATCTTCTTTATCATGCTAGGATTAACAGGAAAAAGCAAAAAATTTCAGAATTGCACCTTGCAATGTGGAGATATTACTGTTTGTGCATTTACAATATTCATTGATTTTTGCCATTGAAAAACGTCCAGAAATGTTTGAAGCTACTGACTGAATGAAAGGAGCTGGCATCTCACTCTCTTTGAATCTTCTTTATCATGCTAGGATTAACAGGAAAAAGCTAAAAATTTCAGAATTGCACCGTGCAATCTGGAGATATTACTGTTTGTGCATTTACAATATTCATTGATTTTTGCCATTGAAAAACATGTTTTTCATATACCAGAAATGTTTGAAGCTACTGACCGAATGAAAGGAGCTGGCATCTCACTCTCTTTGAATCTTCTTTATCATGCTAGGATTAGCAGGAAAAAGCAAAAAATTTCAGAATTGCACCTTGCAATGTGGAGATATTACTGTTTGTGCATTTACAATATTCATTGATTTTTGCCATTGAAAAACATGTTTTTCATATACCAGAAATGTTTGAAGCTACTGACTGAATGAAAGGAGCTGGCATCTCACTCTCTTTGAATCTTCTTTATCATGCTAGGATTAACAGGAAAAAGCAAAAAATTTCAGAATTGCACCTTGCAATGTGGAGATATTACTGTTTGTGCATTTACAATATTCATTGATTTTTGCCATTGAAAAACATGTTTTTCATATACCAGAAATGTTTGAAGCTACTGACTGAATGAAAGGAGCTGGCATCTCACTCTCTTTGAATCTTCTTTATCATGCTAGGATTAACAGGAAAAAGCTAAAAATTTCAGAATTGCACCGTGCAATGTGGAGATATTACTGTTTGTGCATTTACAATATTCATTGATTTTTGCCATTGAAAAACATGTTTTTCATATACCAGAAATGTTTGAAGCTACTGACTGAATGAAAGGAGCTGGCATCTCACTCTCTTTGAATCTTCTTTATCATGCTAGGATTAGCAGGAAAAAGCAAAAAATTTCAGAATTGCACCTTGCAATGTGGAGATATTACTGTTTGTGCATTTACAATATTCATTGATTTTTGCCATTGAAAAACATGTTTTTCATATACCAGAAATGTTTGAAGCTACTGACTGAATGAAAGGAGCTGGCATCTCACTCTCTTTGAATCTTCTTTATCATGCTAGGATTAACAGGAAAAAGCTAAAAATTTCAGAATTGCACCTTGCAATGTGGAGATATTACTGTTTGTGCATTTACAATATTCATTGATTTTTGCCATTGAAAAACATGTTTTTCATATACCAGAAATGTTTGAAGCTACTGACTGAATGAAAGGAGCTGGCATCTCACTCTCTTTGAATCTTCTTTATCATGCTAGGATTAGCAGGAAAAAGCAAAAAATTTCAGAATTGCACCTTGCAATGTGGAGTTATTACTGTTTGTGCATTTACAATATTCATTGATTTTTGCCATTGAAAAACGTCCAGAAATGTTTGAAGCTACTGACTGAATGAAAGGAGCTGGCATCTCACTCTCTTTGAATCTTCTTTATCATGCTAGGATTAGCAGGAAAAAGCAAAAAATTTCAGAATTGCACCTTGCAATGTGGAGATATTACTGTTTGTGCATTTACAATATTCATTGATTTTTGCCATTGAAAAACATGTTTTTCATATACCAGAAATGTTTGAAGCTACTGACTGAATGAAAGGAGCTGGCATCTCACTCTCTTTGAATCTTCTTTATCATGCTAGGATTAGCAGGAAAAAGCAAAAAATTTCAGAATTGCACCTTGCAATGTGGAGATATTACTGTTTGTGCATTTACAATATTCATTGATTTTTGCCATTGAAAAACATGTTTTTCATATACCAGAAATGTTTGAAGCTACTGACTGAATGAAAGGAGCTGGCATCTCACTCTCTTTGAATCTTCTTTATCATGCTAGGATTAACAGGAAAAAGCAAAAAATTTCAGAATTGCACCTTGCAATGTGGAGATATTACTGTTTGTGCATTTACAATATTCATTGATTTTTGCCATTGAAAAACATGTTTTTCATATACCAGAAATGTTTGAAGCTACTGACTGAATGAAAGGAGCTGGCATCTCACTCTCTTTGAATCTTCTTTATCATGCTAGGATTAACAGGAAAAAGCAAAAAATTTCAGAATTGCACCTTGCAATGTGGAGATATTACTGTTTGTGCATTTACAATATTCATTGATTTTTGCCATTGAAAAACGTCCAGAAATGTTTGAAGCTACTGACTGAATGAAAGGAGCTGGCATCTCACTCTCTTTGAATCTTCTTTATCATGCTAGGATTAACAGGAAAAAGCTAAAAATTTCAGAATTGCACCGTGCAATCTGGAGATATTACTGTTTGTGCATTTACAATATTCATTGATTTTTGCCATTGAAAAACATGTTTTTCATATACCAGAAATGTTTGAAGCTACTGACCGAATGAAAGGAGCTGGCATCTCACTCTCTTTGAATCTTCTTTATCATGCTAGGATTAGCAGGAAAAAGCAAAAAATTTCAGAATTGCACCTTGCAATGTGGAGATATTACTGTTTGTGCATTTACAATATTCATTGATTTTTGCCATTGAAAAACATGTTTTTCATATACCAGAAATGTTTGAAGCTACTGACTGAATGAAAGGAGCTGGCATCTCACTCTCTTTGAATCTTCTTTATCATGCTAGGATTAACAGGAAAAAGCAAAAAATTTCAGAATTGCACCTTGCAATGTGGAGATATTACTGTTTGTGCATTTACAATATTCATTGATTTTTGCCATTGAAAAACATGTTTTTCATATACCAGAAATGTTTGAAGCTACTGACTGAATGAAAGGAGCTGGCATCTCACTCTCTTTGAATCTTCTTTATCATGCTAGGATTAACAGGAAAAAGCTAAAAATTTCAGAATTGCACCGTGCAATGTGGAGATATTACTGTTTGTGCATTTACAATATTCATTGATTTTTGCCATTGAAAAACATGTTTTTCATATACCAGAAATGTTTGAAGCTACTGACTGAATGAAAGGAGCTGGCATCTCACTCTCTTTGAATCTTCTTTATCATGCTAGGATTAGCAGGAAAAAGCAAAAAATTTCAGAATTGCACCTTGCAATGTGGAGATATTACTGTTTGTGCATTTACAATATTCATTGATTTTTGCCATTGAAAAACATGTTTTTCATATACCAGAAATGTTTGAAGCTACTGACTGAATGAAAGGAGCTGGCATCTCACTCTCTTTGAATCTTCTTTATCATGCTAGGATTAACAGGAAAAAGCTAAAAATTTCAGAATTGCACCGTGCAATGTGGAGATATTACTGTTTGTGCATTTACAATATTCATTGATTTTTGCCATTGAAAAACATGTTTTTCATATACCAGAAATGTTTGAAGCTACTGACTGAATGAAAGGAGCTGGCATCTCACTCTCTTTGAATCTTCTTTATCATGCTAGGATTAGCAGGAAAAAGCAAAAAATTTCAGAATTGCACCGTGCAATGTGGAGATATTACTGTTTGTGCATTTACAATATTCATTGATTTTTGCCATTGAAAAACATGTTTTTCATATACCAGAAATGTTTGAAGCTACTGACTGAATGAAAGGAGCTGGCATCTCACTCTCTTTGAATCTTCTTTATCATTCTAGGATTAGCAGGAAAAAGCAAAAAATTTCAGAATTGCACCTTGCAATGTGGAGATATTACTGTTTGTGCATTTACAATATTCATTGATTTTTGCCATTGAAAAACATGTTTTTCATATACCAGAAATGTTTGAAGCTACTGACTGAATGAAAGGAGCTGGCATCTCACTCTCTTTGAATCTTCTTTATCATGCTAGGATTAACAGGAAAAAGCTAAAAATTTCAGAATTGCACCGTGCAATGTGGAGATATTACTGTTTGTGCATTTACAATATTCATTGATTTTTGCCATTGAAAAACATGTTTTTCATATACCAGAAATGTTTGAAGCTACTGACTGAATGAAAGGAGCTGGCATCTCACTCTCTTTGAATCTTCTTTATCATGCTAGGATTAGCAGGGCAAAAAAATTTTCAGATTTGCACCTTGCAATGTTGAAGGGGGGGGAGGGGGGGGGGGATTTACTGTTTTGCATTTCAATATTCATTGAATTTTTGCCATTGAAAACGTCCAGAAGTGTTTGAAGCTACTGACTGAATGAAAGGAGAGCTGGATCTCACTCTCTTGAACTTCTTTATCATGCAGAATGCAAAAAATTTCAGAATTGCACCTTGCAATGTGGAGATATTACTGTTTGTGCATTTACAATATTCATTGATTTTTGCCATTGAAAAACATGTTTTTCATATACCAGAAATGTTTGAAGCTACTGACTGAATGAAAGGAGCTGGCATCTCACTCTCTTTGAATCTTCTTTATCATGCTAGGATTAGCAGGAAAAAGCAAAAAATTTCAGAATTGCACCTTGCAATGTGGAGATATTACTGTTTGTGCATTTACAATATTCATTGATTTTTGCCATTGAAAAACATGTTTTTCATATACCAGAAATGTTTGAAGCTACTGACTGAATGAAAGGAGCTGGCATCTCACTCTCTTTGAATCTTCTTTATCATGCTAGGATTAACAGGAAAAAGCAAAAAATTTCAGAATTGCACCTTGCAATGTGGAGATATTACTGTTTGTGCATTTACAATATTCATTGATTTTTGCCATTGAAAAACATGTTTTTCATATACCAGAAATGTTTGAAGCTACTGACTGAATGAAAGGAGCTGGCATCTCACTCTCTTTGAATCTTCTTTATCATGCTAGGATTAACAGGAAAAAGCAAAAAATTTCAGAATTGCACCTTGCAATGTGGAGATATTACTGTTTGTGCATTTACAATATTCATTGATTTTTGCCATTGAAAAACGTCCAGAAATGTTTGAAGCTACTGACTGAATGAAAGGAGCTGGCATCTCACTCTCTTTGAATCTTCTTTATCATGCTAGGATTAACAGGAAAAAGCTAAAAATTTCAGAATTGCACCGTGCAATCTGGAGATATTACTGTTTGTGCATTTACAATATTCATTGATTTTTGCCATTGAAAAACATGTTTTTCATATACCAGAAATGTTTGAAGCTACTGACTGAATGAAAGGAGCTGGCATCTCACTCTCTTTGAATCTTCTTTATCATGCTAGGATTAGCAGGAAAAAGCAAAAAATTTCAGAATTGCACCTTGCAATGTGGAGAAATTACTGTTTGTGCATTTACAATATTCATTGATTTTTGCCATTGAAAAACATGTTTTTCATATACCAGAAATGTTTGAAGCTACTGACTGAATGAAAGGAGCTGGCATCTCACTCTCTTTGAATCTTCTTTATCATGCTAGGATTAACAGGAAAAAGCAAAAAATTTCAGAATTGCACCTTGCAATGTGGAGATATTACTGTTTGTGCATTTACAATATTCATTGATTTTTGCCATTGAAAAACATGTTTTTCATATACCAGAAATGTTTGAAGCTACTGACTGAATGAAAGGAGCTGGCATCTCACTCTCTTTGAATCTTCTTTATCATGCTAGGATTAACAGGAAAAAGCTAAAAATTTCAGAATTGCACCGTGCAATGTGGAGATATTACTGTTTGTGCATTTACAATATTCATTGATTTTTGCCATTGAAAAACATGTTTTTCATATACCAGAAATGTTTGAAGCTACTGACTGAATGAAAGGAGCTGGCATCTCACTCTCTTTGAATCTTCTTTATCATGCTAGGATTAGCAGGAAAAAGCAAAAAATTTCAGAATTGCACCTTGCAATGTGGAGATATTACTGTTTGTGCATTTACAATATTCATTGATTTTTGCCATTGAAAAACATGTTTTTCATATACCAGAAATGTTTGAAGCTACTGACTGAATGAAAGGAGCTGGCATCTCACTCTCTTTGAATCTTCTTTATCATGCTAGGATTAACAGGAAAAAGCTAAAAATTTCAGAATTGCACCGTGCAATGTGGAGATATTACTGTTTGTGCATTTACAATATTCATTGATTTTTGCCATTGAAAAACATGTTTTTCATATACCAGAAATGTTTGAAGCTACTGACTGAATGAAAGGAGCTGGCATCTCACTCTCTTTGAATCTTCTTTATCATGCTAGGATTAGCAGGAAAAAGCAAAAAATTTCAGAATTGCACCTTGCAATGTGGAGATATTACTGTTTGTGCATTTACAATATTCATTGATTTTTGCCATTGAAAAACATGTTTTTCATATACCAGAAATGTTTGAAGCTACTGACTGAATGAAAGGAGCTGGCATCTCACTCTCTTTGAATCTTCTTTATCATGCTAGGATTAACAGGAAAAAGCAAAAAATTTCAGAATTGCACCTTGCAATGTGGAGATATTACTGTTTGTGCATTTACAATATTCATTGATTTTTGCCATTGAAAAACATGTTTTTCATATACCAGAAATGTTTGAAGCTACTGACTGAATGAAAGGAGCTGGCATCTCACTCTCTTTGAATCTTCTTTATCATGCTAGGATTAACAGGAAAAAGCTAAAAATTTCAGAATTGCACCGTGCAATGTGGAGATATTACTGTTTGTGCATTTACAATATTCATTGATTTTTGCCATTGAAAAACATGTTTTTCATATACCAGAAATGTTTGAAGCTACTGACTGAATGAAAGGAGCTGGCATCTCACTCTCTTTGAATCTTCTTTATCATGCTAGGATTAGCAGGAAAAAGCAAAAAATTTCAGAATTGCACCTTGCAATGTGGAGATATTACTGTTTGTGCATTTACAATATTCATTAATTTTTGCCATTGAAAAACGTCCAGAAATGTTTGAAGCTACTGACTGAATGAAAGGAGCTGGCATCTCACTCTCTTTGAATCTTCTTTATCATGCTAGGATTAACAGGAAAAAGCTAAAAATTTCAGAATTGCACCGTGCAATGTGGAGATATTACTGTTTGTGCATTTACAATATTCATTGATTTTTGCCATTGAAAAACATGTTTTTCATATACCAGAAATGTTTGAAGCTACTGACTGAATGAAAGGAGCTGGCATCTCACTCTCTTTGAATCTTCTTTATCATGCTAGGATTAACAGGAAAAAGCAAAAAATTTCAGAATTGCACCTTGCAATGTGGAGATATTACTGTTTGTGCATTTACAATATTCATTGATTTTTGCCATTGAAAAACATGTTTTTCATATACCAGAAATGTTTGAAGCTACTGACTGAATGAAAGGAGCTGGCATCTCACTCTCTTTGAATCTTCTTTATCATGCTAGGATTAACAGGAAAAAGCTAAAAATTTCAGAATTGCACTGTGCAATGTGGAGATATTACTGTTTGTGCATTTACAATATTCATTGATTTTTGCCATTGAAAAACATGTTTTTCATATACCAGAAATGTTTGAAGCTACTGACTGAATGAAAGGAGCTGGCATCTCACTCTCTTTGAATCTTCTTTATCATGCTAGGATTAGCAGGAAAAAGCAAAAAATTTCAGAATTGCACCTTGCAATGTGGAGATATTACTGTTTGTGCATTTACAATATTCATTGATTTTTGCCATTGAAAAACATGTTTTTCATATACCAGAAATGTTTGAAGCTACTGACTGAATGAAAGGAGCTGGCATCTCACTCTCTTTGAATCTTCTTTATCATGCTAGGATTAACAGGAAAAAGCTAAAAATTTCAGAATTGCACCGTGCAATGTGGAGATATTACTGTTTGTGCATTTACAATATTCATTGATTTTTGCCATTGAAAAACATGTTTTTCATATACCAGAAATGTTTGAAGCTACTGACTGAATGAAAGGAGCTGGCATCTCACTCTCTTTGAATCTTCTTTATCATGCTAGGATTAGCAGGAAAAAGCAAAAAATTTCAGAATTGCACCTTGCAATGTGGAGATATTACTGTTTGTGCATTTACAATATTCATTGATTTTTGCCATTGAAAAACATGTTTTTCATATACCAGAAATGTTTGAAGCTACTGACTGAATGAAAGGAGCTGGCATCTCACTCTCTTTGAATCTTCTTTATCATGCTAGGATTAACAGGAAAAAGCAAAAAATTTCAGAATTGCACCTTGCAATGTGGAGATATTACTGTTTGTGCATTTACAATATTCATTGATTTTTGCCATTGAAAAACATGTTTTTCATATACCAGAAATGTTTGAAGCTACTGACTGAATGAAAGGAGCTGGCATCTCACTCTCTTTGAATCTTCTTTATCATGCTAGGATTAACAGGAAAAAGCTAAAAATTTCAGAATTGCACCGTGCAATGTGGAGATATTACTGTTTGTGCATTTACAATATTCATTGATTTTTGCCATTGAAAAACATGTTTTTCATATACCAGAAATGTTTGAAGCTACTGACTGAATGAAAGGAGCTGGCATCTCACTCTCTTTGAATCTTCTTTATCATGCTAGGATTAGCAGGAAAAAGCAAAAAATTTCAGAATTGCACCTTGCAATGTGGAGATATTACTGTTTGTGCATTTACAATATTCATTGATTTTTGCCATTGAAAAACATGTTTTTCATATACCAGAAATGTTTGAAGCTACTGACTGAATGAAAGGAGCTGGCATCTCACTCTCTTTGAATCTTCTTTATCATGCTAGGATTAGCAGGAAAAAGCAAAAAATTTCAGAATTGCACCTTGCAATGTGGAGATATTACTGTTTGTGCATTTACAATATTCATTAATTTTTGCCATTGAAAAACGTCCAGAAATGTTTGAAGCTACTGACTGAATGAAAGGAGCTGGCATCTCACTCTCTTTGAATCTTCTTTATCATGCTAGGATTAACAGGAAAAAGCTAAAAATTTCAGAATTGCACCGTGCAATGTGGAGATATTACTGTTTGTGCATTTACAATATTCATTGATTTTTGCCATTGAAAAACATGTTTTTCATATACCAGAAATGTTTGAAGCTACTGACTGAATGAAAGGAGCTGGCATCTCACTCTCTTTGAATCTTCTTTATCATGCTAGGATTAGCAGGAAAAAGCAAAAAATTTCAGAATTGCACCTTGCAATGTGGAGATATTACTGTTTGTGCATTTAAAATATTCATTGATTTTTGCCATTGAAAAACATGTTTTTCATATACCAGAAATGTTTGAAGCTACTGACTGAATGAAAGGAGCTGGCATCTCACTCTCTTTGAATCTTCTTTATCATGCTAGGATTAACAGGAAAAGCAAAAAATTTCAGAATTGCACCTTGCAATGTGGAGATATTACTGTTTGTGCATTTACAATATTCATTGATTTTTGCCATTGAAAAACATGTTTTTCATATACCAGAAATGTTTGAAGCTACTGACTGAATGAAAGGAGCTGGCATCTCACTCTCTTTGAATCTTCTTTATCATGCTAGGATTAACAGGAAAAAGCAAAAAATTTCAGAATTGCACCTTGCAATGTGGAGATATTACTGTTTGTGCATTTACAATATTCATTGATTTTTGCCATTGAAAAACGTCCAGAAATGTTTGAAGCTACTGACTGAATGAAAGGAGCTGGCATCTCACTCTCTTTGAATCTTCTTTATCATGCTAGGATTAACAGGAAAAAGCTAAAAATTTCAGAATTGCACCGTGCAATGTGGAGATATTACTGTTTGTGCATTTACAATATTCATTGATTTTTGCCATTGAAAAACATGTTTTTCATATACCAGAAATGTTTGAAGCTACTGACTGAATGAAAGGAGCTGGCATCTCACTCTCTTTGAATCTTCTTTATCATGCTAGGATTAGCAGGAAAAAGCAAAAAATTTCAGAATTGCACCTTGCAATGTGGAGATATTACTGTTTGTGCATTTACAATATTCATTGATTTTTGCCATTGAAAAACATGTTTTTCATATACCAGAAATGTTTGAAGCTACTGACTGAATGAAAGGAGCTGGCATCTCACTCTCTTTGAATCTTCTTTATCATGCTAGGATTAACAGGAAAAAGCAAAAAATTTCAGAATTGCACCTTGCAATGTGGAGATATTACTGTTTGTGCATTTACAATATTCATTGATTTTTGCCATTGAAAAACATGTTTTTCATATACCAGAAATGTTTGAAGCTACTGACTGAATGAAAGGAGCTGGCATCTCACTCTCTTTGAATCTTCTTTATCATGCTAGGATTAACAGGAAAAAGCTAAAAATTTCAGAATTGCACCGTGCAATGTGGAGATATTACTGTTTGTGCATTTACAATATTCATTGATTTTTGCCATTGAAAAACATGTTTTTCATATACCAGAAATGTTTGAAGCTACTGACTGAATGAAAGGAGCTGGCATCTCACTCTCTTTGAATCTTCTTTATCATGCTAGGATTAACAGGAAAAAGCTAAAAATTTCAGAATTGCACCGTGCAATGTGGAGATATTACTGTTTGTGCATTTACAATATTCATTGATTTTTGCCATTGAAAAACATGTTTTTCATATACCAGAAATGTTTGAAGCTACTGACTGAATGAAAGGAGCTGGCATCTCACTCTCTTTGAATCTTCTTTATCATGCTAGGATTAACAGGAAAAAGCAAAAAATTTCAGAATTGCACCTTGCAATGTGGAGTTATTACTGTTTGTGCATTTACAATATTCATTGATTTTTGCCATTGAAAAACGTCCAGAAATGTTTGAAGCTACTGACTGAATGAAAGGAGCTGGCATCTCACTCTCTTTGAATCTTCTTTATCATGCTAGGATTAGCAGGAAAAAGCAAAAAATTTCAGAATTGCACCTTGCAATGTGGAGATATTACTGTTTGTGCATTTACAATATTCATTGATTTTTGCCATTGAAAAACATGTTTTTCATATACCAGAAATGTTTGAAGCTACTGACTGAATGAAAGGAGCTGGCATCTCACTCTCTTTGAATCTTCTTTATCATGCTAGGATTAGCAGGAAAAAGCAAAAAATTTCAGAATTGCACCTTGCAATGTGGAGATATTACTGTTTGTGCATTTACAATATTCATTAATTTTTGCCATTGAAAAACGTCCAGAAATGTTTGAAGCTACTGACTGAATGAAAGGAGCTGGCATCTCACTCTCTTTGAATCTTCTTTATCATGCTAGGATTAACAGGAAAAAGCTAAAAATTTCAGAATTGCACCGTGCAATGTGGAGATATTACTGTTTGTGCATTTACAATATTCATTGATTTTTGCCATTGAAAAACATGTTTTTCATATACCAGAAATGTTTGAAGCTACTGACTGAATGAAAGGAGCTGGCATCTCACTCTCTTTGAATCTTCTTTATCATGCTAGGATTAACAGGAAAAAGCAAAAAATTTCAGAATTGCACCTTGCAATGTGGAGATATTACTGTTTGTGCATTTACAATATTCATTGATTTTTGCCATTGAAAAACGTCCAGAAATGTTTGAAGCTACTGACTGAATGAAAGGAGCTGGCATCTCACTCTCTTTGAATCTTCTTTATCATGCTAGGATTAGCAGGAAAAAGCAAAAAATTTCAGAATTGCACCTTGCAATGTGGAGATATTACTGTTTGTGCATTTACAATATTCATTGATTTTTGCCATTGAAAAACGTCCAGAAATGTTTGAAGCTACTGACTGAATGAAAGGAGCTGGCATCTCACTCTCTTTGAATCTTCTTTATCATGCTAGGATTAGCAGGAAAAAGCAAAAAATTTCAGAATTGCACCTTGCAATGTGGAGATATTACTGTTTGTGCATTTAAAATATTCATTGATTTTTGCCATTGAAAAACATCATGTTATTCATATACCAGAAATGTTTGAAGCTACTGACTGAATGAAAGGAGCTGGCATCTCACTCTCTTTGAATCTTCTTTATCATGCTAGGATTAGCAGGAAAAAGCAAAAAATTTCCGAATTGCACCTTGCAATGTGGAGATATTACTGTTTGTGCATTTACAATATTCATTGATTTTTGCCATTGAAAAACATGTTTTTCATATACCAGAAATGTTTGAAGCTACTGACTGAATGAAAGGAGCTGGCATCTCACTCTCTTTGAATCTTCTTTATCATGCTAGGATTAGCAGGATAAAGCAAAAAATTTCAGAATTGCACCTTGCAATGTGGAGATATTACTGTTTGTGCATTTACAATATTCATTGATTTTTGCCATTGAAAAACATGTTTTTCATATACCAGAAATGTTTGAAGCTACTGACTGAATGAAAGGAGCTGGCATCTCACTCTCTTTGAATCTTCTTTATCATGCTAGGATTAACAGGAAAAAGCAAAAAATTTCAGAATTGCACCTTGCAATGTGGAGATATTACTGTTTGTGCATTTACAATATTCATTGATTTTTGCCATTGAAAAACGTCCAGAAATGTTTGAAGCTACTGACTGAATGAAAGGAGCTGGCATCTCACTCTCTTTGAATCTTCTTTATCATGCTAGGATTAGCAGGAAAAAGCAAAAAATTTCAGAATTGCACCTTGCAATGTGGAGATATTACTGTTTGTGCATTTACAATATTCATTGATTTTTGCCATTGAAAAACATGTTTTTCATATACCAGAAATGTTTGAAGCTACTGACTGAATGAAAGGAGCTGGCATCTCTCTCTTTGAATCTTCTTTATCATGCTAGGATTAGCAGGAAAAAGCAAACAATTTCAGAATTGCACCTTGCAATGTGGAGATATTACTGTTTGTGCATTTACAATATTCATTGATTTTTGCCATTGAAAAACATGTTTTTCATATACCAGAAATGTTTGAAGCTACTGACTGAATGAAAGGAGCTGGCATCTCACTCTCTTTGAATCTTCTTTATCATGCTAGGATTAACAGGAAAAAGCTAAAAATTTCAGAATTGCACCGTGCAATGTGGAGATATTACTGTTTGTGCATTTACAATATTCATTGATTTTTGCCATTGAAAAACATGTTTTTCATATACCAGAAATGTTTGAAGCTACTGACTGAATGAAAGGAGCTGGCATCTCACTCTCTTTGAATCTTCTTTATCATGCTAGGATTAGCAGGAAAAAGCAAAAAATTTCAGAATTGCACCTTGCAATGTGGAGATATTACTGTTTGTGCATTTACAATATTCATTGATTTTTGCCATTGAAAAACATGTTTTTCATATACCAGAAATGTTTGAAGCTACTGACTGAATGAAAGGAGCTGGCATCTCACTCTCTTTGAATCTTCTTTATCATGCTAGGATTAACAGGAAAAAGCAAAAAATTTCAGAATTGCACCTTGCAATGTGGAGATATTACTGTTTGTGCATTTACAATATTCATTGATTTTTGCCATTGAAAAACATGTTTTTCATATACCAGAAATGTTTGAAGCTACTGACTGAATAAAAGCAGCTGGCATCTCACTCTCTTTGAATCTTCTTTATCATGCTAGGATTAACAGGAAAAAGAAAAAAATTTCAGAATTGCACCTTGCAATGTGGAGATATTACTGTTTGTGCATTTACAATATTCATTGATTTTTGCCATTGAAAAACGTCCAGAAATGTTTGAAGCTACTGACTGAATGAAAGGAGCTGGCATCTCACTCTCTTTGAATCTTCTTTATCATGCTAGGATTAACAGGAAAAAGCAAAAAATTTCAGAATTGCACCTTGCAATGTGGAGATATTACTGTTTGTGCATTTACAATATTCATTGATTTTTGCCATGGAAAAACATGTTTTTCATATACCAGAAATGTTTGAAGCTACTGACTGAATGAAAGGAGCTGGCATCTCACTCTCTTTGCATCTTCTTTATCATGCTAGGATTAACAGGAAAAAGCTAAAAATTTCAGAATTGCACCGTGCAATGTGGAGATATTACTGTTTGTGCATTTACAATATTCATTGATTTTTGCCATTGAAAAACATGTTTTTCATATACCAGAAATGTTTGAAGCTACTGACTGAATGAAAGGAGCTGGCATCTCACTCTCTTTGAATCTTCTTTATCATGCTAGGATTAGCAGGAAAAAGCAAAAAATTTCAGAATTGCACCTTGCAATGTGGAGATATTACTGTTTGTGCATTTACAATATTCATTGATTTTTGCCATTGAAAAACATGTTTTTCATATACCAGAAATGTTTGAAGCTACTGACTGAATGAAAGGAGCTGGCATCTCACTCTCTTTGAATCTTCTTTATCATGCTAGGATTAGCAGGAAAAAGCAAAAAATTTCAGAATTGCACCTTGCAATGTGGAGATATTACTGTTTGTGCATTTACAATATTCATTGATTTTTGCCATTGAAAAACATGTTTTTCATATACCAGAAATGTTTGAAGCTACTGACTGAATGAAAGGAGCTGGCATCTCACTCTCTTTGAATCTTCTTTATCATGCTAGGATTAACAGGAAAAAGCAAAAAATTTCAGAATTGCACCTTGCAATGTGGAGATATTACTGTTTGTGCATTTACAATATTCATTGATTTTTGCCATTGAAAAACATGTTTTTCATATACCAGAAATGTTTGAAGCTACTGACTGAATGAAAGGAGCTGGCATCTCACTCTCTTTGAATCTTCTTTATCATGCTAGGATTAACAGGAAAAAGCTAAAAATTTCAGAATTGCACCGTGCAATGTGGAGATATTACTGTTTGTGCATTTACAATATTCATTGATTTTTGCCATTGAAAAACATGTTTTTCATATACCAGAAATGTTTGAAGCTACTGACTGAATGAAAGGAGCTGGCATCTCACTCTCTTTGAATCTTCTTTATCATGCTAGGATTAGCAGGAAAAAGCAAAAAATTTCAGAATTGCACCTTGCAATGTGGAGATATTACTGTTTGTGCATTTACAATATTCATTGATTTTTGCCATTGAAAAACATGTTTTTCATATACCAGAAATGTTTGAAGCTACTGACTGAATGAAAGGAGCTGGCATCTCACTCTCTTTGAATCTTCTTTATCATGCTAGGATTAGCAGGAAAAAGCAAAAAATTTCAGAATTGCACCTTGCAATGTGGAGATATTACTGTTTGTGCATTTACAATATTCATTAATTTTTGCCATTGAAAAACGTCCAGAAATGTTTGAAGCTACTGACTGAATGAAAGGAGCTGGCATCTCACTCTCTTTGAATCTTCTTTATCATGCTAGGATTAACAGGAAAAAGCTAAAAATTTCAGAATTGCACCGTGCAATGTGGAGATATTACTGTTTGTGCATTTACAATATTCATTGATTTTTGCCATTGAAAAACATGTTTTTCATATACCAGAAATGTTTGAAGCTACTGACTGAATGAAAGGAGCTGGCATCTCACTCTCTTTGAATCTTCTTTATCATGCAAGGATTAGCAGGAAAAAGCAAAAAATTTCAGAATTGCACCTTGCAATGTGGAGATATTACTGTTTGTGCATTTACAATATTCATTAATTTTTGCCATTGAAAAACGTCCAGAAATGTTTGAAGCTACTGACTGAATGAAAGGAGCTGGCATCTCACTCTCTTTGAATCTTCTTTATCATGCTAGGATTAGCAGGAAAAAGCAAAAAATTTCAGAATTGCACCTTGCAATGTGGAGATATTACTGTTTGTGCATTTACAATATTCATTGATTTTTGCCATTGAAAAACATGTTTTTCATATACCAGAAATGTTTGAAGCTACTGACTGAATGAAAGGAGCTGGCATCTCACTCTCTTTGAATCTTCTTTATCATGCTAGGATTAACAGGAAAAAGCTAAAAATTTCAGAATTGCACCGTGCAATGTGGAGATATTACTGTTTGTGCATTTACAATATTCATTGATTTTTGCCATTGAAAAACATGTTTTTCATATACCAGAAATGTTTGAAGCTACTGACTGAATGAAAGGAGCTGGCATCTCACTCTCTTTGAATCTTCTTTATCATGCTAGGATTAGCAGGAAAAAGCAAAAAATTTCAGAATTGCACCTTGCAATGTGGAGATATTACTGTTTGTGCATTTACAATATTCATTAATTTTTGCCATTGAAAAACGTCCAGAAATGTTTGAAGCTACTGACTGAATGAAAGGAGCTGGCATCTCACTCTCTTTGAATCTTCTTTATCATGCTAGGATTAGCAGGAAAAAGCAAAAAATTTCAGAATTGCACCTTGCAATGTGGAGATATTACTGTTTGTGCATTTACAATATTCATTGATTTTTGCAATTGAAAAACATGTTTTTCATATACCAGAAATGTTTGAAGCTACTGACTGAATGAAAGGAGCTGGCATCTCACTCTCTTTGAATCTTATTTATCATGCTAGGATTAACAGGAAAAAGCTAAAAATTTCAGAATTGCACCGTGCAATGTGGAGATATTACTGTTTGTGCATTTACAATATTCATTGATTTTTGCCATTGAAAAACATGTTTTTCATATACCAGAAATGTTTGAAGCTACTGACTGAATGAAAGGAGCTGGCATCTCACTCTCTTTGAATCTTCTTTATCATGCTAGGATTAGCAGGAAAAAGCAAAAAATTTCAGAATTGCACCTTGCAATGTGGAGATATTACTGTTTGTGCATTTACAATATTCATTGATTTTTGCCATTGAAAAACATGTTTTTCATATACCAGAAATGTTTGAAGCTACTGACTGAATGAAAGGAGCTGGCATCTCACTCTCTTTGAATCTTCTTTATCATGCTAGGATTAACAGGAAAAAGCAAAAAATTTCAGAATTGCACCTTGCAATGTGGAGATATTACTGTTTGTGCATTTACAATATTCATTGATTTTTGCCATTGAAAAACATGTTTTTCATATACCAGAAATGTTTGAAGCTACTGACTGAATGAAAGGAGCTGGCATCTCACTCTCTTTGAATCTTCTTTATCATGCTAGGATTAACAGGAAAAAGCTAAAAATTTCAGAATTGCACCGTGCAATGTGGAGATATTACTGTTTGTGCATTTACAATATTCATTGATTTTTGCCATTGAAAAACATGTTTTTCATATACCAGAAATGTTTGAAGCTACTGACTGAATGAAAGGAGCTGGCATCTCACTCTCTTTGAATCTTCTTTATCATGCTAGGATTAGCAGGAAAAAGCAAAAAATTTCAGAATTGCACCTTGCAATGTGGAGATATTACTGTTTGTGCATTTACAATATTCATTGATTTTTGCCATTGAAAAACATGTTTTTCATATACCAGAAATGTTTGAAGCTACTGACTGAATGAAAGGAGCTGGCATCTCACTCTCTTTGAATCTTCTTTATCATGCTAGGATTAGCAGGAAAAAGCAAAAAATTTCAGAATTGCACCTTGCAATGTGGAGATATTACTGTTTGTGCATTTACAATATTCATTAATTTTTGCCATTGAAAAACGTCCAGAAATGTTTGAAGCTACTGACTGAATGAAAGGAGCTGGCATCTCACTCTCTTTGAATCTTCTTTATCATGCTAGGATTAACAGGAAAAAGCTAAAAATTTCAGAATTGCACCGTGCAATGTGGAGATATTACTGTTTGTGCATTTACAATATTCATTGATTTTTGCCATTGAAAAACATGTTTTTCATATACCAGAAATGTTTGAAGCTACTGACTGAATGAAAGGAGCTGGCATCTCACTCTCTTTGAATCTTCTTTATCATGCTAGGATTAGCAGGAAAAAGCAAACAATTTCAGAATTGCACCTTGCAATGTGGAGATATTACTGTTTGTGCATTTACAATATTCATTGATTTTTGCCATTGAAAAACATGTTTTTCATATACCAGAAATGTTTGAAGCTACTGACTGAATGAAAGGAGCTGGCATCTCACTCTCTTTGAATCTTCTTTATCATGCTAGGATTAACAGGAAAAAGCTAAAAATTTCAGAATTGCACCGTGCAATGTGGAGATATTACTGTTTGTGCATTTACAATATTCATTGATTTTTGCCATTGAAAAACATGTTTTTCATATACCAGAAATGTTTGAAGCTACTGACTGAATGAAAGGAGCTGGCATCTCACTCTCTTTGAATCTTCTTTATCATGCTAGGATTAGCAGGAAAAAGCAAAAAATTTCAGAATTGCACCTTGCAATGTGGAGATATTACTGTTTGTGCATTTACAATATTCATTGATTTTTGCCATTGAAAAACATGTTTTTCATATACCAGAAATGTTTGAAGCTACTGACTGAATGAAAGGAGCTGGCATCTCACTCTCTTTGAATCTTCTTTATCATGCTAGGATTAACAGGAAAAAGCAAAAAATTTCAGAATTGCACCTTGCAATGTGGAGATATTACTGTTTGTGCATTTACAATATTCATTGATTTTTGCCATTGAAAAACATGTTTTTCATATACCAGAAATGTTTGAAGCTACTGACTGAATGAAAGGAGCTGGCATCTCACTCTCTTTGAATCTTCTTTATCATGCTAGGATTAACAGGAAAAAGCAAAAAATTTCAGAATTGCACCTTGCAATGTGGAGATATTACTGTTTGTGCATTTACAATATTCATTGATTTTTGCCATTGAAAAACGTCCAGAAATGTTTGAAGCTACTGACTGAATGAAAGGAGCTGGCATCTCACTCTCTTTGAATCTTCTTTATCATGCTAGGATTAACAGGAAAAAGCTAAAAATTTCAGAATTGCACTGTGCAATGTGGAGATATTACTGTTTGTGCATTTACAATATTCATTGATTTTTGCCATTGAAAAACATGTTTTTCATATACCAGAAATGTTTGAAGCTACTGACTGAATGAAAGGAGCTGGCATCTCACTCTCTTTGAATCTTCTTTATCATGCTAGGATTAGCAGGAAAAAGCAAAAAATTTCAGAATTGCACCTTGCAATGTGGAGATATTACTGTTTGTGCATTTACAATATTCATTGATTTTTGCCATTGAAAAACATGTTTTTCATATACCAGAAATGTTTGAAGCTACTGACTGAATGAAAGGAGCTGGCATCTCACTCTCTTTGAATCTTCTTTATCATGCTAGGATTAACAGGAAAAAGCAAAAAATTTCAGAATTGCACCTTGCAATGTGGAGATATTACTGTTTGTGCATTTACAATATTCATTGATTTTTACCATTGAAAAACATGTTTTTCATATACCAGAAATGTTTGAAGCTACTGACTGAATGAAAGGAGCTGGCATCTCACTCTCTTTGAATCTTCTTTATCATGCTAGGATTAACAGGAAAAAGCTAAAAATTTCAGAATTGCACCGTGCAATGTGGAGATATTACTGTTTGTGCATTTACAATATTCATTGATTTTTGCCATTGAAAAACATGTTTTTCATATACCAGAAATGTTTGAAGCTACTGACTGAATGAAAGGAGCTGGCATCTCACTCTCTTTGAATCTTCTTTATCATTCTAGGATTAGCAGGAAAAAGCAAAAAATTTCAGAATTGCACCTTGCAATGTGGAGATATTACTGTTTGTGCATTTACAATATTCATTGATTTTTGCCATTGAAAAACATGTTTTTCATATACCAGAAATGTTTGAAGCTACTGACTGAATGAAAGGAGCTGGCATCTCACTCTCTTTGAATCTTCTTTATCATGCTAGGATTAACAGGAAAAAGCTAAAAATTTCAGAATTGCACCGTGCAATGTGGAGATATTACTGTTTGTGCATTTACAATATTCATTGATTTTTGCCATTGAAAAACATGTTTTTCATATACCAGAAATGTTTGAAGCTACTGACTGAATGAAAGGAGCTGGCATCTCACTCTCTTTGAATCTTCTTTATCATGCTAGGATTAGCAGGAAAAAGCAAAAAATTTCAGAATTGCACCTTGCAATGTGGAGATATTACTGTTTGTGCATTTACAATATTCATTGATTTTTGCCATTGAAAAACATGTTTTTCATATACCAGAAATGTTTGAAGCTACTGACTGAATGAAAGGAGCTGGCATCTCACTCTCTTTGAATCTTCTTTATCATGCTAGGATTAGCAGGAAAAAGCAAAAAATTTCAGAATTGCACCTTGCAATGTGGAGATATTACTGTTTGTGCATTTACAATATTCATTAATTTTTGCCATTGAAAAACGTCCAGAAATGTTTGAAGCTACTGACTGAATGAAAGGAGCTGGCATCTCACTCTCTTTGAATCTTCTTTATCATGCTAGGATTAACAGGAAAAAGCTAAAAATTTCAGAATTGCACCGTGCAATGTGGAGATATTACTGTTTGTGCATTTACAATATTCATTGATTTTTGCCATTGAAAAACATGTTTTTCATATACCAGAAATGTTTGAAGCTACTGACTGAATGAAAGGAGCTGGCATCTCACTCTCTTTGAATCTTCTTTATCATGCTAGGATTAACAGGAAAAAGCAAAAAATTTCAGAATTGCACCTTGCAATGTGGAGATATTACTGTTTGTGCATTTACAATTATCATTGATTTTTGCCATTGAAAAACGTCCAGAAATGTTTGAAGCTACTGACTGAATGAAAGGAGCTGGCATCTCACTCTCTTTGAATCTTCTTTATCATGCTAGGATTAGCAGGAAAAAGCAAAAAATTTCAGAATTGCACCTTGCAATGTGGAGATATTACTGTTTGTGCATTTACAATATTCATTGATTTTTGCCATTGAAAAACGTCCAGAAATGTTTGAAGCTACTGACTGAATGAAAGGAGCTGGCATCTCACTCTCTTTGAATCTTCTTTATCATGCTAGGATTAGCAGGAAAAAGCAAAAAATTTCAGAATTGCACCTTGCAATGTGGAGATATTACTGTTTGTGCATTTACAATATTCATTGATTTTTGCCATTGAAAAACATCATGTTATTCATATACCAGAAATGTTTGAAGCTACTGACTGAATGAAAGGAGCTGGCATCTCACTCTCTTTGAATCTTCTTTATCATGCTAGGATTAGCAGGAAAAAGCAAAAAATTTCCGAATTGCACCTTGCAATGTGGAGATATTACTGTTTGTGCATTTACAATATTCATTGATTTTTGCCATTGAAAAACATGTTTTTCATATACCAGAAATGTTTGAAGCTACTGACTGAATGAAAGGAGCTGGCATCTCACTCTCTTTGAATCTTCTTTATCATGCTAGGATTAGCAGGATAAAGCAAAAAATTTCAGAATTGCACCTTGCAATGTGGAGATATTACTGTTTGTGCATTTACAATATTCATTGATTTTTGCCATTGAAAAACATGTTTTTCATATACCAGAAATGTTTGAAGCTACTGACTGAATGAAAGGAGCTGGCATCTCACTCTCTTTGAATCTTCTTTATCATGCTAGGATTAACAGGAAAAAGCAAAAAATTTCAGAATTGCACCTTGCAATGTGGAGATATTACTGTTTGTGCATTTACAATATTCATTGATTTTTGCCATTGAAAAACGTCCAGAAATGTTTGAAGCTACTGACTGAATGAAAGGAGCTGGCATCTCACTCTCTTTGAATCTTCTTTATCATGCTAGGATTAGCAGGAAAAAGCAAAAAATTTCAGAATTGCACCTTGCAATGTGGAGATATTACTGTTTGTGCATTTACAATATTCATTGATTTTTGCCATTGAAAAACATGTTTTTCATATACCAGAAATGTTTGAAGCTACTGACTGAATGAAAGGAGCTGGCATCTCACTCTCTTTGAATCTTCTTTATCATGCTAGGATTAACAGGAAAAAGCTAAAAATTTCAGAATTGCACCGTGCAATGTGGAGATATTACTGTTTGTGCATTTACAATATTCATTGATTTTTGCCATTGAAAAACATGTTTTTCATATACCAGAAATGTTTGAAGCTACTGACTGAATGAAAGGAGCTGGCATCTCACTCTCTTTGAATCTTCTTTATCATGCTAGGATTAGCAGGAAAAAGCAAAAAATTTCAGAATTGCACCTTGCAATGTGGAGATATTACTGTTTGTGCATTTACAATATTC